>NW_028133365.1:600000-1031639 GCF_964374135.1 Grampus griseus | reverse complement strand
GCCAAAAAGGGCGTATGCGTTTTTTCCTGAATATTATTCAGGAAAAAAACGCATACGCCCTTTTTGGCCAAGTGCATCATTGTGGACGTTCTGCCTCTTTTCCTATGCTTTCAATGCAATTCCAGTCTACCTCCTGAAATCGGTTTCCTGCAATTCTGCCCCGCTTTCAAGTCCTCTTGGCAGCCTTACTTTAGGTCTATTTTTGGATGATAGCTGTCATTTATAACTGTGCAGGTTTGTGAATTACAGTGCCCCTGAGCTCCTTTCTTCAACTCGCTTTCTTGTGACCTGGCCGCAACACCGCAGGATGGCTTCAGGCCCTAATCTGGTTCCGGCACGGCACGCTGAGCCTTTGGTTATTTCCTCTTCCTGGTGGGAAATGAGAGTTAAATTTGCCCGTCCAGCCACCTCCAGCTAGTCTCTCATTGGTTCTCGCTATTCCTTTTCATCTTCCGCAGAAATTGCAAACTGGGCCAAACAGGAGGTTAAAGGGACTGATTCTCCAAGTCGGGAGAGTGTTAGTAAAGCGTCTGGAATGTTGCACCCGAGTACCAGGGGAGGAAATCTGAGACATATTTGAACACGTCTCCCGATCACATGGTTGATCATACTCTAGGTTCCACATGCATGTTTTAGCTGAAGGAAGAATACCTTAAACCTGGGTAGTTGAAACCCGTGGAATGGGTACCATGCAATATGACTTCAAAGGGTCTTCATTTGCTCACCGAACCTCTCCAATCCTATCACTGCTGCGTTTATGCCCCTGTACACGTGCTTGATTCTCTTTCGGAGACATAGCAATCCATAGGTTTTAAGATACTTACTAGTCAGGTACATTCTTAGGCGTTTAATATGGGGTGTTGAGTCCATTTCGTTTAGCAAGGAGTAGCTCTTGTCTATTCCATATTTGGCTTAAGGAACTTTACCTGTGCTCATTTCAATCTCTGGTTTTATGCAGCGCCCCAACTCACCTTTCCCCTTAAGCAAGCATAAGTTGCTTTTCTAAATTTGAGACCCTGTTCTGTTTTGGAATTCAGTTCCTGGGTAGCCAAGTTTACATTCCGTGTATTAGTGATATCTTATGATGTTTCTTTTTCTGTGTGACTTATTTCAGTTAGAATCATCGTACCTGAATCCACTCATTGTGCTGTTAAGTGCCTGATGACATAGATTTCATTGCTGAGTGATACTGCATTGTACGTAAGTACCACAAGTTCTTTATCCATTTTTCACTTTCTGTGATATTGAACTTGTACGGTAAACGAGGTTCTTGTAAACAGAGGCGTCCCAAACTTTGGGGTGGCTGTGTCTTTTTTATTTTAATTTCGCTAAGCTATAGGACCATAAGTGGAAGTGCCCTAGGCTCTGTTGCTTTGGTTTTTAGATGTTTCAGGAAACACCATACAGTTCTCCCGAGTGTCTGTTGGCAATTTACATCCCGCCCATCAGCATAACAAGGCTCCCAGTCCTCCATGGCCTGTCCTGCCTTTCTGGATTTTACACTTTTTTCAGATGGCCCTTTTGACCGGGGGGAAGTGAGACTTCATTGTAGTGCAGATTTCCTTTGCAAGATTGCTTGGTTGGCCAAAAAGGGCGTATGCGTTTTTTCCTGAATATATTCAGGAAAAAACGCATACGCCCTTTTTGGCCAAGTGCATCATTGTGGACGTTCTGCCTCTTTTCCTATGCTTTCAATGCAATTCCAGTCTACCTCTTGAAATCGGTTTCCTGCAATTCTGCCCTGCTTTCAAGTCCTCTTGGCAGCCTTACTTCAGTCTATTTTTGGACGATAGCTGTCATTTATAACTCTGCAGGTTTGTGAATTACAGTGCCCCTGAGCTCCTTTCTTCAACTCGCTTTCTTTTGAGCTGGCCGCAACACCGCAGGATGGCTTCAGGCCCTAATCTGGTTCCGGCACGGCACGCTGAGCCTTTGGTTATTTCCTCTTCCTGGTGGGAAATGAGAGTTAAATTTGCCCGTCCAGCCACCTCCAGCTAGTCTCTCATTGGTTCTCGCTATTCCTTTTCATCTTCCGCAGAAATTGCAAACTGGGCCAAACAGGAGGTTAAAGGGACTGATTCTCCAAGTCGGGAGAGTGTTAGTAAAGCGTCTGGAATGTTGCACCCGAGTACCAGGGGAGGAAAACTGAGACATATTTGAACACGTCTCCCGATCACATGGTTGATCATACTCTAGGTTCCACATGCATGTTTTAGCTGAAGGAAGAATACCTTAAACCTGGGTAGTTGAAACCCGTGGAATGGGTACCATGCAATATGACTTCAAAGGGTCTTCATTTGCTCACCGAACCTCTCCAATCCTATCACTGCTGCGTTTATGCCCCTGTACACATGCTTGATTCTCTTTCAGAGACATAGCAATCCATAGGTTTTAAGATACTTACTAGTCAGGTACATTCTTAGGCGTTTAATATGGGGTGTTGAGTCCATTTCGTTGAGCAAGGAGTAGCTCTTGTCTATTCCATATTTGGCTTAAGGAACTTTATCTGTGCTCATTTCAATCTCTGGTTTTATGCAGCACCCCAACTCACCTTTCCCCTTAAGCAAGCATAAGTTGGTTTTCTAAATTTGAGACCCTGTTCTGTTGTGGAATTCAGTTCCTGTGTAGCCAAGTTTACATTCCGTGTATTAGTGATATCTTATGATGTTTCTTTTTCTGTGTGACTTATTTCAGTTAGAATCATCGTACCTGAATCCACTCATTATGCTGCTATGGGCCTGATGACATAGATTTCATTGCTGAGTGATACTGCATTGTACGTAAGTACCACAAGTTCTTTATCCATTTTTCACTTTCTGTGATATTGAACTTGTACGGTAAACGAGGTTCTTGTAAACAGAGGCGTCCCAAACTTTGGGGTGGCTGTGTCTTTTTGATTTTAATTTCCCTAAGCTATAGGACCATAAGTGGAAGTGCCCTAGGCTCTGTTGCTTTGTTTTTTAGATGTTTCAGGAAACACCATACACTTCTCCCGAGTGTCTGTTGGCAATTTACATCCCGCCCATCAGCATAACAAGGCTCCCAGTTCTCCATGGCCTGTCCTGCCTTTCTGGATTTTACACTTTTTTCAGATGGCCCTTTTGACCGGGGGGAAGTGAGACTTCATTGTAGTGCAGATTTCCTTTGCAAGCTTGCTTGGTTGGCCAAAAAGTGCGTATGCGTTTTTTCCTGAATATATTCAGGAAAAAACGCATACGCCCTTTTTGGCCAAGTGCATCATTGTGGACGTTCTGCCTCTTTTCCTATGCTTTCAATGCAATTCCAGTCTACCTCTTGAAATCGGTTTCCTGCAATTCTGCCCTGCTTTCAAGTCCTCTTGGCAGCCTTACTTCAGTCTATTTTTGGACGATAGCTGTCATTTATAACTCTGCAGGTTTGTGAATTACAGTGCCCCTGAGCTCCTTTCTTCAACTCGCTTTCTTTTGAGCTGGCCGCAACACCGCAGGATGGCTTCAGGCCCTAATCTGGTTCCGGCACGGCACACTGAGCCTTTGGTTATTTCCTCTTCCTGGTGGGAAATGAGAGTTAAATTTGCCCGTCCAGCCACCTCCAGCTAGTCTCTCATTGGTTCTCGCTATTCCTTTTCATCTTCCGCAGAAATTGCAAACTGGGCCAAACAGGAGGTTAAAGGGACTGATTCTCCAAGTCGGGAGAGTGTTAGTAAAGCGTCTGGAATGTTGCACCCGAGTACCAGGGGAGGAAAACTGAGACATATTTGAACACGTCTCCCGATCACATGGTTGATCATACTCTAGGTTCCACATGCATGTTTTAGCTGAAGGAAGAATACCTTAAACCTGGGTAGTTGAAACCCGTGGAATGGGTACCATGCAATATGACTTCAAAGGGTCTTCATTTGCTCACCGAACCTCTCCAATCCTATCACTGCTGCGTTTATGCCCCTGTACACATGCTTGATTCTCTTTCAGAGACATAGCAATCCATAGGTTTTAAGATACTTACTAGTCAGGTACATTCTTAGGCGTTTAATATGGGGTGTTGAGTCCATTTCGTTGAGCAAGGAGTAGCTCTTGTCTATTCCATATTTGGCTTAAGGAACTTTATCTGTGCTCATTTCAATCTCTGGTTTTATGCAGCACCCCAACTCACCTTTCCCCTTAAGCAAGCATAAGTTGGTTTTCTAAATTTGAGACCCTGTTCTGTTGTGGAATTCAGTTCCTGTGTAGCCAAGTTTACATTCCGTGTATTAGTGATATCTTATGATGTTTCTTTTTCTGTGTGACTTATTTCAGTTAGAATCATCGTACCTGAATCCACTCATTATGCTGCTATGGGCCTGATGACATAGATTTCATTGCTGAGTGATACTGCATTGTACGTAAGTACCACAAGTTCTTTATCCATTTTTCACTTTCTGTGATATTGAACTTGTACGGTAAACGAGGTTCTTGTAAACAGAGGCGTCCCAAACTTTGGGGTGGCTGTGTCTTTTTGATTTTAATTTCCCTAAGCTATAGGACCATAAGTGGAAGTGCCCTAGGCTCTGTTGCTTTGTTTTTTAGATGTTTCAGGAAACACCATACACTTCTCCCGAGTGTCTGTTGGCAATTTACATCCCGCCCATCAGCATAACAAGGCTCCCAGTTCTCCATGGCCTGTCCTGCCTTTCTGGATTTTACACTTTTTTCAGATGGCCCTTTTGACCGGGGGGAAGTGAGACTTCATTGTAGTGCAGATTTCCTTTGCAAGTTTGCTTGGTTGGCCAAAAAGGGCGTATGCGTTTTTTCCTGAATATATTCAGGAAAAAACGCATACGCCCTTTTTGGCCAAGTGCATCATTGTGGACGTTCTGCCTCTTTTCCTATGCTTTCAATGCAATTCCAGTCTACCTCCTGAAATCGGTTTCCTGCAATTCTGCCCCGCTTTCAAGTCCTCTTGGCAGCCTTACTTTAGTCTATTTTTGGATGATAGCTGTCATTTATAACTGTGCAGGTTTGTGAATTACAGTGCCCCTGAGCTCCTTTCTTCAACTCGCTTTCTTGTGACCTGGCCGCAACACCGCAGGATGGCTTCAGGCCCTAATCTGGTTCCGGCACGGCACGCTGAGCCTTTGGTTATTTCCTCTTCCTGGTGGGAAATGAGAGTTAAATTTGCCCGTCCAGCCACCTCCAGCTAGTCTCTCATTGGTTCTCGCTATTCCTTTTCATCTTCCGCAGAAATTGCAAACTGGGCCAAACAGGAGGTTAAAGGGACTGATTCTCCAAGTCGGGAGAGTGTTAGTAAAGCGTCTGGAATGTTGCACCCGAGTACCAGGGGAGGAAATCTGAGACATATTTGAACACGTCTCCCGATCACATGGTTGATCATACTCTAGGTTCCACATGCATGTTTTAGCTGAAGGAAGAATACCTTAAACCTGGAGAGTTGAGACCCGTGGAATGGGTACCATGCAATATGACTTCAAAGGGTCTTCATTTGCTCACCGAACCTCTCCAATCCTATCACTGCTGCGTTTATGCCCCTGTACACGTGCTTGATTCTCTTTCGGAGACATAGCAATCCATAGGTTTTAAGATACTTACTAGTCAGGTACATTCTTAGGCGTTTAATATGGGGTGTTGAGTCCATTTCGTTTAGCAAGGAGTAGCTCTTGTCTATTCCATATTTGGCTTAAGGAACTTTACCTGTGCTCATTTCAATCTCTGGTTTTATGCAGCGCCCCAACTCACCTTTCCCCTTAAGCAAGCATAAGTTGCTTTTCTAAATTTGAGACCCTGTTCTGTTTTGGAATTCAGTTCCTGGGTAGCCAAGTTTACATTCCGTGTATTAGTGATATCTTATGATGTTTCTTTTTCTGTGTGACTTATTTCAGTTAGAATCATCGTACCTGAATCCACTCATTGTGCTGTTAAGTGCCTGATGACATAGATTTCATTGATGAGTGATATTGCTTTGTAAGTAAATACCACAATTTCTTTATCCATTTTTCACTTTCTGCGATGTTGAACTTGTACTGTAAACGAGGTTCTTGTAAACAGAGGCGTCCCAAACTTTGGGGTGGCTGTGTCTTTTTTATTTTAATTTCGCTAAGCTATAGGACCATAAGTGGAAGTGCCCTAGGCTCTGTTGCTTTGGTTTTTAGATGTTTCAGGAAACACCATACACTTCTCCCGAGTGTCTGTTGGCAATTTACATCCCGCCCATCAGCATAACAATGCTCCCAGTCCTCCATGGCCTGTCCTGCCTTTCTGGATTTTACACTTTTTTCAGATGGCCCTTTTGACCGGGGGGAAGTGAGACTTCATTGTAGTGCAGATTTCCTTTGCAAGCTTGCTTGGTTGGCCAAAAAGGGCGTATGCGTTTTTTCCTGAATATATTCAGGAAAAAACGCATACGCCCTTTTTGGCCAAGTGCATCATTGTGGACGTTCTGCCTCTTTTCCTATGCTTTCAATGCAATTCCAGTCTACCTCCTGAAATCGGTTTCCTGCAATTCTGCCCCGCTTTCAAGTCCTCTTGGCAGCCTTACTTCAGTCTATTTTTGGACGATAGCTGTCATTTATAACTCTGCAGGTTTGTGAATTACAGTGCCCCTGAGCTCCTTTCTTCAACTCACTTTCTTTTGAGCTGGCCGCAACACCGCAGGATGGCTTCAGGCCCTAATCTGGTTCCGGCACGGCACGCTGAGCCTTTGGTTATTTCCTCTTCCAGATGGGAAATGAGAGTTAAATTTGCCCGTCCAGACACCTCCAGCTAGTCTCTCATTGGTTCTCCCTATTCCTGTTCATCTTCCACAGAAATTGCAAACTGGGCCAAACAGGAGGTTAAAGGCGCTGACTCTCCAAGTGGGGAGAGTGTTAGTAAAGCGTCTGGAATGTTGCACCCGAGTACCAGGGGAGGAAAACTGAGACATATTTGAACACGTCTCCCGTTCACACGGTTGATCATACTCTGGGTTCCACATGCATGTTTTAGCTGAAAGAAGAATACCTTAAACCTGGAGAGTTGAGACCCGTGGAATGGGTACCATGCAATATGACTTCAAAGGGTCTTCATTTGCTCACCAAACCTCTCCAATCCTATCACTGCTGCATTTATGCCCCTGTACACATGCTTGATTCTCTTTTGGAGACATAGCAATCCATAGGTTTTAAGATACTTACTAGTCAGGTACATTCTTAGGCGTTTAATATGGGGTGTTGAGTCCATTTCGTTGAGCAAGGAGTAGCTCTTGTCTATTCGATATTTGGCTTAAGGAACTTTATCTGTGCTCATTTCAATCTCTGGTTTTATGCAGCGCCCCAACTCACCTTTCCCCTTAAGCAAGCATAAGTTGCTTTTCTAAATTTGAGACCCTGTTCTGTTTTGGAATTCAGTTCCTGGGTAGCCAAGTTTACATTCCGTGTATTAGTGATATCTTATGATGTTTCTTTTTCTGTGTGACTTATTTCAGTTAGAATCATCGTACCTGAATCCACTCATTGTGCTGTTAAGTGCCTGATGACATAGATTTCATTGCTGAGTGATACTGCATTGTACGTAAGTACCACAAGTTCTTTATCCATTTTTCACTTTCTGTGATATTGAACTTGTACGGTAAACGAGGTTCTTGTAAACAGAGGCGTCCCAAACTTTGGGGTGGCTGTGTCTTTTTTATTTTAATTTCGCTAAGCTATAGGACCATAAGTGGAAGTGCCCTAGGCTCTGTTGCTTTGGTTTTTAGATGTTTCAGGAAACACCATACAGTTCTCCCGAGTGTCTGTTGGCAATTTACATCCCGCCCATCAGCATAACAAGGCTCCCAGTCCTCCATGGCCTGTCCTGCCTTTCTGGATTTTACACTTTTTTCAGATGGCCCTTTTGACCGGGGGGAAGTGAGACTTCATTGTAGTGCAGATTTCCTTTGCAAGCTTGCTTGGTTGGCCAAAAAGGGCGTATGCGTTTTTTCCTGAATATATTCAGGAAAAAACGCATACGCCCTTTTTGGCCAAGTGCATCATTGTGGACGTTCTGCCTCTTTTCCTATGCTTTCAATGCAATTCCAGTCTACCTCTTGAAATCGGTTTCCTGCAATTCTGCCCTGCTTTCAAGTCCTCTTGGCAGCCTTACTTCAGTCTATTTTTGGACGATAGCTGTCATTTATAACTCTGCAGGTTTGTGAATTACAGTGCCCCTGAGCTCCTTTCTTCAACTCGCTTTCTTTTGAGCTGGCCGCAACACCGCAGGATGGCTTCAGGCCCTAATCTGGTTCCGGCACGGCACGCTGAGCCTTTGGTTATTTCCTCTTCCTGGTGGGAAATGAGAGTTAAATTTGCCCGTCCAGCCACCTCCAGCTAGTCTCTCATTGGTTCTCGCTATTCCTTTTCATCTTCCGCAGAAATTGCAAACTGGGCCAAACAGGAGGTTAAAGGGACTGATTCTCCAAGTCGGGAGAGTGTTAGTAAAGCGTCTGGAATGTTGCACCCGAGTACCAGGGGAGGAAAACTGAGACATATTTGAACACGTCTCCCGATCACATGGTTGATCATACTCTAGGTTCCACATGCATGTTTTAGCTGAAGGAAGAATACCTTAAACCTGGGTAGTTGAAACCCGTGGAATGGGTACCATGCAATATGACTTCAAAGGGTCTTCATTTGCTCACCGAACCTCTCCAATCCTATCACTGCTGCGTTTATGCCCCTGTACACATGCTTGATTCTCTTTCAGAGACATAGCAATCCATAGGTTTTAAGATACTTACTAGTCAGGTACATTCTTAGGCGTTTAATATGGGGTGTTGAGTCCATTTCGTTGAGCAAGGAGTAGCTCTTGTCTATTCCATATTTGGCTTAAGGAACTTTATCTGTGCTCATTTCAATCTCTGGTTTTATGCAGCACCCCAACTCACCTTTCCCCTTAAGCAAGCATAAGTTGGTTTTCTAAATTTGAGACCCTGTTCTGTTGTGGAATTCAGTTCCTGTGTAGCCAAGTTTACATTCCGTGTATTAGTGATATCTTATGATGTTTCTTTTTCTGTGTGACTTATTTCAGTTAGAATCATCGTACCTGAATCCACTCATTATGCTGCTATGGGCCTGATGACATAGATTTCATTGCTGAGTGATACTGCATTGTACGTAAGTACCACAAGTTCTTTATCCATTTTTCACTTTCTGTGATATTGAACTTGTACGGTAAACGAGGTTCTTGTAAACAGAGGCGTCCCAAACTTTGGGGTGGCTGTGTCTTTTTGATTTTAATTTCCCTAAGCTATAGGACCATAAGTGGAAGTGCCCTAGGCTCTGTTGCTTTGTTTTTTAGATGTTTCAGGAAACACCATACACTTCTCCCGAGTGTCTGTTGGCAATTTACATCCCGCCCATCAGCATAACAAGGCTCCCAGTTCTCCATGGCCTGTCCTGCCTTTCTGGATTTTACACTTTTTTCAGATGGCCCTTTTGACCGGGGGGAAGTGAGACTTCATTGTAGTGCAGATTTCCTTTGCAAGTTTGCTTGGTTGGCCAAAAAGGGCGTATGCGTTTTTTCCTGAATATATTCAGGAAAAAACGCATACGCCCTTTTTGGCCAAGTGCATCATTGTGGACGTTCTGCCTCTTTTCCTATGCTTTCAATGCAATTCCAGTCTACCTCCTGAAATCGGTTTCCTGCAATTCTGCCCCGCTTTCAAGTCCTCTTGGCAGCCTTACTTTAGTCTATTTTTGGATGATAGCTGTCATTTATAACTGTGCAGGTTTGTGAATTACAGTGCCCCTGAGCTCCTTTCTTCAACTCGCTTTCTTGTGACCTGGCCGCAACACCGCAGGATGGCTTCAGGCCCTAATCTGGTTCCGGCACGGCACGCTGAACCTTTGGTTATTTCCTCTTCCTGGTGGGAAATGAGAGTTAAATTTGCCCGTCCAGCCACCTCCAGCTAGTCTCTCATTGGTTCTCGCTATTCCTTTTCATCTTCCGCAGAAATTGCAAACTGGGCCAAACAGGAGGTTAAAGGGACTGATTCTCCAAGTCGGGAGAGTGTTAGTAAAGCGTCTGGAATGTTGCACCCGAGTACCAGGGGAGGAAATCTGAGACATATTTGAACACGTCTCCCGATCACATGGTTGATCATACTCTAGGTTCCACATGCATGTTTTAGCTGAAGGAAGAATACCTTAAACCTGGGTAGTTGAAACCCGTGGAATGGGTACCATGCAATATGACTTCAAAGGGTCTTCATTTGCTCACCGAACCTCTCCAATCCTATCACTGCTGCGTTTATGCCCCTGTACACGTGCTTGATTCTCTTTCGGAGACATAGCAATCCATAGGTTTTAAGATACTTACTAGTCAGGTACATTCTTAGGCGTTTAATATGGGGTGTTGAGTCCATTTCGTTGAGCAAGGAGTAGCTCTTGTCTATTCCATATTTGGCTTAAGGAACTTTATCTGTGCTCATTTCAATCTCTGGTTTTATGTAGCACCCCAACTCACCTTTCCCCTTAAGCAAGCATAAGTTGGTTTTCTAAATTTGAGACCCTGTTCTGTTTTGGAATTCAGTTCCTGTGTAGCCAAGTTTACATTCCGTGTATTAGTGATATCTTATGATGTTTCTTTTTCTGTGTGACTTATTTCAGTTAGAATCATCGTACCTGAATCCACTCATTATGCTGCTACGGGCCTGATGACATAGATTTCATTGCTGAGTGATACTGCTTTGTACGTAAGTACCACAAGTTCTTTATCCATTTTTCACTTTCTGTGATATTGAACTTGTACAGTAAACGAGGTTCTTGTAAACAGAGGCGTCCCAAACTTTGTGGTGGCTGTGTCTTTTTGATTTTAATTTCCCTAAGCTATAGGACCATAAGTGGAAGTGCCCTAGGCTCTGTTGCTTTGTTTTTTAGATGTTTCAGGAAACACCATACACTTCTCCCGAGTGTCTGTTGGCAATTTACATCCCGCCCATCAGCATAACAAGGCTCCCAGTTCTCCATGGCCTGTCCTGCCTTTCTGGATTTTACACTTTTTTCAGATGGCCCTTTTGACCGGGGGGAAGTGAGACTTCATTGTAGTGCAGATTTCCTTTGCAAGTTTGCTTGGTTGGCCAAAAAGGGCGTATGCATTTTTTCCTGAATATATTCAGGAAAAAACGCATACGCCCTTTTTGGCCAAGTGCATCGTTGTGGACGTTCTGCCTCTTTTCCTATGCTTTCAATGCAATTCCAGTCTACCTCCTGAAATCGGTTTCCTGCAATTCTGCCCCGCTTTCAAGTCCTCTTGGCAGCCTTACTTTAGTCTATTTTTGGATGATAGCTGTCATTTATAACTGTGCAGGTTTGTGAATTACAGTGCCCCTGAGCTCCTTTCTTCAACTCGCTTTCTTGTGACCTGGCCGCAACACCGCAGGATGGCTTCAGGCCCTAATCTGGTTCCGGCACGGCACGCTGAGCCTTTGGTTATTTCCTCTTCCTGGTGGGAAATGAGAGTTAAATTTGCCCGTCCAGACACCTCCAGCTAGTCTCTCATTGGTTCTCCCTATTCCTGTTCATCTTCCGCAGAAATTGCAAACTAGGCCAAACAGGAGGTTAAAGGGACTGATTCTCCAAGTCGGGAGAGTGTTAGTAAAGCGTCTGGAATGTTGCACCCGAGTACCAGGGGAGGAAAACTGAGACATATTTGAACACGTCTCCCGATCACATGGTTGATCATACTCTAGGTTCCACATGCATGTTTTAGCTGAAGGAAGAATACCTTAAACCTGGGTAGTTGAAACCCGTGGAATGGGTACCATGCAATATGACTTCAAAGGGTCTTCATTTGCTCACCGAACCTCTCCAATCCTATCACTGCTGCGTTTATGCCCCTGTACACATGCTTGATTCTCTTTCGGAGACATAGCAATCCATAGGTTTTTTTTTTTTTTTTTTTTTTTTTTTTTAATTTTTATTTTTTGCAGTACGCGGGCCTCTCACTGTTGTGGCCTCTCCCGTTGCGGAGCACAGGCTCCGGACGCGCAGGCTCAGAGGCCATGGCTCACGGACCCAGCCTCTCCGCGACATGTGGGATCTTCCCGGACCGGGGCGCGAACCCGTGTCCCCTGCATCGGCAGGCGGACTCTCAACCACTGCGCCACCAGAGAAGCCCCAATCCATAGGTTTTAAGATACTTACTAGTCAGGTACATTCTTAGGCGTTTAATATGGGGTGTTGAGTCCATTTCGTTGAGCAAGGAGTAGCTCTTGTCTATTCCATATTTGGCTTAAGGAACTTTATCTGTGCTCATTTCAATCTCTGGTTTTATGCAGCACCCCAACTCACCTTTCCTCTTAAGCAAGCATAAGTTGGTTTTCTAAATTTGAGACCCTGTTCTGTTCTGTAATTCAGTTCCTGTGTAGCCAAGTTTACATTCCGTGTATTAGTGATATCTTATGATGTTTCTTTTTCTGTGTGACTTATTTCAGTTAGAATCATCATACCTGAATCCACTCATTGTGCTGCTAAGAGCCTGATGACATAGATTTCATTGCTGAGTGATATTGCTTTGTAAGTAAATACCACATCTTCTTTATCCATTTTTCTCTTTCTGCGATGTTGAACTTGTACTGTAAACGAGGTTCTTGTAAACAGAGGCGTCCCAAACTTTGGGGTGGCTGTGTCTTTTTTATTTTAATTTCCCTAAGCTATAGGACCATAAGTGGAAGTGCCCTAGGCTCTGTTGCTTTGTTTTTTAGATGTTTCAGGAAACACCATACACTTCTCCCGAGTGTCTGTTGGCAATTTACATCCCGCCCATCAGCATAACAAGGCTCCCAGTTCTCCATGGCCTGTCCTGCCTTTCTGGATTTTACACTTTTTTCAGATGGCCCTTTTGACCGGGGGGAAGTGAGACTTCATTGTAGTGCAGATTTCCTTTGCAAGCTTGCTTGGTTGGCCAAAAAGGGCGTATGCGTTTTTTCCTGAATATATTCAGGAAAAAACGCATACGCCCTTTTTGGCCAAGTGCATCATTGTGGACGTTCTGCCTCTTTTCCTATGCTTTCAATGCAATTCCAGTCTACCTCCTGAAATCGGTTTCCTGCAATTCTGCCCCGCTTTCAAGTCCTCTTGGCAGCCTTACTTCAGTATATTTTTGGACGATAGCTGTCATTTATAACTCTGCAGGTTTGTGAATTACAGTGCCCCTGAGCTCCTTTCTTCAACTCACTTTCTTTTGAGCTGGCCGCAACACCGCAGGATGGCTTCAGGCCCTAATCTGGTTCCGGCACGGCACGCTGAGCCTTTGGTTATTTCCTCTTCCAGATGGGAAATGAGAGTTAAATTTGCCCGTCCAGACACCTCCAGCTAGTCTCTCATTGGTTCTCCCTATTCCTGTTCATCTTCCGCAGAAATTGCAAACTGGGCCAAACAGGAGGTTAAAGGCGCTGACTCTCCAAGTGGGGAGAGTGTTAGTAAAGCGTGTGGAATGTTGCACCCGAGTACCAGGGGAGGAAAACTGAGACATATTTGAACACGTCTCCCGTTCACACGGTTGATCATACTCTGGGTTCCACATGCATGTTTTAGCTGAAAGAAGAATACCTTAAACCTGGAGAGTTGAGACCCGTGGAATGGGTACCATGCAATATGACTTCAAAGGGTCTTCATTTGCTCACCGAACCTCTCCAATCCTATCACTGCTGCATTTATGCCCCTGTACACATGCTTGATTCTCTTTTGGAGACATAGCAATCCATAGGTTTTAAGATACTTACTAGTCAGGTACATTCTTAGGCGTTTAATATGGGGTGTTGAGTCCATTTCGTTGAGCAAGGAGTAGCTCTTGTCTATTCCATATTTGGCTTAAGGAACTTTATCTGTGCTCATTTCAATCTCTGGTTTTATGCAGCACCCCAACTCACCTTTCCCCTTAAGCAAGCATAAGTTGGTTTTCTAAATTTGAGACCCTGTTCTGTTTTGGAATTCAGTTCCTGTGTAGCCAAGTTTACATTCCGTGTATTAGTGATATCTTATGATGTTTCTTTTTCTGTGTGACTTATTTCAGTTAGAATCATCGTACCTGAATCCACTCATTATGCTGCTACGGGCCTGATGACATAGATTTCATTGCTGAGTGATACTGCATTGTACGTAAGTACCACAAGTTCTTTATCCATTTTTCACTTTCTGCGATGTTGAACTTGTACGGTAAACGAGGTTCTTGTAAACAGAGGCGTCCCAAACTTTGGGGTGGCTGTGTCTTTTTGATTTTAATTTCCCTAAGCTATAGGACCATAAGTGGAAGTGCCCTAGGCTCTGTTGCTTTGTTTTTTAGATGTTTCAGGAAACACCATACACTTCTCCCGAGTGTCTGTTGGCAATTTATATCCCACCCATCAGCATAACAAGGCTCCCAGTTCTCCATGGCCTGTCCTGCCTTTCTGGATTTTACACTTTTTTCAGATGGCCCTTTTGACCAGGGGGAAGTGAGACTTCATTGTAGTGCAGATTTCCTTTGCAAGCTTGCTTGGTTGGCCAAAAAGGGCGTATGTGTTTTTTCATGAATATATTCAGGAAAAAACGCATACGCCCTTTTTGGCCAAGTGCATCATTGTGGACGTTCTGCCTCTTTTCCTATGCTTTCAATGCAATTCCAGTCTACCTCCTGAAATCGGTTTCCTGCAATTCTGCCCCGCTTTCAAGTCCTCTTGGCAGCCTTACTTTAGTCTATTTTTGGATGATAGCTGTCATTTATAACTGTGCAGGTTTGTGAATTACAGTGCCTCTGAGCTCCTTTCTTCAACTCGCTTTCTTGTGAGCTGGCTGCAACACCGCAGGATGGCTTCAGGCCCTAATCTGGTTCCGGCACGGCACGCTGAGCCTTTGGTTATTTCCTCTTCCTGGTGGGAAATGAGAGTTAAATTTGCCCGTCCAGCCACCTCCAGCTAGTCTCTCATTGGTTCTCGCTATTCCTTTTCATCTTTCGCAGAAATTGCAAACTGGGCCAAACAGGAGGTTAAAGGGACTGATTCTCCAAGTCGGGAGAGTGTTAGTAAAGCGTCTGGAATGTTGCACCCGAGTACCAGGGGAGGAAAACTGAGACATATTTGAACACGTCTCCCGATCACATGGTTGATCATACTCTAGGTTCCACATGCATGTTTTAGCTGAAGGAAGAATACCTTAAACCTGGGTAGTTGAAACCCGTGGAATGGGTACCATGCAATATGACTTCAAAGGGTCTTCATTTGCTCACCGAACCTCTCCAATCCTATCACTGCTGCGTTTATGCCCCTGTACACATGCTTGATTCTCTTTCGGAGACATAGCAATCCATAGGTTTTAAGATACTTACTAGTCAGGTACATTCTTAGGCGTTTAATATGCGGTGTTGAGTCCATTTCGTTGAGCAAGGAGTAGCTCTTGTCTATTCCATATTTGGCTTAAGGAACTTTATCTGTGCTCATTTCAATCTCTGGTTTTATGCAGCACCCCAACTCACCTTTCCTCTTAAGCAAGCATAAGTTGGTTTTCTAAATTTGTGACCCTGTTCTGTTCTGTATTTCAGTTCTTGTGTAGCCAAGTTTACATTCCGTGTATTACTGATATCTTAGGATGTTTCTTTTTCTGTGTGACTTATTTCAGTTAGAATCATCATACCTGAATCCACTCATTGTGCTGCTAAGAGCCTGATGACATAGATTTCATTGCTGAGTGATATTGCTTTGTAAGTAAATACCACAATTTCTTTATCCATTTTTCACTTTCTGCGATGTTGAACTTGTACTGTAAACGAGGTTCTTGTAAACAGAGGCGTCCCAAACTTTGGGGTGGCTGTGTCTTTTTTATTTTAATTTCCCTAAGCTATAGGACCATAAGTGGAAGTGCCCTAGGCTCTGTTGCTTTGTTTTTTAGATGTTTCAGGAAACACCATACACTTCTCCCGAGTGTCTGTTGGCAATTTACATCCCGCCCATCAGCATAACAAGGCTCCCAGTTCTCCATGGCCTGTCCTGCCTTTCTGGATTTTACACTTTTTTCAGATGGCCCTTTTGACCGGGGGGAAGTGAGACTTCATTGTAGTGCAGATTTCCTTTGCAAGCTTGCTTGGTTGGCCAAAAAGGGCGTATGCGTTTTTTCCTGAATATATTCAGGAAAAAACGCATACGCCCTTTTTGGCCAAGTGCATCATTGTGGACGTTCTGCCTCTTTTCCTATGCTTTCAATGCAATTCCAGTCTACCTCCTGAAATCGGTTTCCTGCAATTCTGCCCCGCTTTCAAGTCCTCTTGGCAGCCTTACTTCAGTATATTTTTGGACGATAGCTGTCATTTATAACTCTGCAGGTTTGTGAATTACAGTGCCCCTGAGCTCCTTTCTTCAACTCACTTTCTTTTGAGCTGGCCGCAACACCGCAGGATGGCTTCAGGCCCTAATCTGGTTCCGGCACGGCACGCTGAGCCTTTGGTTATTTCCTCTTCCAGATGGGAAATGAGAGTTAAATTTGCCCGTCCAGACACCTCCAGCTAGTCTCTCATTGGTTCTCCCTATTCCTGTTCATCTTCCGCAGAAATTGCAAACTGGGCCAAACAGGAGGTTAAAGGCGCTGACTCTCCAAGTGGGGAGAGTGTTAGTAAAGCGTCTGGAATGTTGCACCCGAGTACCAGGGGAGGAAAACTGAGACATATTTGAACACGTCTCCCGTTCACACGGTTGATCATACTCTGGGTTCCACATGCATGTTTTAGCTGAAAGAAGAATACCTTAAACCTGGAGAGTTGAGACCCGTGGAATGGGTACCATGCAATATGACTTCAAAGGGTCTTCATTTGCTCACCGAACCTCTCCAATCCTATCACTGCTGCATTTATGCCCCTGTACACATGCTTGATTCTCTTTTGGAGACATAGCAATCCATAGGTTTTAAGATACTTACTAGTCAGGTACATTCTTAGGCGTTTAATATGGGGTGTTGAGTCCATTTCGTTGAGCAAGGAGTAGCTCTTGTCTATTCCATATTTGGCTTAAGGAACTTTATCTGTGCTCATTTCAATCTCTGGTTTTATGCAGCACCCCAACTCACCTTTCCCCTTAAGCAAGCATAAGTTGGTTTTCTAAATTTGAGACCCTGTTCTGTTTTGGAATTCAGTTCCTGTGTAGCCAAGTTTACATTCCGTGTATTAGTGATATCTTATGATGTTTCTTTTTCTGTGTGACTTATTTCAGTTAGAATCATCGTACCTGAATCCACTCATTATGCTGCTACGGGCCTGATGACATAGATTTCATTGCTGAGTGATACTGCATTGTACGTAAGTACCACAAGTTCTTTATCCATTTTTCACTTTCTGTGATATTGAACTTGTACGGTAAACGAGGTTCTTGTAAACAGAGGCGTCCCAAACTTTGGGGTGGCTGTGTCTTTTTGATTTTAATTTCCCTAAGCTATAGGACCATAAGTGGAAGTGCCCTAGGCTCTGTTGCTTTGTTTTTTAGATGTTTCAGGAAACACCATACACTTCTCCTGAGTGTCTGTTGGCAATTTACATCCCGCCCATCAGCATAACAAGGCTCCCAGTTCTCCATGGCCTGTCCTGCCTTTCTGGATTTTACACTTTTTTCAGATGGCCCTTTTGACCGGGGGGAAGTGAGACTTCATTGTAGTGCAGATTTCCTTTGCAAGTTTGCTTGGTTGGCCAAAAAGGGCGTATGCGTTTTTTCCTGAATATATTCAGGAAAAAACGCATACGCCCTTTTTGGCCAAGTGCATCATTGTGGACGTTCTGCCTCTTTTTCTATGCTTTCAATGCAATTCCAGTCTACCTCCTGAAATCGGTTTCCTGCAATTCTGCCCCGCTTTCAAGTCCTCTTGGCAGCCTTACTTCAGTCTATTTTTGGACGATAGCTGTCATTTATAACTGTGCAGGTTTGTGAATTACAGTGCCCCTGAGCTCCTTTCTTCAACTCGCTTTCTTTTGAGCTGGCCGCAACATCGCAGGATGGCTTCAGGCCCTAATCTGGTTCCGGCACGGCACGCTGAGCCTTTGGTTATTTCCTCTTCCTGGTGGGAAATGAGAGTTAAATTTGCCCGTCCAGCCACCTCCAGCTAGTCTCTCATTGGTTCTCGCTATTCCTTTTCATCTTCCGCAGAAATTGCAAACTGGGCCAAACAGGAGGTTAAAGGGACTGATTCTCCAAGTCGGGAGAGTGTTAGTAAAGCGTCTGGAATGTTGCACCCGAGTACCAGGGGAGGAAAACTGAGACATATTTGAACACGTCTCCCGATCACACGGTTGATCATACTCTAGGTTCCACATGCATGTTTTAGCTGAAGGAAGAATACCTTAAACCTGGGTAGTTGAAACCCGTGGAATGGGTACCATGTAATATGACTTCAAAGGGTCTTCATTTGCTCACCGAACCTCTCCAATCCTATCACTGCTGCGTTTATGCCCCTGTACACATGCTTGATTCTCTTTCGGAGACATAGCAATCCATAGGTGTTAAGATACTTACTAGTCAGGTACATTCTTAGGGGTTTAATATGGGGTGTTATGTCCATTTCGTTGAGCAAGGAGTAGCTCTTGTCTATTCCATATTTGGCTTAAGGAACTTTATCTGTGCTCATTTCAATCTCTGGTTTTATGCAGCACCCCAACTCACCTTTCCTCTTAAGCAAGCATAAGTTGGTTTTCTAAATTTGAGACCCTGTTCTGTTCTGTAATTCAGTTCCTGTGTAGCCAAGTTTACATTCCGTGTATTAGTGATATCTTATGATGTTTCTTTTTCTGTGTGACTTATTTCAGTTAGAATCATCATACCTGAATCCACTCATTGTGCTGCTAAGGGCCTGATGACATAGATTCCATTGCTGAGTGATATTGCTTTGTAAGTAAATACCACATCTTCTTTATCCATTTTTCACTTTCTGCGATGTTGAACTTGTACGGTAAACGAGGTTCTTGTAAACAGAGGCGTCCCAAACTTTGGGGTGGCTGTGTCTTTTTGATTTTAATTTCCCTAAGCTATAGGACCATAAGTGGAAGTGCCCTAGGCTCTGTTGCTTTGTTTTTTAGATGTTACAGGAAACACCATACACTTCTCCGGAGTGTCTGTTGGCAATTTACATCCCGCCCATCAGCATAACAAGGCTCCCAGTTCTCCATGGCCTGTCCTGCCTTTCTGGATTTTACACTTTTTTCAGATGGCCCTTTTGACCGGGGGGAAGTGAGACTTCATTGTAGTGCAGATTTCCTTTGCAAGCTTGCTTGGTTGGCCAAAAAGGGCGTATGCGTTTTTTCCTGAATATATTCAGGAAAAAACGCATACGCCCTTTTTGGCCAAGTGCATCATTGTGGACGTTCTGCCTCTTTTCCTATGCTTTCAATGCAATTCCAGTCTACCTCCTGAAATCGGTTTCCTGCAATTCTGCCCCGCTTTCAAGTCCTCTTGGCAGCCTTACTTCAGTCTATTTTTGGACGATAGCTGTCATTTATAACTCTGCAGGTTTGTGAATTACAGTGCCCCTGAGCTCCTTTCTTCAACTCACTTTCTTTTGAGCTGGCCACAACACCGCAGGATAGCTTCAGGCCCTAATCTGGTTCCGGCACGGCACGCTGAGCCTTTGGTTATTTCCTCTTCCAGATGGGAAATGAGAGTTAAATTTGCCCGTCCAGACACCTCCAGCTAGTCTCTCATTGGTTCTCCCTATTCCTGTTCATCTTCCGCAGAAATTGCAAACTGGGCCAAACAGGAGGTTAAAGGCGCTGACTCTCCAAGTGGGGAGAGTGTTAGTAAAGCGTCTGGAATGTTGCACCCGAGTACCAGGGGAGGAAAACTGAGACATATTTGAACACGTCTCCCGATCACACGGTTGATCATACTCTAGGTTCCACATGCATGTTTTAGCTGAAGGAAGAATACCTTAAACCTGGGTAGTTGAAACCCGTGGAATGGGTACCATGCAATATGACTTCAAAGGGTCTTCATTTGCTCACCGAACCTCTCCAATCCTATCACTGCTGCGTTTATGCCCCTGTACACATGCTTGATTCTCTTTCGGAGACATAGCAATCCATAGGTGTTAAGATACTTACTAGTCAGGTACATTCTTAGGGGTTTAATATGGGGTGTGGAGTCCATTTCGTTGAGCAAGGAGTAGCTCTTGTCTATTCCATATTTGGCTTAAGGAACTTTATCTGTGCTCATTTCAATCTCTGGTTTTATGCAGCACCCCAACTCACCTTTCCTCTTAAGCAAGCATAAGTTGGTTTTCTAAATTTGAGACCCTGTTCTGTTCTGTAATTCAGTTCCTGTGTAGCCAAGTTTACATTCCGTGTATTAGTGATATCTTATGATGTGTCTTTTTCTGTGTGACTTATTTCAGTTAGAATCATCATACCTGAATCCACTCATTGTGCTGCTAAGAGCCTGATGACATAGATTCCATTGCTGAGTGATATTGCTTTGTAAGTAAATACCACATCTTCTTTATCCATTTTTCACTTTCTGCGATGTTGAACTTGTACTGTAAACGAGGTTCTTGTAAACAGAGGCGTCCCAAACTTTGGGGTGGCTGTGTCTTTTTGATTTTAATTTCCCTAAGCTATAGGACCATAAGTGGAAGTGCCCTAGGCTCTGTTGCTTTGTTTTTTAGATGTTACAGGAAACACCATACACTTCTCCGGAGTGTCTGTTGGCAATTTACATACCGCCCATCAGCATAACAAGGCTCCCAGTTCTCCATGGCCTGTCCTGCCTTTCTGGATTTTACACTTTTTTCAGATGGCCCTTTTGACCGGGGGGAAGTGAGACTTCATTGTAGTGCAGATTTCCTTTGCAAGCTTGCTTGGTTGGCCAAAAAGGGCGTATGCGTTTTTTCCTGAATATATTCAGGAAAAAACGCATACGCCCTTTTTGGCCAAGTGCATCATTGTGGACGTTCTGCCTCTTTTCCTATGCTTTCAATGCAATTCCAGTCTACCTCCTGAAATCGGTTTCCTGCAATTCTGCCCCGCTTTCAAGTCCTCTTGGCAGCCTTACTTCAGTCTATTTTTGGACGATAGCTGTCATTTATAACTCTGCAGGTTTGTGAATTACAGTGCCCCTGAGCTCCTTTCTTCAACTCACTTTCTTTTGAGCTGGCCACAACACCGCAGGATAGCTTCAGGCCCTAATCTGGTTCCGGCACGGCACGCTGAGCCTTTGGTTATTTCCTCTTCCAGATGGGAAATGAGAGTTAAATTTGCCCGTCCAGACACCTCCAGCTAGTCTCTCATTGGTTCTCCCTATTCCTGTTCATCTTCCGCAGAAATTGCAAACTGG
This sequence comes from Grampus griseus, assembly GCF_964374135.1. NCBI lineage: Eukaryota > Metazoa > Chordata > Mammalia > Artiodactyla > Delphinidae > Grampus > Grampus griseus. Next base: position 1,010,381 of record NW_028133365.1, on the reverse strand, counting down.
GCCAAACAGGAGGTTAAAGGGACTGATTCTCCAAGTCGGGAGAGTGTTAGTAAAGCGTCTGGAATGTTGCACCCGAGTACCAGGGGAGGAAAACTGAGACATATTTGAACACGTCTCCCGATCACACGGTTGATCATACTCTAGGTTCCACATGCATGTTTTAGCTGAAGGAAGAATACCTTAAACCTGGGTAGTTGAAACCCGTGGAATGGGTACCATGCAATATGACTTCAAAGGGTCTTCATTTGCTCACCGAACCTCTCCAATCCTATCACTGCTGCGTTTATGCCCCTGTACACATGCTTGATTCTCTTTCAGAGACATAGCAATCCATAGGTTTTAAGATACTTACTAGTCAGGTACATTCTTAGGCGTTTAATATGGGGTGTTGAGTCCATTTCGTTGAGCAAGGAGTAGCTCTTGTCTATTCCATATTTGGCTTAAGGAACTTTATCTGTGCTCATTTCAATCTCTGGTTTTATGCAGCACCCCAACTCACCTTTCCCCTTAAGCAAGCATAAGTTGGTTTTCTAAATTTGAGACCCTGTTCTGTTGTGGAATTCAGTTCCTGTGTAGCCAAGTTTACATTCCGTGTATTAGTGATATCTTATGATGTTTCTTTTTCTGTGTGACTTATTTCAGTTAGAATCATCGTACCTGAATCCACTCATTATGCTGCTATGGGCCTGATGACATAGATTTCATTGCTGAGTGATACTGCATTGTACGTAAGTACCACAAGTTCTTTATCCATTTTTCACTTTCTGTGATATTGAACTTGTACGGTAAACGAGGTTCTTGTAAACAGAGGCGTCCCAAACTTTGGGGTGGCTGTGTCTTTTTGATTTTAATTTCCCTAAGCTATAGGACCATAAGTGGAAGTGCCCTAGGCTCTGTTGCTTTGTTTTTTAGATGTTTCAGGAAACACCATACACTTCTCCCGAGTGTCTGTTGGCAATTTACATCCCGCCCATCAGCATAACAAGGCTCCCAGTTCTCCATGGCCTGTCCTGCCTTTCTGGATTTTACACTTTTTTCAGATGGCCCTTTTGACCGGGGGGAAGTGAGACTTCATTGTAGTGCAGATTTCCTTTGCAAGCTTGCTTGGTTGGCCAAAAAGGGCGTATGCGTTTTTTCCTGAATATATTCAGGAAAAAACGCATACGCCCTTTTTGGCCAAGTGCATCATTGTGGACGTTCTGCCTCTTTTCCTATGCTTTCAATGCAATTCCAGTCTACCTCCTGAAATCGGTTTCCTGCAATTCTGCCCCGCTTTCAAGTCCTCTTGGCAGCCTTACTTTAGTCTATTTTTGGATGATAGCTGTCATTTATAACTGTGCAGGTTTGTGAATTACAGTGCCCCTGAGCTCCTTTCTTCAACTCGCTTTCTTGTGACCTGGCCGCAACACCGCAGGATGGCTTCAGGCCCTAATCTGGTTCCGGCACGGCACGCTGAGCCTTTGGTTATTTCCTCTTCCTGGTGGGAAATGAGAGTTAAATTTGCCCGTCCAGCCACCTCCAGCTAGTCTCTCATTGGTTCTCGCTATTCCTTTTCATCTTCCGCAGAAATTGCAAACTGGGCCAAACAGGAGGTTAAAGGGACTGATTCTCCAAGTCGGGAGAGTGTTAGTAAAGCGTCTGGAATGTTGCACCCGAGTACCAGGGGAGGAAATCTGAGACATATTTGAACACGTCTCCCGATCACATGGTTGATCATACTCTAGGTTCCACATGCATGTTTTAGCTGAAGGAAGAATACCTTAAACCTGGAGAGTTGAGACCCGTGGAATGGGTACCATGCAATATGACTTCAAAGGGTCTTCATTTGCTCACCGAACCTCTCCAATCCTATCACTGCTGCGTTTATGCCCCTGTACACGTGCTTGATTCTCTTTCGGAGACATAGCAATCCATAGGTTTTAAGATACTTACTAGTCAGGTACATTCTTAGGCGTTTAATATGGGGTGTTGAGTCCATTTCGTTTAGCAAGGAGTAGCTCTTGTCTATTCCATATTTGGCTTAAGGAACTTTACCTGTGCTCATTTCAATCTCTGGTTTTATGCAGCGCCCCAACTCACCTTTCCCCTTAAGCAAGCATAAGTTGCTTTTCTAAATTTGAGACCCTGTTCTGTTTTGGAATTCAGTTCCTGGGTAGCCAAGTTTACATTCCGTGTATTAGTGATATCTTATGATGTTTCTTTTTCTGTGTGACTTATTTCAGTTAGAATCATCGTACCTGAATCCACTCATTGTGCTGTTAAGTGCCTGATGACATAGATTTCATTGATGAGTGATATTGCTTTGTAAGTAAATACCACAATTTCTTTATCCATTTTTCACTTTCTGCGATGTTGAACTTGTACTGTAAACGAGGTTCTTGTAAACAGAGGCGTCCCAAACTTTGGGGTGGCTGTGTCTTTTTTATTTTAATTTCGCTAAGCTATAGGACCATAAGTGGAAGTGCCCTAGGCTCTGTTGCTTTGGTTTTTAGATGTTTCAGGAAACACCATACACTTCTCCCGAGTGTCTGTTGGCAATTTACATCCCGCCCATCAGCATAACAATGCTCCCAGTCCTCCATGGCCTGTCCTGCCTTTCTGGATTTTACACTTTTTTCAGATGGCCCTTTTGACCGGGGGGAAGTGAGACTTCATTGTAGTGCAGATTTCCTTTGCAAGCTTGCTTGGTTGGCCAAAAAGGGCGTATGCGTTTTTTCCTGAATATATTCAGGAAAAAACGCATACGCCCTTTTTGGCCAAGTGCATCATTGTGGACGTTCTGCCTCTTTTCCTATGCTTTCAATGCAATTCCAGTCTACCTCCTGAAATCGGTTTCCTGCAATTCTGCCCCGCTTTCAAGTCCTCTTGGCAGCCTTACTTCAGTCTATTTTTGGACGATAGCTGTCATTTATAACTCTGCAGGTTTGTGAATTACAGTGCCCCTGAGCTCCTTTCTTCAACTCACTTTCTTTTGAGCTGGCCGCAACACCGCAGGATGGCTTCAGGCCCTAATCTGGTTCCGGCACGGCACGCTGAGCCTTTGGTTATTTCCTCTTCCAGATGGGAAATGAGAGTTAAATTTGCCCGTCCAGACACCTCCAGCTAGTCTCTCATTGGTTCTCCCTATTCCTGTTCATCTTCCACAGAAATTGCAAACTGGGCCAAACAGGAGGTTAAAGGGACTGATTCTCCAAGTGGGGAGAGTGTTAGTAAAGCGTCTGGAATGTTGCACCCGAGTACCAGGGGAGGAAAACTGAGACATATTTGAACACGTCTCCCGTTCACACGGTTGATCATACTCTGGGTTCCACATGCATGTTTTAGCTGAAAGAAGAATACCTTAAACCTGGAGAGTTGAGACCCGTGGAATGGGTACCATGCAATATGACTTCAAAGGGTCTTCATTTGCTCACCAAACCTCTCCAATCCTATCACTGCTGCATTTATGCCCCTGTACACATGCTTGATTCTCTTTTGGAGACATAGCAATCCATAGGTTTTAAGATACTTACTAGTCAGGTACATTCTTAGGCGTTTAATATGGGGTGTTGAGTCCATTTCGTTGAGCAAGGAGTAGCTCTTGTCTATTCCATATTTGGCTTAAGGAACTTTATCTGTGCTCATTTCAATCTCTGGTTTTATGCAGCGCCCCAACTCACCTTTCCCCTTAAGCAAGCATAAGTTGCTTTTCTAAATTTGAGACCCTGTTCTGTTTTGGAATTCAGTTCCTGGGTAGCCAAGTTTACATTCCGTGTATTAGTGATATCTTATGATGTTTCTTTTTCTGTGTGACTTATTTCAGTTAGAATCATCGTACCTGAATCCACTCATTGTGCTGTTAAGTGCCTGATGACATAGATTTCATTGCTGAGTGATACTGCATTGTACGTAAGTACCACAAGTTCTTTATCCATTTTTCACTTTCTGTGATATTGAACTTGTACGGTAAACGAGGTTCTTGTAAACAGAGGCGTCCCAAACTTTGGGGTGGCTGTGTCTTTTTTATTTTAATTTCGCTAAGCTATAGGACCATAAGTGGAAGTGCCCTAGGCTCTGTTGCTTTGGTTTTTAGATGTTTCAGGAAACACCATACACTTCTCCCGAGTGTCTGTTGGCAATTTACATCCCGCCCATCAGCATAACAAGGCTCCCAGTCCTCCATGGCCTGTCCTGCCTTTCTGGATTTTACACTTTTTTCAGATGGCCCTTTTGACCGGGGGGAAGTGAGACTTCATTGTAGTGCAGATTTCCTTTGCAAGCTTGCTTGGTTGGCCAAAAAGGGCGTATGCGTTTTTTCCTGAATATATTCAGGAAAAAACGCATACGCCCTTTTTGGCCAAGTGCATCATTGTGGACGTTCTGCCTCTTTTCCTATGCTTTCAATGCAATTCCAGTCTACCTCTTGAAATCGGTTTCCTGCAATTCTGCCCTGCTTTCAAGTCCTCTTGGCAGCCTTACTTCAGTCTATTTTTGGACGATAGCTGTCATTTATAACTCTGCAGGTTTGTGAATTACAGTGCCCCTGAGCTCCTTTCTTCAACTCGCTTTCTTTTGAGCTGGCCGCAACACCGCAGGATGGCTTCAGGCCCTAATCTGGTTCCGGCACGGCACGCTGAGCCTTTGGTTATTTCCTCTTCCTGGTGGGAAATGAGAGTTAAATTTGCCCGTCCAGCCACCTCCAGCTAGTCTCTCATTGGTTCTCGCTATTCCTTTTCATCTTCCGCAGAAATTGCAAACTGGGCCAAACAGGAGGTTAAAGGGACTGATTCTCCAAGTCGGGAGAGTGTTAGTAAAGCGTCTGGAATGTTGCACCCGAGTACCAGGGGAGGAAAACTGAGACATATTTGAACACGTCTCCCGATCACATGGTTGATCATACTCTAGGTTCCACATGCATGTTTTAGCTGAAGGAAGAATACCTTAAACCTGGGTAGTTGAAACCCGTGGAATGGGTACCATGCAATATGACTTCAAAGGGTCTTCATTTGCTCACCGAACCTCTCCAATCCTATCACTGCTGCGTTTATGCCCCTGTACACATGCTTGATTCTCTTTCAGAGACATAGCAATCCATAGGTTTTAAGATACTTACTAGTCAGGTACATTCTTAGGCGTTTAATATGGGGTGTTGAGTCCATTTCGTTGAGCAAGGAGTAGCTCTTGTCTATTCCATATTTGGCTTAAGGAACTTTATCTGTGCTCATTTCAATCTCTGGTTTTATGCAGCACCCCAACTCACCTTTCCCCTTAAGCAAGCATAAGTTGGTTTTCTAAATTTGAGACCCTGTTCTGTTGTGGAATTCAGTTCCTGTGTAGCCAAGTTTACATTCCGTGTATTAGTGATATCTTATGATGTTTCTTTTTCTGTGTGACTTATTTCAGTTAGAATCATCGTACCTGAATCCACTCATTATGCTGCTATGGGCCTGATGACATAGATTTCATTGCTGAGTGATACTGCATTGTACGTAAGTACCACAAGTTCTTTATCCATTTTTCACTTTCTGTGATATTGAACTTGTACGGTAAACGAGGTTCTTGTAAACAGAGGCGTCCCAAACTTTGGGGTGGCTGTGTCTTTTTGATTTTAATTTCCCTAAGCTATAGGACCATAAGTGGAAGTGCCCTAGGCTCTGTTGCTTTGTTTTTTAGATGTTTCAGGAAACACCATACACTTCTCCCGAGTGTCTGTTGGCAATTTACATCCCGCCCATCAGCATAACAAGGCTCCCAGTTCTCCATGGCCTGTCCTGCCTTTCTGGATTTTACACTTTTTTCAGATGGCCCTTTTGACCGGGGGGAAGTGAGACTTCATTGTAGTGCAGATTTCCTTTGCAAGCTTGCTTGGTTGGCCAAAAAGGGCGTATGCGTTTTTTCCTGAATATATTCAGGAAAAAACGCATACGCCCTTTTTGGCCAAGTGCATCATTGTGGACGTTCTGCCTCTTTTCCTATGCTTTCAATGCAATTCCAGTCTACCTCCTGAAATCGGTTTCCTGCAATTCTGCCCCGCTTTCAAGTCCTCTTGGCAGCCTTACTTCAGTCTATTTTTGGACGATAGCTGTCATTTATAACTCTGCAGGTTTGTGAATTACAGTGCCCCTGAGCTCCTTTCTTCAACTCACTTTCTTTTGAGCTGGCCGCAACACCGCAGGATGGCTTCAGGCCCTAATCTGGTTCCGGCACAGCACGCTGAGCCTTTGGTTATTTCCTCTTCCAGATGGGAAATGAGAGTTAAATTTGCCCGTCCAGACACCTCCAGCTAGTCTCTCATTGGTTCTCCCTATTCCTGTTCATCTTCCGCAGAAATTGCAAACTGGGCCAAACAGGAGGTTAAAGGCGCTGACTCTCCAAGTGGGGAGAGTGTTAGTAAAGCGTCTGGAATGTTGCACCTGAGTACCAGGGGAGGAAAACTGAGACATATTTGAACACGTCTCCCGTTCACACGGTTGATCATACTCTGGGTTCCACATGCATGTTTTAGCTGAAGGAAGAATACCTTAAACCTGGAGAGTTGAGACCCGTGGAATGGGTACCATGCAATATGACTTCAAAGGGTCTTCATTTGCTCACCGAACCTCTCCAATCCTATCACTGCTGCATTTATGCCCCTGTACACATGCTTGATTCTCTTTTGGAGACATAGCAATCCATAGGTTTTAAGATACTTACTAGTCAGGTACATTCTTAGGCGTTTAATATGGGGTGTTGAGTCCATTTCGTTGAGCAAGGAGTAGCTCTTGTCTATTCCATATTTGGCTTAAGGAACTTTATCTGTGCTCATTTCAATCTCTGGTTTTATGCAGCACCCCAACTCACCTTTCCCCTTAAGCAAGCATAAGTTGGTTTTCTAAATTTGAGACCCTGTTCTGTTTTGGAATTCAGTTCCTGTGTAGCCAAGTTTACATTCCGTGTATTAGTGATATCTTATGATGTTTCTTTTTCTGTGTGACTTATTTCAGTTAGAATCATCGTACCTGAATCCACTCATTATGCTGCTACGGGCCTGATGACATAGATTTCATTGCTGAGTGATACTGCATTGTACGTAAGTACCACAAGTTCTTTATCCATTTTTCACTTTCTGTGATATTGAACTTGTACGGTAAACGAGGTTCTTGTAAACAGAGGTGTCCCAAACTTTGGGGTGGCTGTGTCTTTTTGATTTTAATTTCCCTAAGCTATAGGACCATAAGTGGAAGTGCCCTAGGCTCTGTTGCTTTGTTTTTTAGATGTTTCAGGAAACACCATACACTTCTCCCGAGTGGCTGTTGGCAATTTACATCCCGCCCATCAGCATAACAAGGCTCCCAGTTCTCCATGGCCTGTCCTGCCTTTCTGGATTTTACACTTTTTTCAGATGGCCCTTTTGACCGGGGGGAAGTGAGACTTCATTGTAGTGCAGATTTCCTTTGCAAGCTTGCTTGGTTGGCCAAAAAGGGCGTATGCGTTTTTTCCTGAATATATTCAGGAAAAAACGCATACGCCCTTTTTGGCCAAGTGCATCATTGTGGACGTTCTGCCTCTTTTCCTATGCTTTCAATGCAATTCCAGTCTACCTCCTGAAATCGGTTTCCTGCAATTCTGCCCCGCTTTCAAGTCCTCTTGGCAGCCTTACTTCAGTATATTTTTGGACGATAGCTGTCATTTATAACTCTGCAGGTTTGTGAATTACAGTGCCCCTGAGCTCCTTTCTTCAACTCACTTTCTTTTGAGCTGGCCGCAACACCGCAGGATGGCTTCAGGCCCTAATCTGGTTCCGGCACGGCACGCTGAGCCTTTGTTTATTTCCTCTTCCAGATGGGAAATGAGAGTTAAATTTGCCCGTCCAGACACCTCCAGCTAGTCTCTCATTGGTTCTCCCTATTCCTGTTCATCTTCCGCAGAAATTGCAAACTGGGCCAAACAGGAGGTTAAAGGCGCTGACTCTCCAAGTGGGGAGAGTGTTAGTAAAGCGTCTGGAATGTTGCACCCGAGTACCAGGGGAGGAAAACTGAGACATATTTGAACATGTCTCCCGTTCACACGGTTGATCATACTCTGGGTTCCACATGCATGTTTTAGCTGAAAGAAGAATACCTTAAACCTGGAGAGTTGAGACCCGTGGAATGGGTACCATGCAATATGACTTCAAAGGGTCTTCATTTGCTCACCAAACCTCTCCAATCCTATCACTGCTGCATTTATGCCCCTGTACACATGCTTGATTCTCTTTTGGAGACATAGCAATCCATAGGTTTTAAGATACTTACTAGTCAGGTACATTCTTAGGCGTTTAATATGGGGTGTTGAGTCCATTTCGTTGAGCAAGGAGTAGCTCTTGTCTATTCCATATTTGGCTTAAGGAACTTTATCTGTGCTCATTTCAATCTCTGGTTTTATGCAGCACCCCAACTCACCTTTCCCCTTAAGCAAGCATAAGTTGGTTTTCTAAATTTGAGACCCTGTTCTGTTTTGGAATTCAGTTCCTGTGTAGCCAAGTTTACATTCCGTGTATTAGTGATATCTTATGATGTTTCTTTTTCTGTGTGACTTATTTCAGTTAGAATCATCGTACCTGAATCCACTCATTATGCTGCTATGGGCCTGATGACATAGATTTCATTGCTGAGTGATACTGCATTGTACGTAAGTACCACAAGTTCTTTATCCATTTTTCACTTTCTGTGATATTGAACTTGTACAGTAAACGAGGTTCTTGTAAACAGAGGCGTCCCAAACTTTGTGGTGGCTGTGTCTTTTTGATTTTAATTTCCCTAAGCTATAGGACCATAAGTGGAAGTGCCCTAGGCTCTGTTGCTTTGTTTTTTAGATGTTTCAGGAAACACCATACACTTCTCCCGAGTGTCTGTTGGCAATTTACATCCCGCCCATCAGCATAACAAGGCTCCCAGTTCTCCATGGCCTGTCCTGCCTTTCTGGATTTTACACTTTTTTCAGATGGCCCTTTTGACCGGGGGGAAGTGAGACTTCATTGTAGTGCAGATTTCCTTTGCAAGTTTGCTTGGTTGGCCAAAAAGGGCGTATGCGTTTTTTCCTGAATATATTCAGGAAAAAACGCATACGCCCTTTTTGGCCAAGTGCATCATTGTGGACGTTCTGCCTCTTTTCCTATGCTTTCAATGCAATTCCAGTCTACCTCCTGAAATCGGTTTCCTGCAATTCTGCCCCGCTTTAAAGTCCTCTTGGCAGCCTTACTTCAGTATATTTTTGGACGATAGCTGTCATTTATAACTCTGCAGGTTTGTGAATTACAGTGCCCCTGAGCTCCTTTCTTCAACTCACTTTCTTTTGAGCTGGCCGCAACACCGCAGGATGGCTTCAGGCCCTAATCTGGTTCCGGCACGGCACGCTGAGCCTTTGGTTATTTCCTCTTCCTGGTGGGAAATGAGAGATAAATTTGCCCGTCCAGACACCTCCAGCTAGTCTCTCATTGGTTCTCCCTATTCCTGTTCATCTTCCGCCGAAATTGCAAACTGGGCCAAACAGGAGGTTAAAGGCGCTGACTCTCCAAGTGGGGAGAGTGTTAGTAAAGCGTCTGGAATGTTGCACCCGAGTACCAGGGGAGGAAAACTGAGACATATTTGAACACGTCTCCCGTTCACACGGTTGATCATACTCTGGGTTCCACATGCATGTTTTAGCTGAAGGAAGAATAACTTAAACCTGGAGAGTTGAGACCTGTGGAATGGGTACCATGCAATATGACTTCAAAGGGTCTTTATTTGCTCACCGAACCTCTCCAATCCTATCACTGCTGCATTTATGCCCCTGTACACATGCTTGATTCTCTTTTGGAGACATAGCAATCCATAGGTTTTAAGATACTTACTAGTCAGGTACATTCTTAGACGTTTAATATGGGGTGTTGAGTCCATTTCGTTGAGCAAGGAGTAGCTCTTGTCTATTCCATATTTGGCTTAAGGAACTTTATCTGTGCTCATTTCAATCTCTGGTTTTATGCAGCACCCCAACTCACCTTTCCCCTTAAGCAAGCATAAGTTGGTTTTCTAAATTTGAGACCCTGTTCTGTTTTGGAATTCAGTTCCTGTGTAGCCAAGTTTACATTCCGTGTATTAGTGATATCTTATGATGTTTCTTTTTCTGTGTGACTTATTTCAGTTAGAATCATCGTACCTGAATCCACTCATTATGCTGCTACGGGCCTGATGACATAGATTTCATTGCTGAGTGATACTGCATTGTACGTAAGTACCACAAGTTCTTTATCCATTTTTCACTTTCTGTGATATTGAACTTGTACAGTAAACGAGGTTCTTGTAAACAGAGGCGTCCCAAACTTTGTGGTGGCTGTGTCTTTTTGATTTTAATTTCCCTAAGCTATAGAACCATAAGTGGAAGTGCCCTAGGCTCTGTTGCTTTGTTTTTTAGATGTTTCAGGAAACACCATACACTTCTCCTGAGTGTCTGTTGGCAATTTACATCCCGCCCATCAGCATAACAAGGCTCCCAGTTCTCCATGGCCTGTCCTGCCTTTCTGGATTTTACACTTTTTTCAGATGGCCCTTTTGACCGGGGGGAAGTGAGACTTCATTGTAGTGCAGATTTCCTTTGCAAGTTTGCTTGGTTGGCCAAAAAGGGCGTATGCATTTTTTCCTGAATATATTCAGGAAAACACGCATACGCCCTTTTTGGCCAAGTGCATCATTGTGGACGTTCTGCCTCTTTTCCTATGCTTTCAATGCAATTCCAGTCTACCTCCTGAAATCGGTTTCCTGCAATTCTGCCCCGCTTTAAAGTCCTCTTGGCAGCCTTACTTCAGTATATTTTTGGACGATAGCTGTCATTTATAACTCTGCAGGTTTGTGAATTACAGTGCCCCTGAGCTCCTTTCTTCAACTCGCTTTCTTGTGACCTGGCCGCAACACCGCAGGATGGCTTCAGGCCCTAATCTGGTTCCGGCACGGCACGCTGAGCCTTTGGTTATTTCCTCTTCCTGGTGGGAAATGAGAGTTAAATTTGCCCGTCCAGCCACCTCCAGCTAGTCTCTCATTGGTTCTCGCTATTCCTTTTCATCTTCCGCAGAAATTGCAAACTGGGCCAAACAGGAGGTTAAAGGGACTGATTCTCCAAGTCGGGAGAGTGTTAGTAAAGCGTCTGGAATGTTGCACCCGAGTACCAGGGGAGGAAAACTGAGACATATTTGAACACGTCTCCCGATCACATGGTTGATCATACTCTAGGTTCCAAATGCATGTTTTAGCTGAAGGAAGAATACCTTAAACCTGGGTAGTTGAAACCCGTGGAATGGGTACCATGCAATATGATTTCAAAGGGTCTTCATTTGCTCACCGAACCTCTCCAATCCTATCACTGCTGCGTTTATGCCCCTGTACACATGCTTGATTCTCTTTCGGAGACATAGCAATCCATAGGTTTTAAGATAGTTACTAGTCAGGTACATTCTTAGGCGTTTAATATGCGGTGTTGAGTCCATTTCGTTGAGCAAGGAGTAGCTCTTGTCTATTCCATATTTGGCTTAAGGAACTTTATCTGTGCTCATTTCAATCTCTGGTTTTATGCAGCACCCCAACTCACCTTTCCTCTTAAGCAAGCATAAGTTGGTTTTCTAAATTTGAGACCCTGTTCTGTTCTGTAATTCAGTTCCTGTGTAGCCAAGTTTACATTCCGTGTATTAGTGATATCTTATGATGTTTCTTTTTCTGTGTGACTTATTTCAGTTAGAATCATCATACCTGAATCCACTCATTGTGCTGCTAAGAGCCTGATGACATAGATTTCATTGCTGAGTGATATTGCTTTGTAAGTAAATACCGCATCTTCTTTATCCATTTTTCACTTTCTGCGATGTTGAACTTCTACTGTAAACGAGGTTCTTGTAAACAGAGGCGTCCCAAACTTTGGGGTGGCTGTGTCTTTTTTATTTTAATTTCCCTAAGCTATAGGACCATAAGTGGAAGTGCCCTAGGCTCTGTTGCTTTGTTTTTTAGATGTTTCAGGAAACACCATACACTTCTCCCGAGTGTCTGTTGGCAAATTACATCCCGCCCATCAGCATAACAAGGCTCCCAGTTCTCCATGGCCTGTCCTGCCTTTCTGGATTTTACACTTTTTTCAGATGGCCCTTTTGACCGGGGGGAAGTGAGACTTCATTGTAGTGCAGATTTCTTTGCAAGCTTGCTTGGTTGGCCAAAAAGGGCGTATGCGTTTTTTCCTGAATATATTCAGGAAAAAACGCATACGCCCTTTTTGGCCAAGTGCATCATTGTGGACGTTCTGCCTCTTTTCCTATGCTTTCAATGCAATTCCAGTCTACCTCCTGAAATCGGTTTCCTGCAATTCTGCCCCGCTTTCAAGTCCTCTTGGCAGCCTTACTTCAGTATATTTTTGGACGATAGCTGTCATTTATAACTCTGCAGGTTTGTGAATTACAGTGCCCCTGAGCTCCTTTCTTCAACTCGCTTTCCTGTGACCTGGCCGCAACACCGCAGGATGGGTTCAGGCCCTAGTCTGGTTCCGGCACGGCACGCTGAGCCTTTGGTTATTTCCTCTTCCAGATGGGAAATGAGAGTTAAATTTGCCCGTCCAGACACCTCCAGCTAGTCTCTCATTGGTTCTCCCTATTCCTGTTCATCTTCCGCAGAAATTGCAAACTGGGCCAAACAGGAGGTTAAAGGCGCTGACTCTCCAAGTGGGGAGAGTGTTAGTAAAGCGTCTGGAATGTTGCACCCGAGTACCAGGGGACAAAAACTGAGACATATTTGAACACATCTCCCGTTCACACGGTTGATCATACTCTGGGTTCCACATGCATGTTTTAGCCGAAGGAAGAATACCTTAAACCTGTAGTGTTGAGACCCGTGGAATGGGTACCATGCAATATGACTTCAAAGGGTCTTCATTTGCTCACCGAACCTCTCCAATCCTATCACTGCTGCGTTTATGCCCCTGTACACACGCTTGATTCTCTTTCAGAGACATAGCAATCCATAGGTTTTAAGATACTTACTAGTCAGGTACATTCTTAGGCGTTTAATATGAGGTGTTGAGTCCATTTCGTTGAGCAAGGAGTAGCTCTTGTCTATTCCATATTTGGCTTAAGGAACTTTATCTGTGCTCATTTCGATCTCTGGTTTTATGCAGCACCCCAACTCACCTTTACCCTTAAGCAAGCATAAGGTGGTTTTCTAAATTTGAGACACTGTTCTGTTCTGTAATTCAGTTCCTGTGTAGCCAAGTTTACATTCCGTGTATTACTGATATCTTATGATGTTTCTTTTTCTGTGTGACTTATTTCAGTTAGAATCATCATACCTGAATCCACTCATTGTGCTGCTAAGGGCCTGATGACATAGATTTCATTGCTGAGTGATATTGCTTTGTAAGTAAATACCACATCTTCTTTATCCATTTTTCACTTTCTGCGATGTTGAACTTGTACTGTAAACGAGATTCTTGTAAACAGAGGCGTCCCAAACTTTGGGGTGGCTGTGTCTTTTTTATTTTAATTTCCCTAAGCTATAGGACCATAAGTGGAAGTGCCCTAGGCTCTGTTGCTTTGTTTTTTAGATGTTTCAGGAAACACCATACACTTCTCCCGAGTGTCTGTTGGCAATTTCCATCCCGCCCATCAGCATAACAAGGCTCCCAGTTCTCCATGGCCTGTCCTGCCTTTCTGGATTTTACACATTTTTCACATGGCCCTTTTGACCGGGGGGAATTGAGACTTCATTGTAGTGCAGATTTCCTTTGCAAGCTTGCTTGGTTGACCAAAAAGGGCGTATGCGTTTTTTCCTGAATATATTCAGGAAAAAACGCATACGCCCTTTTTGGCCAAGTGCATCATTGTGGACGTTCTGCCTCTTTTCCTATGCTTTCAATGCAATTCCAGTCTACCTCCTGAAATCGGTTTCCTGCAATTCTGCCCCGCTTTCAAGTCCTCTTGGCAGCCTTACTTCAGTCTATTTTTGGACGATAGCTGTCATTTATAACTCTGCAGGTTTGTGAATTACAGTGCCCCTGAGCTCCTTTCTTCAACTCGCTTTCTTTTGAGCTGGCCGCAACACCGCAGGATGGCTTCAGGCCCTAATCTGGTTCCGGCACGGCATGCTGAGCCTTTGGTTATTTCCTCTTCCTGGTGGGAAATGAGAGTTAAATTTGCCCGTCCAGACACCTCCAGCTAGTCTCTCATTGGTTCTCCCTATTCCTGTTCATCTTCCGCAGAAATTGCAAACTGGGCCAAACAGGAGGTTAAAGGCGATGACTCTCCAAGTGGGAAGAGTGTTAGTAAAGCGTCTGGAATGTTGCACCCGAGTACCAGGGGAGGAAAACTGAGACATATTTGAACACGTCTCCCGTTCACATGGTTGATCATACTCTGGGTTCCACATGCATGTTTTAGCTGAAGGAAGAATACCTTAAACCTGGAGAGTTGAGACCCGTGGAATGGGTACCATGCAATATGACTTCAAAGGGTCTTCATTTGCTCACCGAACCTCTCCAATCCTATCACTGCTGCGTTTATGCCCCTGTTCACATGCTTGATTCTCTTTTGGAGACATAGCAAACCATAGGTTTTAAGATACTTACTAGACAGGTACATTCTTTGGCGTTTAATATGGGGTGTTGAGTCCATTTCGTTGAGCAAGGAGTAGCTCTTGTCTATTCCATATTTGGCTTAAGGAACTTTATCTGTGCTCATTTCAATCTCTGGTTTTATGCAGCACCCCAACTCACCTTTCCCCTTAAGCAAGCATAAGTTGGTTTTCTAAATTTGAGACCCTGTTCTGTTTTGGAATTCAGTTCCTGTGTAGCCAAGTTTACATTCCGTGTATTAGTGATATCTTATGATGTTTCTTTTGCTGTGTGACTTATTTCAGTTAGAATCATCGTACCTGAATCCACTCATTATGCTGCTACGGGCCTGATGACATAGATTTCATTGCTGAGTGATACTGCATTGTACGTAAGTACCACAAGTTCTTTATCCATCTTTCACTTTCTGTGATATTGAACTTGTACGGTAAACGAGGTTCTTGTAAACAGAGACGTCCCAAATTTTGGGGTGGCTGTGTCTTTTTGATTTTAATTTCCCTAAACTATAGGACCATAAGTGGAAGTGCCCTAGGCTCTGTTGCTTTGTTTTTTAGATGTTTCAGGAAACACCATACACTTCTACAGAGCGGCTGTTGGCAATTTTCATCCCGCCCATCAGCATAACAATACTCCCAGTTCTCCATGGCCTGTCCTGCCTTTCTGGATTTTACACTTTTTTCAGATGGCCCTTTTGACCGGGGGGAAGTGAGACTTCATTGTAGTGCAGATTTCCTTTGCAAGTTTGCTTGGTTGGCCAAAAAGGGCGTATGCGTTTTTTCCTGAATATATTCAGGAAAAAACGCATACGCCCTTTTTGGCCAAGTGCATCATTGTGGACGTTCTGCCTCTTTTCCTACGCTTTCAATGCAATTCCAGTCTACCTCCTGAAATCGGTTTCCTGCAATTCTGCCCCGCTTTCAAGTCCTCTTGGCAGCCTTACTTCAGTATATTTTTGGACGATAGCTGTCATTTATAACTGTGCAGGTTTGTCAATTACAGTGCCCCTGAGCTCCTTTCTTCAACTCGCTTTCTTTTGAGCTGGCCGCAACACCGCAGGATGGCTTCAGGCCCTAATCTGGTTCCGGCACGGCACGCTGAGCCTTTGGTTATTTCCTCTTCCTGGTGGGAAATGAGAGTTAAATTTGCCCGTCCAGACACCTCCAGCTAGTCTCTCATTGGTTCTCCCTATTCCTGTTCATCTTCCGCAGAAATTGCAAACTGGGCCAAACAGGAGGTTAAAGGCGCTGACTCTCCAAGTGGGGAGAGTGTTAGTAAAGCGTCTGGAATGTTGCACCCGAGTACCAGGGGAGGAAAACTGAGACATATTTGAACACGTCTCCCGTTCACACGGTTGATCATACTCTGGGTTCCACATGCATGTTTTAGCTGAAGGAAGAATACCTTAAACCTGGAGAGTTGAGACCCGTGGAATGGGTACCATGCAATATGACTTCAAAGGGTCTTCATTTGCTCACCGAACCTCTCCAATCCTATCACTGCTGCGTTTATGCCCCTGTACACATGCTTGATTCTCTTTTGCAGGCATAGCAATCCATAGGTTTTAAGATACTTACTAGTCAGGTACATTCTTTGGCGTTAAATATGGGGTGTTGAGTCCATTTCGTTGAGCAAGGAGTAGCTCTTGTCTATTCCATATTTGGCTTAAGGAACTTTATCTGTGCTCATTTCAATCTCTGGTTTTATGCAGCACCCCAACTCACCTTTCCCCTTAAGCAAGCATAAGTTGGTTTTCTAAATTTGAGACCCTGTTCTGTTTTGGAATTCAGTTCCTGTGTAGCCAAGTTTACATTCCGTGTATTAGTGATATCTTATGATGTTTCTTTTGCTGTGTGACTTATTTCAGTTAGAATCATCGTACCTGAATCCACTCATTATGCTGCTACGGGCCTGATGACATAGATTTCATTGCTGAGTGATACTGCATTGTACGTAAATAGCACAACTTCTTTAACCATTTTTCACTTTCTGCGATGTTGAACTTGTACGGTAAACGAGGTTCTTGTAAACAGAGGCGTCTCAAACTTTGGGGTGGCTGTGTCTTTTTTATTTTAATTTCCCTAAGCTATAGGACCATAAGTGGAAGTGCCCTAGGCTCTGTTGCTTTGTTTTTTAGATGTTTCAGGAAACACCATACACTTCTCCCGAGTGTCTGTTGGCAATTTACATCCCGCCCATCAGCATAACAAGGCTCCCAGTTCTCCATGGCCTGTCCTGCCTTGCTGGATTTTACACTTTTTTCAGATGGCCCTTTTGACCGGGGGGAAGTGAGACTTCATTGTAGTGCAGATTTCCTTTGCAAGCTTGCTTGGTTGGCCAAAAAGGGCGTATGCGTTTTTTCCTGAATATATTCAGGAAAAAACACATACGCCCTTTTTGGCCAAGTGCATCATTGTGGACGTTCTGCCTCTTTTCCTATGCTTTCAATGCAATTCCAGTCTACCTCCTGAAATCGGTTTCCTGCAATTCTGCCCCGCTTTCAAGTCCTCTTGGCAGCCTTACTTCAGTCTATTGTTGGACGATAGCTGTCATTTATAACTCTGCAGGTTTGTGAATTACAGTGCCCCTGAGCTCCTTTCTTCAACTCGCTTTCTTGTGAGCTGGCCGCAACACCGCAGGATGGCTTCAGGCCCTAATCTGGTTCCGGCACGGCACGCTGAGCCTTTGGTTAATTCCTCTTCCTGGTGGGAAATGAGAGTTAAATTTGCCCGTCCAGACACCTCCAGCTAGTCTCTCATTGGTTCTCGCTATTCCTGTTCATCTTCCGCAGAAATTCCGAACTGGGCCAAACAGGAGGTTAAAGGGAGTGACTCTCCAAGTCGGGAGAGTGTTAGTAAAGCGTCTGGAATGTTGCACCCGAGTATCAGGGTACGAAAACTGAGACATATTTGAACATGTCTCCCGATCACATGGTTGATCATACTCTAGGTTTCTCATGCATGTTTTAGCTGAAGGAAGAATACCTTAAACCTGGGTAGTTGAAACCCGTGGAATGGGTACCATGCAATATGACTTCAAAGGGTCTTCATTTGCTCACCGAACCTCTCCAATCCTATCACTGCTGCGTTTATGCCCCTGTACACATGCTTGATTCTCTTTCGGAGACATAGCAATCCATAGGTTTT
This sequence comes from Grampus griseus, assembly GCF_964374135.1. Classification (NCBI taxonomy): domain Eukaryota; kingdom Metazoa; phylum Chordata; class Mammalia; order Artiodactyla; family Delphinidae; genus Grampus; species Grampus griseus. The sequence continues at coordinate 992,661 of NW_028133365.1, read as the reverse complement.
AAGATACTTACTAGTCAGGTACATTCTTAGGCGTTTAATATGGGGTGTTGAGTCCATTTCGTTGAGCAAGGAGTAGCTCTTGTCTATTCCGTATTTGGCTTAAGGAACTTTATCTGTGCTCATTTCGATCTCTGGTTTTATGCAGCACCCCAACTCACCTTTCCCCTTAAGCAAGCATAAGTTGGTTTTCTAAATTTGAGACCCTGTTCTGTTTTGGAATTCAGTTCCTGTGTAGCCAAGTTTACATTCCGTGTATTAGTGATATCTTATGATATTTCTTTTGCTGTGTGACTTATTTCAGTTAGAATCATCGTACCTGAATCCACTCATTATGCTGCTACGGGCCTGATGACATAGATTTCATTGCTGAGTGATACTGCATTGTACGTAAGTACCACAAGTTCTTTATCCATTTTTCACTTTCTGCGATGTTGAACTTGTACGGTAAACGAGGTTCTTGTAAACAGAGGCGTCTCAAACTTTGGGGTGGCTGTGTCTTTTTTATTTTAATTTCCCTAAGCTATAGGACCATAAGTGGAAGTGCCCTAGGCTCTGTTGCTTTGTTTTTTAGATGTTTCAGGAAACACCATACACTTCTCCCGAGTGTCTGTTGGCAATTTCCATCACGCCCATCAGCATAACAAGGCTCCCAGTTCTCCATAGCCTGTCCTGCCTTTCTGGATTTTACACTTTTTTCAGATGGCCCTTTTGACCGGGGGGAAGTGAGACTTCATTGTAGTGCAGATTTCCTTTGCAAGTTTGCTTGGTTGGCCAAAAAGGGCGTATGCATTTTTTCCTGAATATATTCAGGAAAACACGCATACGCCCTTTTTGGCCAAGTGCATCATTGTGGACGTTCTGCCTCTTTTCCTATGCTTTCAATGCAATTCCAGTCTACCTCCTGAAATCGGTTTCCTGCAATTCTGCCCCGCTTTAAAGTCCTCTTGGCAGCCTTACTTCAGTATATTTTTGGACGATAGCTGTCATTTATAACTCTGCAGGTTTGTGAATTACAGTGCCCCTGAACTCCTTTCTTCAACTCGCTTTCTTGTGACCTGGCCGCAACACCGCAGGATGGCTTCAGGCCCTAATCTGGTTCCGGCACGGCACGCTGAGCCTTTGGTTATTTCCTCTTCCTGGTGGGAAATGAGAGTTAAATTTGCCCGTCCAGCCACCTCCAGCTAGTCTCTCATTGGTTCTCGCTATTCCTTTTCATCTTCCGCAGAAATTGCAAACTGGGCCAAACAGGAGGTTAAAGGGACTGATTCTCCAAGTCGGGAGAGTGTTAGTAAAGCGTCTGGAATGTTGCACCCGAGTACCAGGGGAGGAAATCTGAGACATATTTGAACACGTCTCCCGATCACATGGTTGATCATACTCTAGGTTCCACATGCATGTTTTAGCTGAAGGAAGAATACCTTAAATCTGGGTAGTTGAAACCCGTGGAATGGGTACCATGCAATATGACTTCAAAGGGTCTTCATTTGCTCACCGAACCTCTCCAATCCTATCACTGCTGCGTTTATGCCCCTGTACACGTGCTTGATTCTCTTTCGGAGACATAGCAATCCATAGGTTTTAAGATACTTACTAGTCAGGTACATTCTTAGGCGTTTAATATGGGGTGTTGAGTCCATTTCGTTTAGCAAGGAGTAGCTCTTGTCTATTCCATATTTGGCTTAAGGAACTTTACCTGTGCTCATTTCAATCTCTGGTTTTATGCAGCACCCCAACTCACCTTTCCCCTTAAGCAAGCATAAGTTGCTTTTCTAAATTTGAGACCCTGTTCTGTTTTGGAATTCAGTTCCTGGGTAGCCAAGTTTACATTCCGTGTATTAGTGATATCTTATGATGTTTCTTTTTCTGTGTGACTTATTTCAGTTAGAATCATCGTACCTGAATCCACTCATTGTGCTGTTAAGTGCCTGATGACATAGATTTCATTGATGAGTGATATTGCTTTGTAAGTAAATACCACAATTTCTTTATCCATTTTTCACTTTCTGCGATGTTGAACTTGTACTGTAAACGAGGTTCTTGTAAACAGAGGCGTCCCAAACTTTGGGGTGGCTGTGTCTTTTTTATTTTAATTTCGCTAAGCTATAGGACCATAAGTGGAAGTGCCCTAGGCTCTGTTGCTTTGGTTTTTAGATGTTTCAGGAAACACCATACACTTCTCCCGAGTGGCTGTTGGCAATTTACATCCCGCCCATCAGCATAACAAGGCTCCCAGTTCTCCATGGCCTGTCCTGCCTTTCTGGATTTTACACTTTTTTCAGATGGCCCTTTTGACCGGGGGGAAGTGAGACTTCATTGTAGTGCAGATTTCCTTTGCAAGCTTGCTTGGTTGGCCAAAAAGGGCGTATGCGTTTTTTCCTGAATATATTCAGGAAAAAACGCATACGCCCTTTTTGGCCAAGTGCATCATTGTGGACGTTCTGCCTCTTTTCCTATGCTTTCAATGCAATTCCAGTCTACCTCCTGAAATCGGTTTCCTGCAATTCTGCCCCGCTTTCAAGTCCTCTTGGCAGCCTTACTTCAGTATATTTTTGGACGATAGCTGTCATTTATAACTCTGCAGGTTTGTGAATTACAGTGCCCCTGAGCTCCTTTCTTCAACTCACTTTCTTTTGAGCTGGCCGCAACACCGCAGGATGGCTTCAGGCCCTAATCTGGTTCCGGCACGGCACGCTGAGCCTTTGGTTATTTCCTCTTCCAGATGGGAAATGAGAGTTAAATTTGCCCGTCCAGACACCTCCAGCTAGTCTCTCATTGGTTCTGCCTATTCCTGTTCATCTTCCGCAGAAATTGCAAACTGGGCCAAACAGGAGGTTAAAGGCGCTGACTCTCCAAGTGGGGAGAGTGTTAGTAAAGCGTCTGGAATGTTGCACCCGAGTACCAGGGGAGGAAAACTGAGACATATTTGAACATGTCTCCCGTTCACACGGTTGATCATACTCTGGGTTCCACATGCATGTTTTAGCTGAAAGAAGAATACCTTAAACCTGGAGAGTTGAGACCCGTGGAATGGGTACCATGCAATATGACTTCAAAGGGTCTTCATTTGCTCACCGAACCTCTCCAATCCTATCACTGCTGCGTTTATGCCCCTGTACACATGCTTGATTCTCTTTTGGAGACATAGCAAACCATAGGTTTTAAGATACTTACTAGACAGGTACATTCTTTGGCGTTTAATATGGGGTGTTGAGTCCATTTCGTTGAGCAAGGAGTAGCTCTTGTCTATTCCATATTTGGCTTAAGGAACTTTATCTGTGCTCATTTCAATCTCTGGTTTTATGCAGCACCCCAACTCACCTTTCCCCTTAAGCAAGCATAAGTTGGTTTTCTAAATTTGAGACCCTGTTCTGTTTTGGAATTCAGTTCCTGTGTAGCCAAGTTTACATTCCGTGTATTAGTGATATCTTATGATGTTTCTTTTGCTGTGTGACTTATTTCAGTTAGAATCATCGTACCTGAATCCACTCATTATGCTGCTACGGGCCTGATGACATAGATTTCATTGCTGAGTGATACTGCATTGTACGTAAGTACCACAAGTTCTTTATCCATTTTTCACTTTCTGTGATATTGAACTTGTACGGTAAACGAGGTTCTTGTAAACAGAGACGTCCCAAATTTTGGGGTGGCTGTGTCTTTTTGATTTTAATTTCCCTAAACTATAGGACCATAAGTGGAAGTGCCCTAGGCTCTGTTGCTTTGTTTTTTAGATGTTTCAGGAAACACCATACACTTCTACAGAGCGGCTGTTGGCAATTTTCATCCCGCCCATCAGCATAACAATACTCCCAGTTCTCCATGGCCTGTCCTGCCTTTCTGGATTTTACACTTTTTTCAGATGGCCCTTTTGACCGGGGGGAAGTGAGACTTCATTGTAGTGCAGATTTCCTTTGCAAGTTTGCTTGGTTGGCCAAAAAGGGCGTATGCGTTTTTTCCTGAATATATTCAGGAAAAAACGCATACGCCCTTTTTGGCCAAGTGCATCATTGTGGACGTTCTGCCTCTTTTCCTACGCTTTCAATGCAATTCCAGTCTACCTCCTGAAATCGGTTTCCTGCAATTCTGCCCCGCTTTCAAGTCCTCTTGGCAGCCTTACTTCAGTATATTTTTGGACGATAGCTGTCATTTATAACTGTGCAGGTTTGTCAATTACAGTGCCCCTGAGCTCCTTTCTTCAACTCGCTTTCTTTTGAGCTGGCCGCAACACCGCAGGATGGCTTCAGGCCCTAATCTGGTTCCGGCACGGCACGCTGAGCCTTTGGTTATTTCCTCTTCCTGGTGGGAAATGAGAGTTAAATTTGCCCGTCCAGACACCTCCAGCTAGTCTCTCATTGGTTCTCCCTATTCCTGTTCATCTTCCGCAGAAATTGCAAACTGGGCCAAACAGGAGGTTAAAGGCGCTGACTCTCCAAGTGGGGAGAGTGTTAGTAAAGCGTCTGGAATGTTGCACCCGAGTACCAGGGGAGGAAAACTGAGACATATTTGAACACGTCTCCCGTTCACACGGTTGATCATACTCTGGGTTCCACATGCATGTTTTAGCTGAAGGAAGAATACCTTAAACCTGGAGAGTTGAGACCCGTGGAATGGGTACCATGCAATATGACTTCAAAGGGTCTTCATTTGCTCACCGAACCTCTCCAATCCTATCACTGCTGCGTTTATGCCCCTGTACACACGCTTGATTCTCTTTTGGAGACATAGCAATCCATAGGTTTTAAGATACTTACTAGTCAGGTACATTCTTTGGCGTTAAATATGGGGTGTTGAGTCCATTTCCTTGAGCAAGGAGTAGCTCTTGTCTATTCCATATTTGGCTTAAGGAACTTTATCTGTGCTCATTTCAATCTCTGGTTTTATGCAGCACCCCAACTCACCTTTCCCCTTAAGCAAGCATAAGTTGGTTTTCTAAATTTGAGACCCTGTTCTGTTTTGGAATTCAGTTCCTGTGTAGCCAAGTTTACATTCCGTGTATTAGTGATATCTTATGATGTTTCTTTTGCTGTGTGACTTATTTCAGTTAGAATCATCGTACCTGAATCCACTCATTATGCTGCTACGGGCCTGATGACATAGATTTCATTGCTGAGTGATACTGCATTGTACGTAAATAGCACAACTTCTTTAACCATTTTTCACTTTCTGCGATGTTGAACTTGTACGGTAAACGAGGTTCTTGTAAACAGAGGCGTCTCAAACTTTGGGGTGGCTGTGTCTTTTTTATTTTAATTTCCCTAAGCTATAGGACCATAAGTGGAAGTGCCCTAGGCTCTGTTGCTTTGTTTTTTAGATGTTTCAGGAAACACCATACACTTCTCCCGAGTGTCTGTTGGCAATTTACATCCCGCCCATCAGCATAACAAGGCTCCCAGTTCTCCATGGCCTGTCCTGCCTTGCTGGATTTTACACTTTTTTCAGATGGCCCTTTTGACCGGGGGGAAGTGAGACTTCATTGTAGTGCAGATTTCCTTTGCAAGCTTGCTTGGTTGGCCAAAAAGGGCGTATGCGTTTTTTCCTGAATATATTCAGGAAAAAACACATACGCCCTTTTTGGCCAAGTGCATCATTGTGGACGTTCTGCCTCTTTTCCTATGCTTTCAATGCAATTCCAGTCTACCTCCTGAAATCGGTTTCCTGCAATTCTGCCCCGCTTTCAAGTCCTCTTGGCAGCCTTACTTCAGTCTATTGTTGGACGATAGCTGTCATTTATAACTCTGCAGGTTTGTGAATTACAGTGCCCCTGAGCTCCTTTCTTCAACTCGCTTTCTTGTGAGCTGGCCGCAACACCGCAGGATGGCTTCAGGCCCTAATCTGGTTCCGGCACGGCACGCTGAGCCTTTGGTTAATTCCTCTTCCTGGTGGGAAATGAGAGTTAAATTTGCCCGTCCAGACACCTCCAGCTAGTCTCTCATTGGTTCTCACTATTCCTGTTCATCTTCCGCAGAAATTCCAAACTGGGCCAAACAGGAGGTTAAAGGGAGTGACTCTCCAAGTCGGGAGAGTGTTAGTAAAGCGTCTGGAATGTTGCACCCGAGTACCAGGGTACGAAAACTGAGACATATTTGAACATGTCTCCCGATCACATGGTTGATCATACTCTAGGTTGCTCATGCATGTTTTAGCTGAAGGAAGAATACCTTAAACCTGGGTAGTTGAAACCCGTGGAATGGGTACCATGCAATATGACTTCAAAGGGTCTTCATTTGCTCACCGAACCTCTCCAATCCTATCACTGCTGCGTTTATGCCCCTGTACACATGCTTGATTCTCTTTCGGAGACATAGCAATCCATAGGTTTTAAGATACTTACTAGTCAGGTACATTCTTAGGCGTTTAATATGGGGTGTTGAGTCCATTTCGTTGAGCAAGGTGTAGCTCTTGTCTATTCCGTATTTGGCTTAAGGAACTTTATCTGTGCTCATTTCGATCTCTGGTTTTATGCAGCACCCCAACTCACCTTTCCCCTTAAGCAAGCATAAGTTGGTTTTCTAAATTTGAGACCCTGTTCTGTTTTGGAATTCAGTTCCTGTGTAGCCAAGTTTACATTCCGTGTATTAGTGATATCTTATGATATTTCTTTTGCTGTGTGACTTATTTCAGTTAGAATCATCGTACCTGAATCCACTCATTATGCTGCTACGGGCCTGATGACATAGATTTCATTGCTGAGTGATACTGCATTGTACGTAAGTACCACAAGTTCTTTATCCATTTTTCACTTTCTGTGATATTGAACTTGTACGGTAAACGAGGTTCTTGTAAACAGAGGCGTCTCAAACTTTGGGGTGGCTGTGTCTTTTTGATTTTAATTTCCCTAAGCTATAGGACCATAAGTGGAAGTGCCCTAGGCTCTGTTGCTTTGTTTTTTAGATGTTTCAGGAAACACCATACACTTCTCCCGAGTGGCTGTTGGCAATTTCCATCACGCCCATCAGCATAACAAGGCTCCCAGTTCTCCATAGCCTGTCCTGCCTTTCTGGATTTTACACTTTTTTCAGATGGCCCTTTTGACCGGGGGGAAGTGAGACTTCATTGTAGTGCAGATTTCCTTTGCAAGCTTGCTTGGTTGGCCAAAAAGGGCGTATGCGTTTTTTCCTGAATATATTCAGGAAAAAACGCATACGCCCTTTTTGGCCAAGTGCATCATTGTGGACGTTCTGCCTCTTTTCCTATGCTTTCAATGCAATTCCAGTCTACCTCCTGAAATCGGTTTCCTGCAATTCTTCCCCGCTTTCAAGTCCTCTTGGCAGCCTTACTTCAGTATATTTTTGGACGATAGCTGTCATTTATAACTCTGCAGGTTTGTGAATTACAGTGCCCCTGAGCTCCTTTCTTCAACTCGCTTTCTTGTGAGCTGGCCGCAACACCGCAGGATGGCTTCAGGCCCTAATCTGGTTCCGGCACGGCACGCTGAGCCTTTGGTTAATTCCTCTTCCTGGTGGGAAATGAGAGTTAAATTTGCCCGTCCAGACACCTCCAGCTAGTCTCTCATTGGTTCTCCCTATTCCTGTTCATCTTCCGCAGAAATTCCAAACTGGGCCAAACAGGAGGTTAAAGGGAGTGACTCTCCAAGTCGGGAGAGTGTTAGTAAAGCGTCTGGAATGTTCCACCCGAGTACCAGGGTACGAAAACTGAGACATATTTGAACATGTCTCCCGATCACATGGTTGATCATACTCTAGGTTGCTCATGCATGTTTTAGCTGAAGGAAGAATACCTTAAACCTGGGTAGTTGAAACCCGTGGAATGGGTACCATGCAATATGACTTCAAAGGGTCTTCATTTGCTCACCGAACCTCTCCAATCCTATCACTGCTGCGTTTATGCCCCTGTACACATGCTTGATTCTCTTTCGGAGACATAGCAATCCATAGGTTTTAAGATACTTACTAGTCAGGTACATTCTTAGGCGTTTAATATGGGGTGTTGAATCCATTTCGTTGAGCAAGGAGTAGCTCTTGTCTATTCCGTATTTGGCTTAAGGAACTTTATCTGTGCTCATTTCGATCTCTGGTTTTATGCAGCACCCCAACTCACCTTTCCCCTTAAGCAAGCATAAGTTGGTTTTCTAAATTTGAGACCCTGTTCTGTTTTGGAATTCAGTTCCTGTGTAGCCAAGTTTACATTCCGTGTATTAGTGATATCTTATGATGTTTCTTTTGCTGTGTGACTTATTTCAGTTAGAATCATCGTACCTGAATCCACTCATTATGCTGCTACGGGCCTGATGACATAGATTTCATTGCTGAGTGATACTGCATTGTACGTAAGTACCACAAGTTCTTTATCCATTTTTCACTTTCTGTGATATTGAACTTGTACGGTAAACGAGGTTCTTGTAAACAGAGGCGTCCCAAACTTTGGGGTGGCTGTGTCTTTTTGATTTTAATTTCCCTAAGCTATAGGACCATAAGTGGAAGTGCCCTAGGCTCTGTTGCTTTGTTTTTTAGATGTTTCAGGAAACACCATACACTTCTCCCGAGTGTCTGTTGGCAATTTCCATCACGCCCATCAGCATAACAAGGCTCCCAGTTCTCCATAGCCTGTCCTGCCTTTCTGGATTTTACACTTTTTTCAGATGGCCCTTTTGACCGGGGGGAAGTGAGACTTCATTGTAGTGCAGATTTCCTTTGCAAGCTTGCTTGGTTGGCCAAAAAGGGCGTATGCGTTTTTTCCTGAATATATTCAGGAAAAAACGCATACGCCCTTTTTGGCCAAGTGCATCATTGTGGACGTTCTGCCTCTTTTCCTATGCTTTCAATGCAATTCCAGTCTACCTCCTGAAATCGGTTTCCTGCAATTCTTCCCCGCTTTCAAGTCCTCTTGGCAGCCTTACTTCAGTATATTTTTGGACGATAGCTGTCATTTATAACTCTGCAGGTTTGTGAATTACAGTGCCCCTGAGCTCCTTTCTTCAACTCGCTTTCTTTTGAGCTGGCCGCAACACCGCAGGATGGCTTCAGGCCCTAATCTGGTTCCGGCACGGCACGCTGAGCCTTTGGTTATTTCCTCTTCCTGGTGGGAAATGAGAGTTAAATTTGCCCGTCCAGACACCTCCAGCTAGTCTCTCATTGGTTCTCCCTATTCCTGTTCATCTTCCGCAGAAATTGCAAACTGGGCCAAACAGGGGGTTAAAGGCGTTGACTCTCCAAATGGGGAGAGTGTTAGTAAAGCGTCTGGAATGTTGCACCCGAGTACCAGGGGACAAAAACTGAGACATATTTGAACACGTCTCCCGTTCACACGGTTGATCATACTCTGGGTTCCACATGCATGTTTTAGCTGAAGGAAGAATACCTTAAACCTGGAGATTTGAGACCCGTGGAATGGGTACCATGCAATATGACTTCAAAAGGTCTTCATTTGCTCACCGAACCTCTCCAATCCTATCACTGCTGCGTTTATGCCCCTGTACACACGCTTGATTCTCTTTCTGAGACATAGCAATCCATAGGTTTTAAGATACTTACTAGCCAGGTACATTCTTAGGCGTTTAATATGGGGTGTTGAGTCCATTTCGTTGAGCAAGGAGTAGCTCTTGTCTATTCCATATTTGGCTTAAGGAACTTTATCTGTGCTCATTTCGATCTCTGGTTTTATGCAGCACCCCAACTCACCTTTCCCCTTAAGCAAGCATAAGTTGGTTTTCTAAATTTGAGACCCTTTTCTGTTCTGTAATTCAGTTCCTGTGTAGCCAAGTTTACATTCCGTGTATTACTGATATCTTATGATGTTTCTTTTTCTGTGTGACTTATTTCAGTTAGAATCATCATACCTGAATCCACTCATTGTGCTGCTAAGTGCCTGATGACATAGATTTCATTGCTGAGTGATATTGCTTTGTAAGTAAATACCACAGCTTCTTTAGCCATTTTTCACTTTCCGCGTTGTTGAACTTGTACGGTAAACGAGGTTCTTGTAAACAGAGGCGTCCCAAACTTTGGGGTGGCTTTGTCTTTTAGATTTTAATTTCCCTAAGCTATAGGACCATAAGTGGAAGTGCCCTAGGCTCTGTTGCTTTGTTTTTTAGATGTTTCAGGAAACACCATACACTTCTCCCGAGTGTCTGTTGGCAATTTCCATCCCGCCCATCAGCATAACAAGGCTCCCAGTTCTCCATGGCCTGTCCTGCCTTTCTGGATTTTACACTTTTTTCAGATGGCCCTTTTGACCGGGGGGAAGTGAGACTTCATTGTAGTGCAGATTTCCTTTGCAAGCTTGCTTGGTTGGAAGGACCAAGTGGATCTTCCACTTAGGACCATAAGTGGAAGTGCCCTAGGCGTTTGTTGTCTACATCTGTTGCTCTATTTATGTCTTGCAAAATGGTTAATCTGTACAGTTTTTCTAGGTTCCACATATATGCATGAATATAGAAGATTTGTTTTTCTCTTTCTGACTTACTTCACTCTGTATGACAGTCTCTAGATCCATCGACGTCTCTACAAATGACCCAATTTCATTCCTTTTCATGGCTTAGTAATATTCCATTTTATATATGTACCACAGCTTTATGCATTCGTCTGTCTGTGGGCATTTAGGTTGCTTCCATTACCTCGATATTGTAAATAGTGATGCAATGAACATTGCGGTGAATGACTCTTTTTGATTTATGGTTTTGTCTGGGTATATGTCCAGTACTGGGATTGCTGTATCATATGGTAATTCTATTGTTAGTTTCTTAAGAAATTCCATATTGTTCTCCATAATGACTGTATCAATTTATATTCCCAACAATAGTGGAAGAGGGTTCCTTTTCTCCACACCCTTTCCAGCATTTTTTGTTTGTAGATTTTCTATGAAGCCTATTCTACCAGGTGTGAGGTGATACCTCATTGTTGAATCCATTTCATTGAGCAAGGGGTAGGTCTTGTCTATTACATATTTGGCTTATGGAACGGTATCTGTGCTAATTTCAAACTCTGCTTTTATGCAGCACCCCAACTCACCTTCCCCCTTAAGCAAGCATAAGTTGGTTTTCTAAATTTGAGACCCTGTTCTGTTTTGTAATTCAGTTCATGTGTAGCCAAGTTCACATTCCGTGTATTAGTGATACCTTATGATTTTTCTTTTTCTGTGTGACTTATTTCACGTAGAATCATCGTGCCTCAATCCACTCATTATGCTGGTACAGGCCTGGTGACATAGATTTCATTGCTGAGTGGTATTCTGTTGTACATAAGTACCGCAACTTCTTTATCCATTATTTGCTCTCTGGGATATTTAACTTGTGCCGCAGAAGAGATTCCTGTAAAAAGAGCCGTCCCAAATTTTGGGGTGGCTGTGTCTTTTTGATTTTAATTTCCCTAAGCTATAGGACCATAAGTGGAAGTGCCCTAGGCTCTGTTGCTTTGTTTTTTAGATGTTTCAGGAAACACCATACACTTCTACAGAGCGGCTGTTGGCAATTTACATCCCGCCCATCAGCATAACAAGGCTCCCAATTTTCCATGGCCTGTTCTGCCTTTCTGGATTTTACACTTTTTTCAGATGGCCCTTTTGACCGGGGGGAAGTGAGACTTCATTGTAGTACAGATTTCCTTTGCAAGCTTGCTTGGTTGGCCAAAAAGGGCGTATCCGTTTTTTCCTGAATATATTCAGGAAAAAACGCATACGCCCTTTTTGGCCAAGTGCATCATTGTCGACGTTCTGCCTGTTTTCCTGTGTTTTAAATGCAATCCAATTCCGATTCCTCCTGAAATCGGTTTCCTGCAATTTTGCCCCGCATTCAAGTCCTCTTGGCAGCCCTACTTCAGTATATTTTCTGACAATAGCTGTCATTTATAAATCTGCAGGTCTGTGAATTACAGTGCCCCTGAGCTCCTTTCTTCAACTCGCTTTCTTGTGAGCTGGCCGCAACACCGCAGGATGGCTTCAGGCCCTAATCTGGTTCCGACACGGCACGCTGAGCCTTTGGTTATTTCCTCTTCCAGATGGGAAATGAGAGTTAAATTTGCCCGTCCAGACACCTCCAGCTAGTCTCTCATTGGTTCTCCCTATTCCTGTTCATCTTCCGCAGAAATTGCAAACTGGGCCAAACAGGAGGTTAAAGGCGCTGACTCTCCAAGTGGGGAGAGTGTTAGTAAAGCGTCTGGAATGTTGCACCCGAGTACCAGGGGAGGAAAACTCAGACATATTTGAACACATCTCCCGTTCACACGGTTGATCATACTCTGGGTTCCACATGCATGTTTTAGCCGAAGGAAGAATACCTTAAACCTGTAGTGTTGAGACCCGTGGAATGGGTACCATGCAATATGACTTCAAAGGGTCTTCATTTGCTCACCGAACCTCTCCAATCCTATCACTGCTGCGTTTATGCCCCTGTACACACGCTTGATTCTCTTTCGGAGACATAGCAATCCATAGGTTTTAAGATACTTACTAGTCAGGTACATTCTTAGGCGTTTAATATGAGGTGTTGAGTCCATTTCGTTGAGCAAGGAGTAGCTCTTGTCTATTCCATATTTGGCTTAAGGAACTTTATCTGTGCTCATTTCGATCTCTGGTTTTATACAGCACCCCAACTCACCTTTACCCTTAAGCAAGCAAAAGGTGGTTTTTAAATTTGAGACCCTGTTCTTTTCTGTAATTCAGTTCCTGTGTAGCCAAGTTTACATTCCGTGTATTACTGATATCTTATGATGTTTCTTTTTCTGTGTGACTTATTTCAGTTAGAATCATCATACCTGAATCCACTCATTGTGCTGCTAAGGGCCTGATGACATAGATTTCATTGCTGAGTGATATTGCTTTGTAAGTAAATACCACAGCTTCTTTATCCATTTTTCACTTTCTGCGATGTTGAACTTGTACTGTAAACGAGATTCTTGTAAACAGAGGCGTCCCAAACTTTGGGGTGGCTGTGTCTTTTTGATTTTAATTTCCCTAAGCTATAGGACCATAAGTGGAAGTGCCCTAGGCTCTGTTGCTTTGTTTTTTAGATGTTTCAGGAAACACCATACACTTCTCCCGAGTGTCTGTTGGCAATTTACATCCCGCCCATCAGCATAACAAGGCTCCCAGTTCTCCATGGCCTGTCCTGCCTTTCTGGATTTTACACTTTTTTCAGATGGCCCTTTTGACCGGGGGGAAGTGAGACTTCATTGTAGTGCAGATTTCCTTTGCTAGTTTGCTTGGTTGGCCAAAAAGGGCGTATGCGTTTTTTCCTGAATATATTCAGGAAAAAACGCATACGCCCTTTTTGGCCAAGTGCATCATTGTGGACGTTCTGCCTCTTTTCCTATGCTTTCAATGCAATTCCAGTCTACCTCCTGAAATCGGTTTCCTGCAATTCTGCCCCGCTTTCAAGTCCTCTTGGCAGCCTTACTTTAGTCTATTTTTGGATGATAGCTGTCATTTATAACTGTGCAGGTTTGTGAATTACAGTGCCCCTGAGCTCCTTTCTTCAACTCGCTTTCTTGTGACCTGGCCGCAACACCGCAGGATGGCTTCAGGCCCTAATCTGGTTCCGGCACGGCACGCTGAGCCTTTGGTTATTTCCTCTTCCTGGTGGGAAATGAGATTTAAATTTGCCCGTCCAGCCACCTCCAGCTAGTCTCTCATTGGTTCTCGCTATTCCTTTTCATCTTCCGCAGAAATTGCAAACTGGGCCAAACAGGAGGTTAAAGGGACTGATTCTCCAAGTCGGGAGAGTGTTAGTAAAGCGTCTGGAATGTTGCACCCGAGTACCAGGGGAGGAAAACTGAGACATATTTGAACACGTCTCCCGATCACATGGTTGATCATACTCTAGGTTCCACATGCATGTTTTAGCTGAAGGAAGAATACCTTAAACCTGGGTAGTTGAAACCCGTGGAATGGGTACCATGCAATATGACTTCAAAGGGTCTTCATTTGCTCACCGAACCTCTCCAATCCTATCACTGCTGCGTTTATGCCCCTGTACACATGCTTGATTCTCTTTCGGAGACATAGCAATCCATAGGTTTTAAGATACTTACTAGTCAGGTACATTCTTAGGCGTTTAATATGCGGTGTTGAGTCCATTTCGTTGAGCAAGGAGTAGCTCTTGTCTATTCCATATTTGGCTTAAGGAACTTTATCTGTGCTCATTTCAATCTCTGGTTTTATGCAGCACCCCAACTCACCTTTCCTCTTAAGCAAGCATAAGTTGGTTTTCTAAATTTGAGACCCTGTTCTGTTCTGTATTTCAGTTCCTGTGTAGCCAAGTTTACATTCCATGTATTAGTGATATCTTATGATGTTTCTTTTTCTGTGTGACTTATTTCAGTTAGAATCATCATACCTGAATCCACTCATTGTGCTGCTAAGAGCCTGATGACATAGATTTCATTGCTGAGTGATATTGCTTTGTAAGTAAATACCACATCTTCTTTATCCATTTTTCACTTTCTGTGATATTGAACTTGTACGGTAAACGAGGTTCTTGTAAACAGAGACGTCCCAAACTTTGGGGTGGCTGTGTCTTTTTGATTTTAATTTCCCTAAGCTATAGGACCATAAGTGGAAGTGCCCTAGGCTCTGTTGCTTTGTTTTTTAGATGTTTCAGGAAACACCATACACTTCTCCCGAGTGTCTGTTGGCAATTTACATCCCGCCCATCAGCATAACAAGACTCCCAGTTCTCCATGGCCTGTCCTGCCTTTCTGGATTTTACACTTTTTTCAGATGGCCCTTTTGACCAGGGGGAAGTGAGACTTCATTGTAGTGCAGATTTCCTTTGCAAGTTTGCTTGGTTGGCCAAAAAGGGCGTATGCGTTTTTTCCTGAATATATTCAGGAAAAAACGCATACGCCCTTTTTGGCCAAGTGCATCATTGTGGACGTTCTGCCTCTTTTCCTACGCTTTCAATGCAATTCCAGTCTACCTCCTGAAATCGGTTTCCTGCAATTCTGCCCCGCTTTCAAGTCCTCTTGGCAGCCTTACTTCAGTATATTTTTGGACGATAGCTGTCATTTATAACTCTGCAGGTTTGTGAATTACAGTGCCCCTGAACTCCTTTCTTCAACTCGCTTTCTTTTGAGCTGGCCGCAACACCGCAGGATGGCTTCAGGCCCTAATCTGGTTCCGGCATGGCATGCTGAGCCTTTGGTTAGTTCCTCTTCCTGGTGGGAAATGAGAGTTAAATTTGCCCGTCCAGACACCTCCAGCTAGTCTCTCATTGGTTCTCCCTATTCCTGTTCATCTTCCGCAGAAATTGCAAACTGGGCCAAATAGGAGGTTAAAGGCGATGACTCTCCAAGTGGGGAGAGTGTTAGTAAAGCGTCTGGAATGTTGCACCCGAGTACCAGGGCAGGAAAACTGAGACATATTTGAACACGTCTCCCGTTCACACGGTTGATCATACACTGGGTTCCACATGCATGTTTTAGCTGAAGGAAGAATACCTTAAACCTGTAGAGTTGAGACCCGTGTAATAGGTACCATGCAATATGACTTCAAAGGGTCTTCATTTGCTCACCGAACCTCTCCAATCCTATCACTGCTGCGTTTATGCCCCTGTACACACGCTTGATTCTCTTTTGCAGGCATAGCAATCCATAGGTTTTAAGATACTTACTAGTCAGGTACATTCTTTGGCCTTTAATATGGGGTGTTGAGTCCATTTCGTTGAGCAAGGAGTAGCTCTTGTCTATTCCATATTTGGCTTAAGGAACTTTATCTGTGCTCATTTCAATCTCTGGTTTTATGCAGCACCCCAACTCACCTTTCCCCTTAAGCAAGCATAAGTTGGTTTTCTAAATTTGAGACCCTGTTCTGTTTTGGAATTCAGTTCCTGTGTAGCCAAGTTTACATTCCGTGTATTAGTGATATCTTATGATGTTTCTTTTGCTGTGTGACTTATTTCAGTTAGAATCATCGTACCTGAATCCACTCATTATGCTGCTACGGGCCTGATGACATAGATTTCATTGCTGAGTGATACTGCATTGTTCGTAAGTACCACAAGTTCTTTATCCATTTTTCACTTTCTGTGATATTGAACTTGTATGGTAAACGAGGTTCTTGTAAACAGAGGCGTCCCAAACTTTGGGTTGGCTGTGTCTTTTTGATTTATTTTCCCTAAGCTATAGGACCATAAGTGGAAGTGCCCTAGGCTCTGTTGCTTTGTTTTTTAGATGTTTCAGGAAACACCATACACTTCTCCCGAGTGTCTGTTGGCAATTTACATCCCGCCCATCAGCATAACAAGGCTCCCAGTTCTCCATGGCCTGTCCTGCCTTTCTGGATTTTACACTTTTTTCAGATGGCCCTTTTGACCGGGGGGAAGTGAGACTTCATTGTAGTGCAGATTTCCTTTGCAAGCTTGCTTGGTTGGCCAAAAAGGGCGTATGCGTTTTTTCCTGAATATATTCAGGAAAAAACACATATGCCGTTTTTGGCCAAGTGCATCATTGTGGACGTTCTGCCTCTTTTCCTATGCTTTCAATGCAATTCCAGTCTACCTCCTGAAATCGGTTTCCTGCAATTCTGCCCCGCTTTCAAGTCCTCTTGGCAGCCTTACTTCAGTCTATTGTTGGACGATAGCTGTCATTTATAACTCTGCAGGTTTGTGAATTACAGTGCCCCTGAGCTCCTTTCTTCAACTCGCTTTCTTTTGAGCTGGCCGCAACACCGCAGGATGGCTTCAGGCCCTAATCTGGTTCCGGCATGGCACGCTGAGCCTTTGGTTAATTCCTCTTCCTGGTGGGAAATGAGAGTTAAATTTGCCCGTCCAGACACCTCCAGCTAGTCTCTCATTGGTTCTCGCTATTCCTGTTCATCTTCCGCAGAAATTCCAAACTGGGCCAAACAGGAGGTTAAAGGGAGTGACTCTCCAATTCGGGAGAGTGTTAGTAAAGCGTCTGGAATGTTGCACCCGAGTACCAGGTTACGAAAACTGAGACATATTTGAACACGTCTCCCGATCACATGGTTGATCATACTCTAGGTTCCACATGCATGTTTTAGCTGAAGGAAGAATACCTTAAACCTGGGTAGTTGAAACCCGTGGAATGGGTACCATGCAATATGACTTCAAAGGGTCTTCATTTGCTCACCGAAGCTCTCCAATCCTATCACTGCTGCGTTTATGCCCCTGTACACATGCTTGATTCTCTTTCGGAGACATAGCAATCCATAGGTTTTAAGATACTTACTAGTCAGGTACATTCTTTGGCGTTTAATATGGGGTGTTGAGTCCATTTCGTTGAGCAAGGAGTAGCTCTTGTCTATTCCGTATTTGGCTTAAGGAACTTTATCTGTGCTCATTTTGATCTCTGGTTTTATGCAGCACCCCAACTCACCTTTCCCCTTAAGCAAGCATAAGTTGGTTTTCTAAATTTGAGACCCTGTTCTGTTTTGGAATTCAGTTCCTGTGTAGCCAAGTTTACATTCCGTGTATTACTGATATCTTATGATGTTTCTTTTTCTGTGTGACTTATTTCAGTTAGAATCATCGTACCTGAATCCACTCATTATGCTGCTACGGGCCTGATGACATAGATTTCATTGCTGAGAGATACTGCATTGTACGTAAGTACCACAAGTTCTTTATCCATTTTTCAATTTCTGTGATATTGAACTTGTACGGTAAACGAGGTTCTTGTAAACAGAGGCGTCCCAAACTTTGGGGTGGCTGTGTCTTTTTGATTTTAATTTCCCTAAGCTATAGGACCATAAGTGGAAGTGCCCTAGGCTCTGTTGCTTTGTTTTTTAGATGTTTCAGGAAACACCATACACTTCTCCTGAGTGTCTGTTGGCAATTTCCATCCCGCCCATCAGCATAACAAGGCTCCCAGTTCTCCATGGCCTGTCCTGCCTTTCTGGATTTTACACTTTTTTCAGATGGCCCTTTTGACCGGGGGGAAGTGAGACTTCATTGTAGTGCAGATTTCCTTTGCAAGCTTGCTTGGTTGGAAGGACCAAGTGGATCTTCCACTTAGGACCATAAGTGGAAGTGCCCTAGGCGTTTGTTGTCTACATCTGTTGCTCTATTTATGCCTTGCAAAATGGTTAATCTGTACAGTTTTTCTAGGTTCCACATATATGCATGAATATACAAGATTTGTTTTTCTCTTTCTGACTTACTTCACTCTGTATGACAGTCTCTAGATCCATCGACGTCTCTACAAATGACCCAATTTCATTCCTTTTCATGGCTTAGTAATATTCCATTTTATATATGTACCACAGCTTTATGCATTCGTCTGTCTGTGGGCATTTAGGTTGCTTCCATTACCTCGATATTGTAAATAGTGATGCAATGAACATTGCGGTGAATGACTCTTTTTGATTTATGGTTTTGTCTGGGTATATGTCCAGTACTGGGATTGCTGTATCATATGGTAATTCTATTGTTAGTTTCTTAAGAAATTCCATATTGTTCTCCATAATGACTGTATCAATTTATATTCCCAACAATAGTGGAAGAGGGTTCCTTTTCTCCACACCCTTTCCAGCATTTTTTGTTTGTAGATTTTCTATGAAGCCTATTCTACCAGGTGTGAGGTGATACCTCATTGTTGAATCCATTTCGTTGAGCAAGGGGTAGGTCTTGTCTATTACATATTTGGCTTATGGAACGGTATCTGTGCTAATTTCAAACTCTGCTTTTATGCAGCACCCCAACTCACCTTCCCCCTTAAGCAAGCATAAGTTGGTTTTCTAAATTTGAGACCCTGTTCTGTTTTGTAATTCAGTTCATGTGTAGCCAAGTTCACATTCCGTGTATTAGTGATACCTTATGATGTTTCTTTTTCTGTGTGACTTATTTCACTTAGAATCATCGTGCCTCAATCCACTCATTATGCTGGTACAGGCCTGGTGACATAGATTTCATTGCTGAGTGGTATTCTGTTGTACATAAGTACCGCAACTTCTTTATCCATTATTTGCTCTCTGGGATATTTAACTTGTGCCGCAGAAGAGATTCCTGTAAAAAGAGCCGTCCCAAATTTTGGGGTGGCTGTGTCTTTTTGATTTTAATTTCCCTAAGCTATAGGACCATAAGTGGAAGTGCCCTAGGCTCTGTTGCTTTGTTTTTTAGATGTTTCAGGAAACACCATACACTTCTACAGAGCGGCTGTTGGCAATTTACATCCCGCCCATCAGCATAACAAGGCTCCCAATTTTCCATGGCCTGTTCTGCCTTTCTGGATTTTACACTTTTTTCAGATGGCCCTTTTGAGCAGGAGGGAAGTGAGACTTCATTGTACTGCAGATTTCCTTTGCAAGCTTTCTTGGTTGGCCAAAAAGGGCGTATCCGTTTTTTCCTGAATATATTCAGGAAAAAACGCATACGCCCTTTTTGGCCAAGTGCATCATTGTCGACGTTCTGCCTGTTTTACTATGTTTTAAATGCAATCCAATTCCAATTCCTCCTGAAATCGGTTTCCTGCAATTTTGCCCCGCATTCAAGTCCTCTTGGCAGCCCTACTTCAGTATATTTTCGGACAATAGCTGTCATTTATAAATCTGCAGGTTTGTGAATTACAGTGCCCCTGAGCTCCTTTCTTCAACTCGCTTTCTTGTGAGCTGGCCACAACACCGCAGGATTGCTTCAGGTCCTAATCTGGTTCCGGCACGGCATGCTGAGCCTTTGGTTTATTCCTCTTCCCTGTGGGAAATGAGAGTTAAATTTGCCCGTCCAGACACCTCCAGCTAGTCTCTCATTGGTTCTCCCTATTCCTGTTCATTTTCCGCAGAAATTGCAAACTGGGCCAAACAGGAGGTTAAAGGCAGTCACTCTCCAAGTGAGGAGAGTGTTAGTAAAGCGTCTGGAATGTTGCACCCGAGTACCAGGGAACGAAAAGTGAGACACATTTGAACACGTTTCTCGATCACACGGTGGATCATACTCTGGGTTCCACATGCATGTTTTAGCTGAAGGAAGAATCCCTTAAACCTGGAGAGTTGAGACCAATGGAATGGGTACCATGCAATATGACTTCAAAGGGTCTGCATTTGCTCACCGAACCTCACCAATCTTATGAGCCCCAAGTGGCCAGCCTTATGTGTCACCCAGCTCTGGGTGTAGATATGGTAAATGCAGGTTGCATCAGAAGCCTTGAATGAATTACTTAAGTATTGCTCTCTATTTCACTCTCATTGTGTTTTGTTTAAGAAATTTATTTTTAATATGGGATTTAGATGATTTTCACTGCTTTAATGCCGCTGTACACACTCTTGATTCTCTTACAGAGATATATAAATCCGTAGCTTTTATGATTCTTACTAGTCAGGTATATTCCTAGGCGTTGTATATGGGGTGTGGAGTCCATTTCGTTGAGCAAGGAGTAGCTCTTGTCTATTCCATATTTGGCTTAAGGAACTTTATCTGTGCTCATTTCAATCTCTGGTTTTATGCAGCACCCCAACTCACCTTTCCCCTTAAGCAAGCATAAGTTGGTTTTCTAAATTTGAGACCCTGTTCTGTTTTGGAATTCAGTTCCTGTGTAGCCAAGTTTACATTCCGTGTATTAGTGATATCTTATGATGTTTCTTTCTCTGTGTGACTTATTTCAGTTAGATTCATTGTACTTAATCCACTCATTATGCTGCTACGGGCCTGATGACATAGATTTCATTGCTGAGTGATACTGCATTGCACGTAAGTACCACAACTTCTTTATCCATTTTTCACTTTCTGCGATATTGAACTTGTACCGTATATGAGGTTCTTATAAACAGAGCCATCCCAAACTTGGGGTGGCTGTGTCTTTTTGATTTTAATTTCTCTAAACTATAGGACCATAAGTGGAAGTGCCCTAGGCTCTGTTGCTTTGTTTTTTAGATGTTTCAGGAAACACCATACACTTCTCCAGAGTGGCTGTTGGCAATTTACATCCCGCCCATCAGCATAAGAAGGCTCCCAGTTCTCAATGGCCTGTCGTGCCTTTCTGGATTTTACACTTTTTTCAGATGGCCCTTTTGACCAGGGGAAAGTGAGACTTCATTGTAGTGCAGATTTCCTTTGCAAGCTTGCTTGGTTGGCCAAAAAGTGTGTATGCGTTTTTTCCTGACTATATTCAGGAAAAACCACATCCGCCCTTTTTGGCCAAGTGCATCATTGTCGAGGTTCTGACTCTCTTCATATGTTTTCAATGCAATTCCAGTGTACCTCCTGAAATCGGTTTCCTGCAATTCTGCCTTGCTTTCAATGCTTCTTCATAGCCTTACCTCAATATATTTTTTGAAAATAGTTGGCCTTTATAACTCTGCAGGTTTTTGAATTGCAGTGGCCCTTAGCTCCATTTTTCAGCTCTTATTTTTGTGATCTTGCCCCATAACCACAGGATTCCTTGAAGCTCTATTCTTCTTCTGGGGCACCTTGCTGTGCCTTTGGTTAATTCTTCTTACTGATGTGAAATTAGAGTGACATGTGCCCATTGAAACCACTACAGCTAGTTTCTCACTGGTTCCCCCTATTCCCATTCATCCTCCACACTAACTGCAGACTGTGCGATACCAGAACTTAAAGGCATTGACTCTCCATGTGGAGATGTTGTTAGTAAAGTGGCTGGAATGTCGATCCGGAGCCCCAGAAGAGGAAAAATGAGGTGTGTTTTAGAAACCTTTCCCGATCATATGGTATACCAGTCGCTGGGTTTCCCAAGCATGGTTTAGCTGTAGGAAGATTCCCTTCAACCTGGAGTGTTGGGACCCTTGGAATGAGTAGCATGAAATATTGCATTAAACTTTCGGCAGTTGCTCACCAAAGCTCACCAATCCTCTCAGCCCCAAGTGTCCAGCCTTATGTCTTATCCAGCTGTGGGTTTATATATGGTCAATCCAGGTTGCATCACAGCCCCTGAGCGAATTTTGTAAGAATTTTTCTCTCTTTCATTGTTTCTGCGTTTTGTTTTTAAAATTTATTTCTATAATGGGGTTTAGCTCATTTTCACTGCTGTGTTTGTGCCGCTCTGCACACACTTGATTCCCTTATGGAGATATATCAATACATGGGTTTTAAGATTCTTATTACTCAGATATATTTCTCTGCGGTGTATAGGGTGTGTTGAGGCCAGTTCATTGAGCAAGGTGTAGATCTTGTCTAATACCTATTTGGTTTATTGAACGGTATCTGTGCTAATTTCAAACTCTGGTTTTATGCATCACCCCACCTCTCCTTTCCCCTTAAGCTGACATAAATGTGTTTTCTAAATGTGAGACACTGTTCTGTTCTGTAATTCATTTCTTGTGCAGCCATATTTACCCTCCCTCTATAAGTGATATCTTATGATATGTTTCTTTTTCTGTTTGACTTATTTCAAGTAGTATTATCGGACCTAAATCCACTCTTTATCCTTCTACTAGCCTTATTACATTGATTTCATGGTGAAGAGATATTCCATTGTACATAAGTACCACATCTTCTTTATCCATTGTTCTCTTTCCTGGGATATTTAAGGTGTACTGAAGTTGAGGTTCTTGTAAACAGAGTAGCCCTAAACTGTGGTGTGCTTGTGTCTTGTTGATTTTTAGACTTCCCTAGATATACTCCCATGATTGGAAGTGTCCTATGCTCTGTAGCTCTGTTTTTTAGATGATTTAGGAACCACCATACACTTCTCCAGAGTGGCTCTCGGCAGTTCACACACTGCCCATCAGCGTATAAAGGCTCCCTGTTCTCCATGGCCTGTCCTGCATTTCTGGTTTTTACAATTTTTTAGGATGGCCCTTTTGACCGGTGGGAAGTGAGACTTCTTTGTTGTGCACATTTGCATTGCTTGCTTGCTTCGTTGCCCATAAAGTGCGTATGCGTTTTTTCCTGGATATAATCAGGAAAAAACGCATACGCCCTTTTGGGCCAACTGCATCATTGTCGAAATTCTGCCGCTTTTCATGTGCGTTAAAGACGAGTCCAATCTATCTCTTGAAATCTGTTTCTTGCAATTCTGTCTTGCATTCAGATCCTCTTCTTTGCCTTACCTCAACATATTTTTGGACGTTAGTTTTCATTTATAACTCTGCAGGTTTGTGAATTGCAGTGACCCTGAGCTCCATTTTTTAAGTTGTTCTTTTGTGAGCTGGCCTCAAACCCGCAGGATTGCTTCAGGCCCTATTTTGGCTCCGGCGAGGCAGGCTGAGCCTTTCTTTAATTCTTATTCTTAATGGGAAATTAGAGTGATATGTGCCCGTCCAAACCCCTACAACTCTTCTCTCATTGGTTCCCCCTCTTCCCGTTCATCCTCCTCACAATTTGCAAAATGTGTGAAACAGAAGTTTAAATGTGCTGATTCTCCAAGTGGGGAGATTCTAAGTAGCGTGGCTGGAATGGTGAACAGGAGCACCAGGAGAGGATAAATGAGGTGCATTTTAGACACATCTCCCGATCACATGGTGTACAGTCCTCTGGGTTTTCCATGCATGTTTTAGCTGTAGGAAGATCCCTTGAACCTGCAGATTTGGGACCCATTGAATGGGTACCAGGTAGTATTACTTTAAAGGGTGTGCATTTCCTCACCCAACCTCACATTTCTCTTAGCGCAAACAGTTTCCAGCCTTATGTCTCATCCTGCTGTGGGTCTAGATGTGTTCAATCCATGTTGCATCACCGTCCCTGAGGAAAAGTTGTAAGAGGTTTTCTCTGTCTCTCTGTCGTTTATTTTTTTCAATTTATTACTATATTGGTTACAGCTGATTTTCAAAGCTCTGTTTCTTGCTGCTGTACATCCACTTGATTCACGTACAGAGAGACATCAATAAATTCTTTTTCAGATTCTTACCAGTCGTATATATTCTTTTCCGGTGACTTGAGTGTGCTGAGTGCAGTTCTTTTAGCTACCGTGTAGGCTTTGTTGATTATCAGTTTGGTATTTGGAATGGTATCTTTGCTAATTTCAACCTCCTGGATGATGCCTCACCCCTCCCCACCTTTCCCGTTTAGCAGCCTTATGCGTGTTTTCTACATATTTGACTATGTTTTTGTTTTGTAATTTATTTCATGTGTAGCCATTTTGGATTCCACCTTTAAGTGATATCTTATGATATGTGTCTTTTTCTTTTTGAATTATGTCACTTAGAATGATCATACGTAACTCCTCCGGAGTTGTTACAACTGGCCATATTTCATTGATTTCCAGGCTGAATAATATTCCACTCTACCTAAGTACCACATCTCTATCCATTTTTTCCCTCCAGAGACATTTAAGTTATATCCTAGTCGAGGATCTTTTAAACAGAGAGGGGGTAAACATTGGGGTGCCTGTGTCCTCTCGATTTTTGTTTTTCCCAAGATATACGCCCATGAGGGCAAGTGCCCTATGCTCTGTAGCTCATTTTTTAGATGCTTTAGTAAACACAATACACTTCTCCAGAATGGCCGTTGGCAATATACATTTCCACTATAAGTCTCACAGGGCTCCCTCTTCTCGTTGCCCTGTCCTGCATTTCTGTTGTTTACGCTTTATGAGGATGGCTCTTCTGACTGATGCGAAGTGATATCTTTTGTAGTATTGACTTCCAGTGCCCACCTGTTTGGTTGGCTAAAAAAGTGTATGCCCTTTTCTTGAATATATACAGAAAAAAACGCATACACCCTTTTTGGCCAACTGCAATGTTGGCAATGTTCAGCTCCTTTTCTTGTGCTTAATGGCGAGTCCTTTCTACCTCCTCAAATCCCTTTCCTGCCATTCTCCCTTGCTTACAAGTCCTTTTCTCTGACTTTCCTCAAGACATTTTTCAGTGATGGATATTTTCAACTCTGCAGTTTTGTGAATTTTACTGCCCCTGAGTTCCATTGTTCAACTTGTGTTTATGGGAACTGGCCACAAAGCAGCGGGATTTCCTCAAGCCCTATACTGTTTCCATAGGCAACTCTAGCCTTTGGTCAATTCGTCTTCCTGATTGGAAATTAGAGTGACATGTGCCTGTCTGAACACTTAGGACTTGTCTCTCATTGTTCCTCATCCTTCCGCTTCATCCTCTGGACAAATTCCAAACTGTACGCAACAGGATGTTGACAGTGCTGACATCTCCAAGTGGGGAGACTGTTAGTAAAGACGCTGGAGGGGTGAACCAGAGCACCAGGAGATGAGGAGACGAGATGCCTTTTCCAAACTCTTCCCGATCAGACGGTATACCATCCTCTGGGTGTGACAGACATGTTTTAGCAGTAGGAAGAGTCCCATTCATGTAAGGAGAACACCAGGGCTTTTTCAAAATCAGTGTCTCCCCGAAACCCAAACTGGGGAATTTTTTAAGCTACGGCTACACATATGTTCATTAAGGGCCTTGGGAAGTAGGCAGAGTCCAAACTTTAGATGATTGAAGTCTTCAGGGTCAGAAGCACTCACCACCAGCTTCCCTTAGGCTACACTTTAACTATCATTGATAGATGATGTCAATAAAAATATCTATTCTTTTTCAGATTATTTCCCCTTATAGGTTATTGCAAAATGTTGAGTGTAGTTCCCTGTGCTATACAGTAGTTCCTTGTTGATGATCTATTTTATACATAGCAGTGTGTATGTGTTAATTCCAAACTGTTAATTTATCCCTCCTCCCACCTTTCCCCTTTGGTAATAATAAATTATAAGATTTTATACTTCTCAGAAATGGGGGAGCTGAAAGAGAGGTATCATTTTCAATGGAAAAGCATTTAAAACAAGATTGAAGGTTTAACCAAGATTATTAGATGTACATCCTTGGAAAGAAATCACTTCGTTTCTCTAATATTGACCTGACAAATAAGACAAACCTTTTCACTGAACTTGCTTATAAAAAGTGATGGAAATATCAAATGGAAGTGTTAGAAACATCTTATTTTACCCGAGCCTTATACACTGTTCTATGTTAACTACAGTTTGGCTCACACATCTGTTCATTGAGGTTACAATAGTCTCAATTTCTGTTACTGATCCTCCAGAGTGGACCCCAACAAGTGTCCCCCTGCCCTGTGTCATTGGGGCCAACAGGTCGAGACTGAGTTTGGTTCACAAGCAAAGGAAACTTTATATTTTGATCAGAGAATGGAGAGGTGAGAGCATGCACTACCCCGTGGGCTGTGGGCTGGGCTGCTGTGTAGAGATCCTGTCAGAGTCAGTGGGAGGGAGGGAGGCGGCGGAGCTCTCGAGGGCCGGGTTGGCTGTAGCTCAGGCTCTATATCGTGGAGTCTGCACTGGGCCCCAGGAGCTGAGGTGTCGACCCAGCCATTCTGCACTAGGAAATCTCGTCTGAAGTGCCGGGTGTGGAACCTCTGCATGCGGGACCCTAGGAGCACGTGAAATTAGACAAAGCACAAAGGATAAAATAGGTTAGACTTGACTTTATTGCCCAGATTCTATTTTTATCTCCCAGGGATTTTTAATGGGCTTTGCTGGGGACAAACCCCTCCTCTGCCTTTTGTCCCGTTCCTCATTCTTGGAGTGCTGAGGGTGCAGACCCTTCTTCTGTAACTGCTGAGTGCTGAGTTGGGAGCCCTCATACCCTGGGGCGAAGGTCAGAGCTTCTCCCCAGCAGCCTCCCGGTGACGTTGATTGTCCCCAGGACCCCTGCCTCCCTGCTCGTCCACCTGAGCACCAGCATTGGAAGTGTTATAGATTCTAATGACCTTTAAGGGTCCAGGAAAGAGATGTGCAGAGACGCTGTGGGGGCCGGTTTCACCCCGCCCCACATTTGTTCGGCCACCTTAGGCTGACCGTTTCTGCCAGCCTAGATGCTCTGACCAGTAGTCTGCGCTTTCTTCAATTAGGCCCCTGAATTAACGTACAAACAGCACCAGGTGTCAGAGCCCTGCCCGCTCAACTCCCAGACAGTCCAGGGTCAGTGGTGATAAGGACCATGATGGCTACTGAGTCAACAGCCTTTTGAAGTAAACAGGAGTCCAGCCGGTCTTATTGGCCACCATCATCACGGTGTCTGTAGGCTTTTCTATGGTGACAGTGTGGTATACGGTTCCCCCGTCAAGATTATTATCTCCCCTCTGGGTGCAGTAAGTCCTGCAAGCAGTAGTCTACTCTTTTGGGACACACTCTTGTTGTTTTATGAGAGAAACTCCAGGTCAAGTGATGTTCACACGAGTCGTCATGGTGCCCTGTTGCCCCCGGTTATCTCTCTGGATGTTGGAGTTGGAGGGCCTCCTCACTCGAGGTCGGTGTGCCCACGGAGCGAACCCTGCAACTTCAGGGCATGGTTGGTGGTTAGGATCACCACGTGGGGTCTTTTTCCCTTAGGAGGGAGGTGGCCTTTTGGGCTGCTGATTTCCAGGTTTTTAGATACCGCCAGTATCTTGGCCAGATGTGGCAGTGGGCCAAGCTCCTTAGTGACCGTAGTTTATCCTACCTGGATGGCATTCTTGCATTGTTCCATTTCAAGTGGTCCCAGTTTTTGCACTAATTCTCCAATGGCGATTCACCTTTCACCGGGAATGTAAAGGTCAAAGGGTTTAGCTAAATTAGGGAGTTCCAGGGCAAGGGTCTGAATTGACTGCTCTTTCCATTCTTGAAAGGCCACTTCTGGATTCTATTCAAAAGGATCATCATCTTTTCCTTTCAGTGTTTCATATAGAGGCCCAGCTAGTAGACTGTAGTTAGGGATCCAGAAGCAGCAAACCCTGGCCTCCCCAGGAACCCCTAAGCTGTCTTCTAGTTTTAGAAAGGGGTAAGGCTGAAAATGGTTTCTTCCCTTTCCTGGGATGGGCTTCTCTGACCTTGTGTGAGAATGAAGCCCAGGCAGGTCACCGCAGTCTGTGATATTTGAGCTTTTTCTTGGACAACTTCTATCCTTTATTGGCTTGGTAGTTCAGAGGCCTCCTTAGTAGGGCTGGCGATCAGAATGTCATCTGCATATTGAAGGAGGGTTTCTTTTTCCAGAGGTAGAACTTTTAGGTCTTTAGCTAAGCTTTCCCCAAAGACGGTGTGGGAATTTTTGCACCCTTGGGTCCAGACGGCCCGGAAGTATTGTTTTAGTTGTATGTTGAGTCCTGCCACTCACAAGCCAAAATTTCTTGTGACTCTGGGACTAATGGAATACAAAAGAAGGCATCATTGAAGACTAATACAGAATACCATGTCCTGGTGGTTGGTAGAATGACCAGCAGGGTGTAGGAATTAGGAGCAACTGGAGGTATATCCTCGGTGGCTTCACTGACTGTCCTGACATCCTTTACCAGGTCCCCAGCAGCCCATGGGGCTCTCGTGGTCAGACCAATCCCAGAATATGGAGCTCACCTGGGCAGGTACCCCACCCCCACCCCAGCCCACGGGGCTCTCGTGGTCAGGCCCCTCCCAGGATACAGAGCTACCCTTGCAGGTACCGTGGCAGGGCTGGGCACACAGGAACCGTGCACATAGCCCTCATTGCAGAGCACCCCCAGCTCACCTGTCGCTCAGAGCTGACACAGAGCACCTCAGAGCAGGACTTGAACTAACAAACAGCAGCTGCAACAGGTCTGTGTCCCTGGCCAACACTCCGTGAGGCCTCCCTCCACCTGGTCTTCCAGAGACTTCCACTGCACCTGGGGCACCAGGCCTCTGTCTCCAACCACCACCCACCCCTCCTCTCCCTGACTCCTGGGTTCCTCTCATTAGGAGAGGGTTTTCTTGAAGTTATCTCCCACTCATGGGCCAGATAAAATGATTAGAAAAGAAGCCAAAGCTGCAGCCCCTTGTCTATCCTGACTCTCAGGAGCCCACACCTGTTCCTTGGACCTGGCCGGTTCAGCAAGTTCCATTTTCTGCAACTGTGAGCCCCTGAGGGGTGATGATTGGCTGACCTGGGCAGCCTTACCGTGCCGGCCAGCCCTCCCCAGGTGTGCCTGGGTTGAGATCAATATAAATACCACTCCAGGCAGCAAGAGCCCCTGCAGCCGTGCCTGACGCCATTTTCTCTGCCCTGTCAGCAGTCTCGGGGCTGGGCTGGTGGGAGGGAGTGAGAGGCCACGGCTTTGTGGGTGGCCCAGTGTGAGTGGGGCTCTGCTGGACTTTCTGCAGCAGTTGCCAGGCTGCCACCTGCTAAAGAAGAGGATGTGTCACCCATACCTGCTGCTGGAATTTCTCCCTGGGCAGAGGTGAGGAAGGAAAAAAGCAGTGGGGGCAGGGACAGGACGGGTATCTCAGGCAGGGAAATGGAAATCTTCCAGAAGAGCACCCAGGGCCAGGACCATCCTGGCTGGCCTGCAGGCACCAAGTCGGCCGGCATGCTGTCACTCGTGTGGCTCTATGGCCCTTCCTCTAGGCTTTCAAGTCCTTGTATATATTCAGGTGTTTTACCTGGGACGGGTGGGAATAGTTCAGCAGCAACTGGCCTGGGGCTCAGCTCACGTTTACTCACAGATGCCTCGGCACGGTGCCCCAGCTTTGCAATGAGGACGCTTGTTGCGTGGGGGCTGCTGGCTGAATGGGAGACGATTCCCCACCACTGACCAACTTCAGAATTGTTTACAACTGGAGCAAGTGCCCTGATACGGTTTTCCTCTGTGTAACTGGTGGGTTCTGTGTTTTTTTCTCTTTTTTGTTTTTGGTTCAAGGTAGATTTTATTCCTCTTTTTTGTATTTACAGATATAAGCATGGAAATAATTTATTCATATAAATACATGTAAGTGCAGGGAATAATTGTTTTTTCTGTTTTATTTTTTAAATTTTATTTCTTTTTAATTTTGAATTTTATTTTATATTTTTATACAGCAGGTTCTTATTGGTTATCTATTTTATACATATAAATGTATAAATGCCAATCCCAGTCTCTCAACTCGTCCCACCACCACCACCCCAACAGCTTTCCCCCCTTGTTGTCCATACGTTTGTTGTCTACATCTGTTGCTCTATTTATGCCTTGCAAAATGGTTAATCTGTACAGTTTTTCTAGGTTCCACATATATGCATGAATATACAAGATTTGTTTTTCTCTTTCTGACTTAATTCACTCTGTATGACAGTCTCTAGATCCATCGACGTCTCTACAAATGACCCAATTTCATTCCTTTTCATGGCTTAGTAATATTCCATTTTATATATGTACCACAGCTTTATGCATTCCTCTGTCTGTGGGCATTTAAGTTGCTTCCATTACCTCGATATTGTAAATAGTGATGCAATGAACATTGCGGTGAATGACTCTTTTTGATTTATGGTTTTGTCTGGGTATATGTCCAGTACTGGGATTGCTGTATCATATGGTAATTCTATTGTTAGTTTCTTAAGAAATTCCATATTGTTCTCCATAATGACTGTATCAATTTATATTCCCAACAATAGTGGAAGAGGGTTCCTTTTCTCCACACCCTTTCCAGCATATTTTGTTTGTAGATTTTCTATGATGCCTATTCTACCAGGTGTGAGGTGATACCTCATTGTTGAATCCATTTCGTTGAGCAAGGGGTAGGTCTTGTCTACTACATATTTGGCTTATGGAACGGTATCTGTGCTAATTTCAAACTCTGCTTTTATGCAGCACCCCAACTCACCTTCCTCCTTAAGCAGGCATAAGTTGGTTTTCTAAACTTGAGACCCTGTTCTGTTTTGTAATTCAGTTCATGTGTAGCCAAGTTCACATTCCGTGTATTAGTGATACCTTATGATGTTTCTTTTTATGTGTGACTTATTTCACGTAGAATCATCGTGCCTCAATCCACTCATTATGCTGTTACGGGTCTGGTGACATAGATTTCATTGCTGAGTGGTATTCTGTTGTACATAAGTACCGCAACTTCTTTATCCATTTTTCACTTTCTGTGATATTGAACTTGTACGGTAAATGAGGTTCTTGTAAACAGAGGCGTCCCAAACTTTGGGGTGGCTGTGTCTTTTTGATTTTAATTTCCCTAAGCTATAGGACCATAAGTGGAAGTGCCCTAGGCTCTGTTGCTTTGTTTTTTAGATGTTTCAGGAAACACCATACACTTCTCCCGAGTGTCTGTTGGCAATTTACATCCCGCCCAGCAGCATAACAAGGCTCCCTGTTCTCCATGGCCTGTCCTGCCTTGCTGGATTTTACACTTTTTTCAGATGGCCCTTTTGACCGGGGGGAAGTGAGACTTCATTGTAGTGCAGATTTCCTTTGCAAGCTTGCTTGGTTGGCCAAAAAGGGCGTATGCGTTTTTTCCTGAATATATTCAGGAAAAAACGCATACGCCCTTTTTGGCCAAGTGCATCATTGTGGACGTTCTGCCTCTTTTCCTATGCTTTCAATGCAATTCCAGTCTACCTCCTGAAATCGGTTTCCTGCAATTCTGCCCCGCTTTCAAGTCCTCTTGGCAGCCTTACTTCAGTATATTTTTGGACGATAGCTGTCATTTATAACTCTGCAGGTTTGTGAATTACAGTGCCCCTGAGCTCCTTTCTTCAACTCGCTTTCTTGTGAGCTGGCCGCAACACCGCAGGATGGCTTCAGGCCCTAATCTGGTTCCGGCACGGTACGCTGAGCCTTTGGTTAATTCCTCTTCCTGGTGGGAAATGAGAGTTAAATTTGCCCGTCCAGACACCTCCAGCTAGTCTCTCATTGGTTCTCGCTATTCCTGTTCATCTTCCGCAGAAATTGCAAACTGGGCCAAACAGGAGGTTAAAGGGACTGACTCTCCAAGTGGGGAGAGTGTTAGTAAAGCGTCTGGAATGTTGCACCCGAGTACCAGGGAACGAACACTGAGACATATTTGAACACGTCTCCCGATCACATGGTTGATCATACTCTGGGTTCCACATGCATGTTTTAGCTGAAGGAAGAATACCTTAAACCTGGAGAGTTGAGACCCGTGGAATGGGTACCATGCAATATGACTTCAAAGGGTCTTCATTTGCTCACCGAACCTCTCCAATCCTATCACTGCTGCGTTTATGCCCCTGTACACATGCTTGATTCTCTTTTGGAGACATAGCAATCCATAGGTTTTAAGATACTTACTAGTCAGGTACATTCTTAGGCGTTTAATATGCGGTGTTGAGTCCATTTCATTGAGCAAGGAGTAGCTCTTGTCTATTCCATATTTGGCTTAAGGAACTTTATCTGTGCTCATTTCAATCTCTGGTTTTATGCAGCACCCCAACTCACCTTTCCCCTTAAGCAAGCATAAGTTGGTTTTCTAAATTTGAGACCCTGTTCTGTTTTGGAATTCAGTTCCTGTGTAGCCAAGTTTACATTCCGTGTATTAGTGATATCTTATGATGTTTCTTTTTCTGTGTGACTTATTTCAGTTAGAATCATCGTACCTGAATCCCCTCATTATGCTGCTACGGGCCTGATGACATAGATTTCATTGCTGAGTGATACTGCATTGTACGTAAGTACCACAAGTTCTTTATCCATTTTTCACTTTCTGTGATATTGAACTTGTACGGTAAACGAGGTTCTTGTAAACAGAGGCGTCCCAAACTTTGGGGTGGCTGTGTCTTTTTGATTTTAATTTCGCTAAGCTATAGGACCATAAGTGGAAGTGCCCTAGGCTCTGTTGCTTTGTTTTTTAGATGTTTCAGGAAACACCATACACTTCTCCCGAGTGTCTCTTGGCAATTTACATCCCGCCCATCAGCATAACAAGGCTCCCAGTTCTCCATGGCCTGTCCTGCCTTTCTGGATTTTACACTTTTTTCAGATGGCCCTTTTGACGGAGGGAAGTGAGACTTCATTGTAGTGCAGATTTCCTTTGCAAGCTTGCCTGGTTGGCCAAAAAGGGCGTATGCGTTTTTTCCTGAATATATTCAGGAAAAAACGCATACGCCCTTTTTGGCCAAGTGCATCATTGTGGACGTTCTGCCTCTTTTCCTATGCTTTCAATGCAATTCCAGTCTACCTCCTGAAATCGGTTTCCTGCAATTCTGCCCCGCTTTCAAGTCCTCTTGGCAGCCTTACTTCAGTATATTTTTGGACGATAGCTGTCATTTATAACTCTGCAGGTTTGTGAATTACAGTGCCCCTGAGCTCCTTTCTTCAACTCGCTTTCTTGTGAGCTGGCCGCAACACCGCAGGATGGCTTCAGGCCCTAATCTGGTTCCGGCACGGCACGCTGAGCCTTTGGTTATTTCCTCTTCCTGGTGGGAAATGAGAGTTAAATTTGCCCGTCCAGACACCTCCAGCTAGTCTCTCATTGGTTCTCGCTATTCCTGTTCATCTTCCGCAGAAATTGCAAACTGGGCCAAACAGGAGGTTAAAGGGACTGACTCTCCAAGTCGGGAGAGTGTTAGCAAGGAATCTGGAATGTTGCACCCGAGTACCAGGGGAGGAAAACTGAGACATATTTGAACACGTCTCCCGTTCACACGGTTGATCATACTCTGGGTTCCACATGCATGTTTTAGCTGAAGGAAGAATACCTTAAACCTGGAGAGTTGAGACCCGTGTAATGGGTACCATGCAAATTGACTTCAAAGGGTCTTCATTTGCTCACCGAACCTCTCCAATCCTATCACTGCTGCGTTTATGCCCCTGTACACACGCTTGATTCTCTTTTGGAGACATAGCAATCCATAGGTTTTAAGATACTTACTAGTCAGGTACATTCTTAGGCGTTTAATATGGGGTGTTGAGTCCATTTCGTTGAGCCAGGAGTAGCTCTTGTCTATTCCATATTTGGCTTAAGGAACTTTATCTGTGCTCATTTCAATCTCTGGTTTTATGCAGCACCCCAACTCACCTTTCCCCTTAAGCAAGCATAAGTTGGTTTTCTAAATTTGAGACCCTGTTCTGTTCTGTAATTCAGTTCCTGTGTAGCCAAGTTTACATTCCGTGTATTACTGATACCTTATGATGTTTCATTTCCTGTGTGACTTATTTCAGTTAGAATCATCATACCTGAATCCACTCATTGTGCTGCTAAGGGCCTGATGACATAGATTTCATTGCTGAGTTATATTGCTTTGCAAGTAAATACCACAACTTCTTTATCCATTTTTCACTTTCTGCGATGTTGAACTTGTACTGTAAACGAGGTTCTTGTAACCAGAGGCGTCCCAAACTTTGGGGTGGCTGTGTCTTTTTGATTTTAATTTCCATAAGCTATAGGACCATAAGTGGAAGTGCCCTAGGCTCTGTTGCTTTGTTTTTTAGATGTTTCAGGAAACACCATACACTTCTCCCGAGTGTCTCTTGGCAATTTACATCCCGCCCATCAGCATAACAAGGCTCCCAGTTCTCCATGGCCTGTCATGCCTTTCTGGATTTTACACTTTTTTCAGATGGCCCTTTTGACCGGGGGGAAGTGAGACTTCATTGTAGTGCAGATTTCCTTTGCAAGCTTGCTTGGTTGGCCAAGAAGGGCGTATGCGTTTTTTCCTGAATATATTCAGGAAAAAACGCATACGCCCTTTTTGGCCAAGTGCATCATTGTGGACGTTCTGCCTCTTTTCCTATGCTTTCAATGCAATTCCAGTCTACCTCCTGAAATCGGTTTCCTGCAATTCTGCCCCGCTTTCAAGTCCTCTTGGCAGCCTTACTTCAGTATATTTTTGGACGATAGCTGTCATTTATAACTCTGCAGGTTTGTGAATTACAGTGCCCCTGAGCTCCTTTCTTCAACTCGCTTTCTTGTGAGCTGGCCGCAACACCGCAGGATGGCTTCAGGCCCTAATCTGGTTCCGGCATGGTACGCTGAGCCTTTGGTTAATTCCTCTTCCTGGTGGGAAATGAGAGTTAAATTTGCCCGTCCAGACACCTCCAGCTAGTCTCTCATTGGTTCTCGCTATTCCTGTTCATCTTCCGCAGAAATTGCAAACTGGGCCAAACAGGAGGTTAAAGGGACTGACTCTCCAAGTGGGGAGAGTGTTAGTAAAGCGTCTGGAATGTTGCACCCGAGTACCAGGGAACGAACACTGAGACATATTTGAACACGTCTCCCGATCACATGGTTGATCATACTCTGGGTTCCACATGCATGTTTTAGCTGAAGGAAGAATACCTTAAACCTGGAGAGTTGAGACCCGTGGAATGGGTACCATGCAATATGACTTCAAAGGGTCTTCATTTGCTCACCGAACCTCTCCAATCCTATCACTGCTGCGTTTATGCCCCTGTACACACGCTTGATTCTCTTTCAGACATAGCCATCCATACGTTTTAAGATTCTTACTAGTCACGTATATTCTTAGGCGTTTAATATGGGGTGTTGAGTCCATTTCGTTGAGCAAGGAGTAGCTCTTGTCTATTACATATTTGGCTTAAGGAACTTTATCTGTGCTCATTTCAATCTCTGGTTTTATGCAGCACCCCAACTCACCTTTCCCCTTAAGCAAGCATAAGTTGGTTTTCTAAATTTGAGACCCTGTTCTGTTCTGTAATTCAGTTCCTGAGTAGCCAAGTTTACATTCCGTGTATTACTGATATCTTATGATGTTTCTTTTTCTGTGTGACTTATTTCAGTTAGAATCATCATACCTGAATCCACTCATTGTGCTGCTAAGGGCCTGATGACATAGATTTCATTGCTGAGTGATATTGCATTGTACGTAAGTACCACAACTTCTTTATCCATTTTTCACTTTCTGCGATATTGAACTTGTACGGTAAACGAGGTTCTTGTAAACAGAGCCGTTCCAAACTTTGGGGTGGCTGTGTCTTTTTAATTTTTATTTCCCTAATCTATAGGACCATAAGTAGAAGTGCCCTAGGCTCTGTTGCTTTGTTTTTTAGATGTTTCAGGAAACACCATACACTTCTCCAGAGTGGCTGTTGGCAATTTACATCCCGCCCATCAGCATAAGAAGGCTCCCAGTTCTCC
Source organism: Grampus griseus (assembly GCF_964374135.1). Classification (NCBI taxonomy): domain Eukaryota; kingdom Metazoa; phylum Chordata; class Mammalia; order Artiodactyla; family Delphinidae; genus Grampus; species Grampus griseus. Next base: position 957,034 of record NW_028133365.1, on the reverse strand, counting down.
ATGCCCTGTCGTGCCTTTATGGATTTTACACTTTTTTCAGATGGCCCTTTTGACCAGGTGGAAGTGAGACTTCATTGTAGTGCAGATTTCCTTTGCAAGCTTGCTTGGTTGGCCAAAAAGTGTGTATGCCTTTTTTCCTGAATATATTCAGGAAAAAACACATACGCCCTTTTTGGCCAAGTGCATCATTGTCGAGGTTCTGACTCTCTTCATATGTTTTCAGTGCAATTCCAGTCTACCTCCTGAAATCGGTTTCCTGCAATTCTGCCTTGCTTTCAATGTCTCTTCATAGCCTTACCTCAATATATTTTTTGAAAATAGTTGGCCTTTATAACTCTGCAGTATTTTGAATTGCAGTGGCCCTTAGCCCCACTTTTCAGCTCTTATTTTTGTGGTCTTGCCCCATAACCACAGGATTCCTTGAAGCCCTATTTTTCTTCTGGGGCACCTTGCTGTGCCTTTGGTTAATTCTTCTTACTGATGTGACATTAGAGTGACATGTGCCCATTGAAACTGCTACAGCTTGTTTCTCACTGGTTCCCCCTATTCCCATTCATCCTCTACACTAACTGCAGACTGTGCGATACCAGAACTTAAAGGCATTGACTCCATGTGGGGATGTTGTTAGTAAAGGGGCTGGAATGTCGATCCGGAGCCCCAGGAGAGGAAAAATGAGGTGTGTTTTAGAAACCTTTCCCGATCATATGGTATACCAGTCGCTGGGTTTCCCAAGGATAGTTTAGCTGTAGGAAGATTCCCTTCAACCTGGAGTGTTGGGACCCTTGGACTGAGTAGCATGAAGTATTGCATTAAACTTTCGGCAGTTGCTCACCAACGCTCACCAATCCTCTCAGCCCCAAGTGTCCAGCCTTATGTCTTATCCAGCTGTGGGTTTATATGTGGTCAATCCAGGTTACATCACAGCCCCTGAGCGAATTTTGTAAGAATTTTTCTCTTTCATTGTTTCAGCGTTTTCTTTTTAAAATTTATTTCTATAATGGGGTTTAGCTCATTTTCACTGCTGTGTTTGTGCCGCTCTGCACACACTTGATTCCCTTATGGAGATATATCAATACATGGGTTTTAAGATTCTTATTACTCAGATATATTTCTCTGCGGTGTATAGGGTGTGTTGAGGCCAGTTCATTGAGCAAGGTGTAGATCTTGTCTAATACCTATTTGGTTTATTGAACGGTATCTGTGCTAATTTCAAACTCTGGTTTTATGCATCACCCCACCTCTCCTTTCCCCTTAAGCTGACATAAGTGTGTTTTCTAAATGTGAGACACTGTTCTGTTCTGTAATTCATTTCTTGTGCAGCCATATTTACCCTCCCTCTATAAGTGATATCTTATGATATGTTTCTTTTTCTGTTTGACTTATTTCAAGTAGTATTATCGGACCTAAATCCACTCTTTATCCTTCTACTAGCCTTATTACATTGATTTCATGGTGAAGAGATATTCCATTGTACATAAGTACCACATCTTCTTTATCCATTGTTCTCTTTCCTGGGATATTTAAGGTGTACTGAAGTTGAGGTTCTTGTAAACAGAGTAGCCCTAAACTGTGGTGTGCTTGTGTCTTGTTGATTTTTAGACTTCCCTAGATATACTCCCATGATTGGAAGTGTCCTATGCTCTGTAGCTCTGTTTTTTAGATGATGTAGGAACCACCATACACTTCTCCAGAGTGGCTCTCGGCAGTTCACACACTGCCCATCAGCGTATAAAGGCTCCCTGTTCTCCATGGCCTGTCCTGCATTTCTGGTTTTTACAATTTTTTAGGATGACCCTTTTGACCGGTGGGAAGTGAGACTTCTTTGTTGTGCACATTTGCATTGCTTGCTTGCTTCGTTGCCCATAAAGTGCGTATGCGTTTTTTCCTGGATATAATCAGGAAAAAACGCATACGCCCTTTTGGGCCAACTGCATCATTGTCGAAATTCTGCCGCTTTTCATGTGCATTAAAGACGAGTCCAATCTATCTCTTGAAATCTGTTTCTTGCAATTCTGTCTTGCATTCAGATCCTCTTCTTTGCCTTACCTCAACATATTTTTGGACGTTAGTTTTCATTTATAACTCTGCAGGTTTGTGAATTGCAGTGACCCTGAGCTCCATTTTTTAAGTTGCTCTTTTGTGAGCTGGCCACAAACCCACAGGATTGCTTCAGGCCCTATTTTGGCTCCGGCGAGGCAGGCTGAGCCTTTCTTTAATTCTTATTCTTAATGGGAAATTAGAGTGATATGTGCCCGTCCAAACCCCTACAACTATTCTCTCATTGGTTCCCCCTCTTCCCATTCATCCTTCTCACAATTTGCAAAATGTGTGAAACAGAAGTTTAAATGTGCTGATTCTCCAAGTGGGGAGATTCTAAGTAACATGTCTGGAATGGTGAACAGGAGCACCAGGAGAGGATAAATGAGGTGCATTTTAGACACATCTCCCGATCACATGGTGTACAGTCCTCTGGGTTTTCCATGCATGTTTTAGCTGTAGGAAGATCCCTTGAACCTGCAGATTTGGGACCCATTGAATGGGTACCAGGTAGTATTACTTTAAAGGGTGTGCATTTCCTCACCCAACCTCACATTTCTCTTAGCGCAAACAGTTTCCAGCCTTATGTCTCATCCTGCTGTGGGTCTAGATGTGTTCAATCCATGTTGCATCACCGTCCCTGAGGAAAAGTTGTAAGAGGTTTTCTCTGTCTCTCTGTCGTTTATTTTTTTCAATTTATTACTATATTGGTTACAGCTGATTTTCAAAGCTCTGTTTCTTGCTGCTGTACATCCACTTGATTCACGTACAGAGAGTCATCAATAAATTCTTTTTCAGATTCTTACCAGTCGTATATATTCTTTTCCGGTGACTTGAGTGTGCTGAGTGCAGTTCTTTTAGCTACCGTGTAGGCCTTGTTGATTATCAGTTTGGTATTTGGAATGGTATCTTTGCTAATTTCAACCTCCTGGATGATGCCTCACCCCTCCCCACCTTTCCCGTTTAGCAGCCTTATGCGTGTTTTCTACATATTTGACTATGTTTTTGTTTTGTAATTTATTTCATGTGTAGCCATTTTGGATTCCACCTTTAAGTGATATCTTATGATATGTGTCTTTTTCTTTTTGAATTCTGTCACTTAGAATGATCATACGTAACTCCTCCGGAGTTGTTACAACTGGCCATATTTCATTGATTTCCAGGCTGAATAATATTCCACTCTACCTAAGTACCACATCTCTATCCATTTTTTCCCTCCAGAGACATTTAAGTTATATCCTAGTCGAGGATCTTTTAAACAGAGAGGGGGTAAACATTGGGGTGCCTGTGTCCTCTCGATTTTTGTTTTTCCCAAGATATACGCCCATGAGTGCAAGTACCCTATGCTCTGTAGCTCATTTTTTAGATGCTTTAGTAAACACAATACACTTCTCCAGAATGGCCGTTGGCAATATACATTTCCACTATAAGTCTCACAGGGCTCCCTCTTCTCGTTGCCCTGTCCTGCATTTCTGTTGTTTACGCTTTATGAGGATGGCTCTTCTGACTGATGCGAAGTGATATCTTTTGTAGTATTGACTTCCAGTGCCCACCTGTTTGGTTGGCTAAAAAAGTGTATGCCCTTTTCTTGAATATATACAGAAAAAAACGCATACACCCTTTTTGGCCAACTGCAATGTTGGCAATGTTCAGCTCCTTTTCTTGTGCTTAATGGCGAGTCCTTTCTACCTCCTCAAATCCCTTTCCTGCCATTCTCCCTTGCTTACAAGTCCTTTTCTCTGACTTTCCTCAAGACATTTTTCAGTGATGGATATTTTCAACTCTGCAGTTTTGTGAATTTTACTGCCCCTGAATTCCATTGTTCAACTTGTGTTTATGGGAACTGGCCACAAAGCAGCGGGATTTCCTCAAGCCCTATACTGTTTCCATGGGCAACCCTAGCCTTTGGTCAATTCGTCTTCCTGATTGGAAATTAGAGTGACATGTGCCTGTCTGAACACCTAGGACTTGTCTCTCATTGTTCCTCATCCTTCCGCTTCATCCTCTGGACAAATTCCAAACTGTACGCAACAGGATGTTGACAGTGCTGACATCTCCAAGTGGGGAGACTGTTAGTAAAGACGCTGGAGGGGTGAACCCGAGCACCAGGAGATGAGGAGATGAGATGCCTTTTCCAAACTCTTCCCGATCAGACGGTATACCATCCTCTGGGTGTGACAGACATGTTTTAGCAGTAGGAAGAGTCCCATTCATGTAAGGAGAACACCAGGGCTTTTTCAAAATCAGTGTCTCCCCGAAACCCAAACTGGGGAAGTTTTTAAGCTACGGCTACACATATGTTCATTAAGGGCCTTGGGAAGTAGGCAGAGTCCAAACTTTAGATGATTGAAGTCTTCAGGGTCAGAAGCACTCACCACCAGCTTCCCTTAGGCTACACTTTAACTATCATTGATAGATGATGTCAATAAAAATATCTATTCTTTTTCAGATTATTTCCCTTTATAGGTTATTGCAAAATGTTGAGTGTAGTTCCCTGTGCTATACAGTAGTTCCTTGTTGATGATCTATTTTATACATAGCAGTGTGTATGTGTTAATTCCAAACTGTTAATTTATCCCTCCTCCCACCTTTCCCCTTTGGTAATAATAAATTATAAGATTTTATGCTTCTCAGAAATGGGGGAGCTGAAAGAGAGGTATCATTTTCAATGGAAAAGCATTTAAAACAAGATTGAAGGTTTAACCAAGATTATTAGATGTACATCCTTGGAAAGAAATCACTTCGTTTCTCTAATATTGACCTGACAAATAAGACAAACCTTTTCACTGAACTTGCTTATAAAAAGTGATGGAAATATCAAATGGAAGTGTTAGAAACATCTTATTTTACCCGAGCCTTATACACTGTTCTATGTTAACTACAGTTTGGCTCACACATCTGTTCATTGAGGTTACAATAGTCTCAATTTCTGTTACTGATCCTCCAGAGTGGACCCCAACAAGTGTCCCCCTGCCCAGTGTCATTGGGGCCAACAGATCGAGACTGAGTTTGGTTCACAAGCAAAGGAAACTTTATATTTTGATCAGAGAATGGAGAGGTGAGAGCATGCACTACCCCGTGGGCTGTGGGCTGGGCTGCTGTGTAGAGATCCTGTCAGAGTCAGTGGGAGGGAGGGAGGCGGCGGAGCTCTCGAGGGCCGGGTTGGCTGTAGCTCAGGCTCTATATCGTGGAGTCTGCACTGGGCCCCAGGAGCTGAGGTGTCGACCCAGCCATTCTGCACTAGGAAATCTGGTCTGAAGTGCCGGGTGTGGAACCTCTGCATGCGGGACCCTAGGAGCACGTGAAATTAGACAAAGCACAAAGGATAAAATAGGTTAGACTTGACTTTATTGCCCAGATTCTATTTTTATCTCCCAGGGATTTTTAATGGGCTTTGCTGGGGACAAACCCCTCCTCTGCCTTTTGTCCCGTTCCTCATTCTTGGAGTGCTGAGGGTGCAGACCCTTCTTCTGTAACTGCTGAGTGCTGAGTTGGGAGCCCTCATACCCTGGGGCGAGGGTCAGAGCTTCTCCCCAGCAGCCTCCCGGTGACGTTGATTGTCCCCAGGCCCCCTGCCTCCCTGCTCGTCCACCTGAGCACCAGCATTGGAAGTGTTATAGATTCTAATGACCTTTAAGGGTCCAGGAAAGAGATGTGCAGAGACGCTGTGGGGGCCGGTTTCACCCCGCCCCACATTTGTTCGGCCACCTTAGGCTGACCGTTTCTGCCAGCCTAGATGCTCTGACCAGTAGTCTGCGCTTTCTTCAATTAGGCCCCTGAATTAACGTACAAACAGCACCAGGTGTCAGAGCCCTGCCCGCTCAACTCCCAGACAGTCCAGGGTCAGTGGTGATAAGGACCATGATGGCTACTGAGTCAACAGCCTTTTGAAGTAAACAGGAGTCCAGCCGGTCTTATTGGCCACCATCATCACGGTGTCTGTAGGCTTTTCTATGGTGACAGTGTGGTATACTGTTCCCCCGCCAAGATTATTAGCTCCCCGCTGGGTGCAGTAAGTCCTGCAAGCAGTAGTCTACTCTTTTGGGACACACCCTTGTTGTTTTATGAGAGAAACTCCAGGTCAAGTGATGTTCACACGAGTCGTCATGGTGCCCTGTTGCCCCCGGTTATCTCTCTGGATGTTGGAGTTGGAGGGCCTCCTCACTCGAGGTCGGTGTGCCCACGGAGCGAACCCTGCAACTTCAGGGCATGGTTGGTGGTTAGGATCACCACGTGGGGTCCTTTTCCCTTAGGAGGGAGGTGGCCTTTTGGGCTGCTGATTTCCAGGTTTTTAGATACCGCCAGTATCTTGGCCAGATGTGGCAGTGGGCCAAGCTCCTTAGTGACCGTAGTTTATCCTACCTGGATGGCATTCTTGCATTGTTCCATTTCAAGTGGTCCCAGTTTTTGCACTAATTCTCCAATGGCGATTCACCTTTCACCGGGAATGTAAAGGTCAAAGGGTTTAGCTAAATTAGGGAGTTCCAGGGCAAGGGTCTGAATTGACTGCTCTTTCCATTCTTGAAAGGCCACTTCTGGATTCTATTCAAAAGGATCATCATCTTTTCCTTTCAGTGTTTCATATAGAGGCCCAGCTAGTAGACTGTAGTTAGGGATCCAGAAGCAGCAAACCCTGGCCTCCCCAGGAACCCCTAAGCTGTCTTCTAGTTTTAGAAAGGGGTAAGGCTGAAAATGGTTTCTTCCCTTTCCTGGGATGGGCTTCTCTGACCTTGTGTGAGAATGAAGCCCAGGCAGGTCACCGCAGTCTGTGATATTTGAGCTTTTTCTTGGACAACTTCTATCCTTTATTGGCTTGGTAGTTCAGAGGCCTCCTTAGTAGGGCTGGCGATCAGAATGTCGTCTGCATATTGAAGGAGGGTTTCCTTTTCCAGAGGTAGAACTTTTAGGTCTTTAGCTAAGCTTTCCCCAAAGACGGTGTGGGAATTTTTGCACCCTTGGGGCCAGACGGCCCGGAAGTATTGTTTTAGTTGTATGTTGAGTCCTGCCACTCACAAGCCAAAATTTCTTGTGACTCTGGGACTAATGGAATACAAAAGAAGGCATCATTGAAGACTAATACAGAATACCATGTCCTGGTGGTTGGTAGAATGACCAGCAGGGTGTAGGAATTAGGAGCAACTGGAGGTATATCCTCAGTGGCTTCACTGACTGTCCTGACATCCTTTACCAGGTCCCCAGCAGCCCATGGGGCTCTCGTGGTCAGACCAATCCCAGAATATGGAGCTCACCTGGGCAGGTACCCCACCCCCACCCCAGCCCACGGGGCTCTTGTGATCAGGCCCCTCCCAGGATACAGAGCTACCCTTGCAGGTACCGTGGCAGGGCTGGGCACACAGGAACCGTGCACATAGCCCTCATTGCAGAGCACCCCCAGCTCACCTGTCACTCAGAGCTGACACAGAGCACCTCAGAGCAGGACTTGAACTAACAAACAGCAGCTGCGACAGGTCTGTGACCCTGGGCATCACTCCGTGAGGCCTCCCTCCACCTGGTCTTCCAGAGACTTCCACTGCACCCGGGGCACCAGGCCTCTGTCTCCAACCACCACCCACCCCTCCTCTCCCTGACTCCTGGGTTCCTCTCATTAGGAGAGGGTTTTCTTGAAGTTGTCTCCCACTCATGGGCCAGATAAAATGATTAGAAAACAAGCCAAAGCTGCAGCCCCTTGTCTATCCTGACTCTCAGGAGCCCACACCTGTTCCTTGGACCTGGCCGGTTCAGCAAGTTCCATTTTCTGCAACTGTGAGTCCCTGAGAGGTGATGATTGGCTGACCTGGGCAGCCTTACCGTGCCGGCCAGCCCTCCCCAGGTGTGCCTGGGTTGAGATCAATATAAATACCACTCCAGGCAGCAAGAGCCCCTGCAGCCGTGCCTGACACCATTTTCTTTGCCCTGTCAGCAGTCTCGGGGCTGGGCTGGTGGGAGGGAGTGAGAGGCCACGGCTTTGTGGGTGGCCCAGTGTGAGTGGGGCTCTGCTGGACTTTCTGCAGCAGTTGCCAGGCTGCCACCTGCTAAAGAAGAAGATGTGTCACCCATACCTGCTGCTGGAATTTCTCCCTGGGCAGAAGTGAGGAAGGAAAAAAGCAGTGGGGGCAGGGACAGGACGGGTATCTCAGGCAGGGAAATGGAAATCTTCCAGAAGAGCACCCAGGGCCAGGACCATCCTGGCTGGCCTGCAGGCACCAAGTCGGCTGGCATGCTGTCACTCGTGTGGCTCTATGGCCCTTCCTCTAGGCTTTCAAGTCCTTGTATATATTCAGGTGTTTTACCTGGGACGGGTGGGAATAGTTCAGCAACAACTGGCCTGGGGCTCAGATCACGTTTACTCACAGATGCCTCGGCACGGTGCCCCAGCTTTGCAATGAGGACGCTTGTTGCGTGGGGGCTGCTGGCTGAATGGGAGATGATTCCCCACCACTGACCAACTTCAGAATTGTTTACAACTGGAGCAAGTGCCCTGATACGGTTTTCCTCTGTGTAACTGGTGGGTTCTGTGTTTTTTTCTCTTTTTCGTTTTTGGTTCAAGGTAGATTTTATTCCTCTTTTTTGTATTTACAGATATAAGCATGGAAATAATTTATTCATATAAATACATGTATGTGCAGGGAATAATTGTTTTTTCTGTTTTATTTTTTAAATTTTATTTCTTTTTAATTTTGAATTTTATTTTATATTTTTATACAGCAGGTTCTTATTGGTTATCTATTTTATACATATAAATGTATACATGCCAATCCCAGTCTCTCAACTCCTCCCACAACCACCCCCCCAACAGCTTTCCCCCCTTGTTGTCCATACGTTTGTTGTCTACATCTGTTGCTCTATTTATGCCTTGCAAAATGGTTAATCTGTACAGTTTTTCTAGGTTCCACATATATGCATGAATATACAAGATTTGTTTTTCTCTTTCTGACTTACTTCACTCTGTATGACAGTCTCTAGATCCATCGACGTCTCTACAAATGACCCAATTTCATTCCTTTTCATGGCTTAGTAATATTCCATTTTATATATGTACCACAGCTTTATGCATTCGTCTGTCTGTGGGCATTTAGGTTGCTTCCATTACCTCGATATTGTAAATAGTGATGCAATGAACATTGCGGTGAATGACTCTTTTTGATTTATGGTTTTGTCTGGGTATATGTCCAGTACTGGGATTGCTGTATCATATGGTAATTCTATTGTTAGTTTCTTAAGAAATTCTATATTATTCTCCATAATGACTGTATCAATTTATATTCCCAACAATAGTGGAAGAGGGTTCCTTTTCTCCACACCCTTTCCAGCATTTTTTGTTTGTAGATTTTCAATGATGCCTATTCTACCAGGTGTGAGGTGATACCTCATTGTTGAATCCATTTCGTTGAGCAAGGGGTAGGTCTTGTCTATTAAATATTTGGCTTATGGAACGGTATCTGTGCTAATTTCAAACTCTGCTTTTATGCAGCACCCCAACTCACCTTCCCCTTAAGCAAGCATAAGTTGGTTTTCTAAATTTGAGACCCTGTTCTGTTTTGTAATTCAGTTCATGTGTAGCCAAGTTCACATTCCGTGTATTAGTGATACCTTATGATGTTTCTTTTTCTGTGTGACTTATTTCACTTAGAATCATCGTGCCTCAATCCACTCATTATGCTGGTACGGGCCTGGTGACATAGATTTCATTGCTGAGTGGTATTCTGTTGTACATAAGTACCGCAACTTCTTTATCCATTATTTGCTCTCTGAGATATTTAACTTGTGCCGCAGAACAGATTCCTGTAAAAAGAGCCATCCCAAATTATGGGGTGGCTGTGTCTTTTTGATTTTAATTTCCCTAAGCTATAGGACCATAAGTGGAAGTGCCCTAGGCTCTGTTGCTTTGTTTTTTAGATGTTTCAGGAAACACCATACACTTCTCCTGAGTGTCTGTTGGCAATTTACATCCCGCCCATCAGCATAACAAGGCTCCCAGTTCTCCATGGCCTGTCCTGCCTTTCTGGATTTTACACTTTTTTCAGATGGCCCTTTTGACCGGGGGGAAGTGAGACTTCATTGTAGTGCAGATTTCCTTTGCAAGTTTGCTTGGTTGGCCAAAAAGGGCGTATGCGTTTTTTCCTGAATATATTCAGGAAAAAACGCATACGCACTTTTTGGCCAAGTGCATCATTGTGGACGTTCTGCCTCTTTTCCTATGCTTTCAATGCAATTCCAGTCTACCTCCTGAAATCGGTTTCCTGCAATTCTGCCCCGCTTTCAAGTCCTCTTGGCAGCCTTACTTCAATATATTTTTGGACAATAGCTGTCATTTATAACTCTGCAGGTTTGTGAATTACAGTGCCCCTGAGCTCCTTTCTTCAACTCGCTTTCTTGTGAGCTGGCCGCAACACCGCAGGATGGCTTCAGGCCCTAATCCGGTTCCGGCACGGCATGCTGAGCCTTTGGTTAATTCCTCTTCCTGGTGGGAAATGAGAGTTAAATTTGCCCGTCCAGACACCTCCAGCTAGTCTCTCATTGGTTCTCCCTATTCCTGTTCATCTTCCGCAGAAATTGCAAACTGGGCCAAACAGGAGGTTAAAGAGACTGACTCTCCAAGTCGGGAGAGTGTTAGTAAAGCATCTGGAATGTTGCACCCGAGTACCAGGGTACGAAAACTGAGACATATTTGAACACGTCTCCCGATCACATGGTTGATCATACTCTACGTTCCACATGCATGTTTTAGCTGAATGAAGAATACCTTAAACCTGGGTAGTTGAAACCCGTGGAATGGGTACCATGCAATATGAGTTCAAAGGGTCTTCATTTGCTCACCGAACCTCTCCAATCCTATCACTGCTGCGTTTATGCCCCTGTACACACGCTTGATTCTCTTTTGGAGACATAGCAATCCATAGGTTTTAAGATACTTACTAGTCAGGTACATTCTTAGGCGTTTAATATGCGGTGTTGAGTCCATTTCGTTGAGCAAGGAGTAGCTCTTGTTTATTCCATATTTGGCTTAAGGAACTATATCTGTGCTCATTTCAATCTCTGCTTTTATGCAGCACCCCAACTCACCTTTCCCCTTAAGCAAGCATAAGTTGGTTTTCTAAATTTGCGACCCTGCTCTTTTCTGTAATTCAGTTCCTGTGTAGCCAAGTTTACATTCCGTGTATTACTGATATCTTATGATGTTTCTTTTTCTGTGTGACTTATTTCAGTTAGAATCATCATACCTGAAACCACTCATTGTGCTGCTACGGGCCTGATGACATAGATTTCATTGCTGAGTGATATTGCTTTGTAAGTAAATACCACAAGTTCTTTATCCATTTTTCACTTTCTGTGATATTGAACTTGTACGGTAAAGGAGGTTCTTGTAAACAGAGGCGTCCCAAACTTTGGGGTGGCTGTGTCTTTTTGATTTTAATTTCCCTAAGCTATAGGACCATAAGTGGAAGTGCCCTAGGCTCTGTTGCTTTGTTTTTTAGATGTTTCAGGAAACACCATACACTTCTCCCGAGTGTCTGTTGGCAATTTACATCCCGCCCATCAGCATAACAAGGCTCCCAGTTCTCCATGGCCTGTCCTGCCTTGCTGGATTTTACACTTTTTTCAGATGGCCCTTTTGACCGGGGGGAAGTGAGACTTCATTGTAGTGCAGATTTCCTTTGCAAGTTTGCTTGGTTGGCCAAAAAGGGCGTATGCGTTTTTTCCTGAATATATTCAGGAAAAAACGCATACGCCCTTTTTGGCCAAGTGCATCATTGTGGACGTTCTGCCTCTTTTCCTATGCTTTCAATGCAATTCCAGTCTACCTCCTGAAATCGGTTTCCTGCAATTCTGCCCCGCTTTCAAGTCCTCTTGGCAGCCTTACTTTAGTCTATTTTTGGATGATAGCTGTCATTTATAACTGTGCAGGTTTGTGAATTACAGTGCCCCTGAGCTCCTTTCTTCAACTCGCTTTCTTGTGACCTGGCCGCAACACCGCAGGATGGCTTCAGGCCCTAATCTGGTTCCGGCACGGCACGCTGAGCCTTTGGTTATTTCCTCTTCCTGGTGGGAAATAAGAGTTAAATTTGCCCGTCCAGCCACCTCCAGCTAGTCTCTCATTGGTTCTCGCTATTCCTTTTCATCTTCCGCAGAAATTGCAAACTGGGCCAAACAGGAGGTTAAAGGGACTGATTCTCCAAGTTGGGAGAGTGTTAGTAAAGCATCTGGAATGTTGCACCCGAGTACCAGGGGAGGAAAACTGAGACATATTTGAACACGTCTCCCGATCACATGGTTGATCATACTCTAGGTTCCACATGCATGTTTTAGCTGAAGGAAGAATACCTTAAACCTGGGTAGTTGAAACCCGTGGAATGGGTACCATGCAATATGACTTCAAAGGGTCTTCATTTGCTCACCGAACCTCTCCAATCCTATCACTGCTGCGTTTATGCCCCTGTACACATGCTTGATTCTCTTTCGGAGACATAGCAATCCATAGGTTTTAAGATACTTACTAGTCAGGTACATTCTTAGGCGTTTAATATGCGGTGTTGAGTCCATTTCGTTGAGTAAGGAGTAGCTCTTGTCTATTCCATATTTGGCTTAAGGAACTTTATCTGTGCTCATTTCAATCTCTGGTTTTATGCAGAACCCCAACTCACCTTTCCTCTTAAGCAAGCATAAGTTGGTTTTCTAAATTTGAGACCCTGTTCTGTTCTGTAATTCAGTTCCTGTGTAGCCAAGTTTACATTCCGTGTATTAGTGATATCTTATGATGTTTCTTTTTCTGTGTGACTTATTTCAGTTAGAATCATCGTACCTGAATCCACTCATTATGCTGCTATGGGCCTGATGACATAGATTTCATTGCTGAGTGATATTGCTTTGTAAGTAAATACCACATCTTTTTTATCCATTTTTCACTTTCTGCGATGTTGAACTTGTACTGTAAACGAGGTTCTTGTAAACAGAGGCGTCCCAAACTTTGGGGTGGCTGTGTCTTTTTGATTTTAATTTCCCTAAGCTATAGGACCATAAGTGGAAGTGCCCTAGGCTCTGTTGCTTTGTTTTTTAGATGTTTCAGGAAACACCATACACTTCTCCCGAGTGTCTGTTGGCAATTTACATCCCGCCCATCAGCATAACAAGGCTCCCAGTTCTCCATGGCCTGTCGTGGCTTTCTGGATTTTACACTTTTTTCAGATGGCCCTTTTGACCGGGGGGAAGTGAGACTTCATTGTAGTGCAGATTTCCTTTGCAAGCTTGCTTGGTTGGCCAAAAAGGGCGTATGCGTTTTTTCCTGAATATATTCAGAGAAAAACGCATACGCCCTTTTTGGCCAAGTGCATCATTGTGGACGTTCTGCCTCTTTTCCTATGCTTTCAATGCAATTCCAGTCTACCTCCTGAAATCGGTTTCCTGCAATTCTGCCCCGCTTTCAAGTCCTCTTGGCAGCCTTACTTCAGTATATTTTTGGACGATAGCTGTCATTTATAACTCTGCAGGATTGTGAATTACAGTGCCCCTGAGCTCCTTTCTTCAACTCACTTTCTTTTGAGCTGGCCGCAACACCTCAGGATGGCTTCAGGCCCTAATCTGGTTCCGGCACGGCACGCTGATCCTTTGGTTATTTCCTCTTCCTGGTGGGAAATGAGAGTTAAATTTGCCCGTCCAGACACCTCCAGCTAGTCTCTCATTGGTTCTCCCTATTCCTGTTCATCTTCCACAGAAATTGCAAACTGGGCCAAACAGGAGGTTAAAGGCGCTGACTCTCCAAGTCGGGAGAGTGTTAGTAAAGCGTCTGGAATGTTGCACCCGAGTACCAGCGGAGGAAAACTGAGACATATTTGAACACGTCTCCCGATCACATGGTTGATCATACTCTGGGTTCCACATGCATGTTTTAGCTGAAGGAAGAATACCTTAAACCTGGAGAGTTGAGACCCGTGGAATGGGTACCATGCAATATGACTTCAAAGGGTCTTCATTTGCTCACCGAACCTCTCCAATCCTATCACTGCTGCATTTATGTCCCTGTACACATGCTTGATTCTCTTTTGGAGACATAGCAATCCATAGGTTTTAAGATACTTACTAGTCAGGTACATTCTTAGGCGTTTAATATGGGGTGTTGAGTCCATTTCGTTGAGCAAGGAGTAGCTCTTGTCTATTCCATATTTGGCTTAAGGAACTTCATCTGTGCTCATTTCAATGTCTGCTTTTATGCAGCACCCCAACTCACCTTTCCTCTTAAGCAAGCATAAGTTGGTTTTCTAAATTTGAGACCCTGTTCTGTTCTGCAATTCAGTTCCTGTGTAGCCAAGTTTACATTCCGTGTATTAGTGATATCTTATGATGTTTCTTTTTCTGTGTGACTTATTTCAGTTAGAATCATCGTACCTGAATCCACTCATTATGCTGCTACGGGCCTGATGACATAGATTTCATTGCTAAGTGATACTGCATTGTACGTAAGTACCACAAGTTCTTTATCCATTTTTCACTTTCTGCGATGTTGAACTTGTACGGTAAACGAGGTTCTTGTAAACAGAGGCGTCCCAAACTTTGGGGTGGCTGTGTCTTTTTGATTTTAATTTCCCTAAGCTATAGGACCATAAGTGGAAGTGCCCTAGGCTCTGTTGCTTTGTTTTTTAGATGTTTCAGGAAACACCATACACTTCTACAGAGCGGCTGTTGGTAATTTACATTCCACCCATCAGCATAACAAGGCTCCCAGTTCTCCATGGCCTGTTCTGCCTTTCTGGATTTTACACTTTTTTCAGATGGCCCTTTTGACCGGGGGGAAGTGAGACTTCATTGTAGTGCAGATTTCCTTTGCAAGCTTGCTTGGTTGGCCAAAAAGGGCGTATGAGTTTTTTCCTGAATATATTCAGGAAAAAACACATACGCCCTTTTTGGCCAAGTGCATCATTGTCGACGTTCTGCCTCTTTTCCTGTGTTTTAAATGCAATCCAATTCCGATTCCTCCTGAAATCGGTTTCCTGCAATTCTGCCCCGCATTCAAGTCCTCTTGGCAGCCCTACTTCAGTATATTTTCGGACAATAGCTGTCATTTATAACTCTGCAGGTTTGTGAATTACAGTGCCCCTGAGCTCCTTTCTTCAACTCGCTTTCTTGTGAGCTGGCCACAACACCGCAGGATTGCTTCAGGCCCTAATCTGGTTCCGGCACGGCACGCTGAGCCTTTGGTTAATTCCTCTTCCTGGTGGGAAATGAGAGTTAAATTTGCCCGTCCAGACACCTCCAGCTAGTCTCTCATTGGTTCTCGCTATTCCTGTTCATCTTCCGCAGAAATTGCAAAGTGGGCCAAACAGGAGGTTAAAGGGACTGACTCTCCAAGTCGGGAGAGTGTTAGTAAAGCGTCTGGAATGTTGCACCCGAGTACCAGGGAACGAAAAGTGAGACATATTTGAACACGTTTCTCGATCACACGGTGGATCATACTCTGGGTTCCACATGCATGTTTTAGCTGAAGGAAGAATCCCTTAAACCTGGAGAGTTGAGACCCATGGAATGGGTACCATGCAATATGACTTCAAAGGGTCTGCATTTGCTCACCGAACCTCACCAATCTTATGAGCCCCAAGTGTCCAGCCTTATGTGTCACCCAGCTCTGGGTGTAGATATGGTAAATGCAGGTTGCATCAGAAGCCTTGAATGAATTACTTAAGTATTGCTCTCTATTTCACTGTCATTGTGTTTTGCTTAAGAAATTTATTTTTAATATGGGATTTAGCTGATTTTCACTGCTTTAATGCCGCTGTACACACTCTTCATTCTCTTACAGAGATATATAGATCCATTGCTTTTATGATTCTTACTAGGCAGGTATATTCCTAGGCGTTGAATATGGGGTGTTGAGTCCATTTCATTGAGCAAGGAGTAGCTCTGGTCTATTCCATATTTGCCTTATAGAATATTATCTGTGCTCATTTCAATCTCTGGTTTTATGCAGCACCCCAACTCACCTTTCCCCTTAAGCAAGCATAAGTTGGTTTTCTAAATTTGAGACCCTGTTCTGTTTTGGAATTCAGTTCCTGTGTAGCCAAGTTTACATTCCGTGTATTAGTGATATCTTATGATGTTTCTTTTTCTGTGTGACTTATTTCAGTTAGAATCATCGTACCTGAATCCACTCATTATGCTGCTACGGGCCTGATGACATAGATTTCATTGCTGAGTGATACTGCATTGTACGTAAGTACCACAAGTTCTTTATCCATTTTTCACTTTCTGTGATATTGAACTTGTACGGTAAACGAGGTTCTTGTAAACAGAGGCGTCCCAAACTTTGGGGTGGCTGTGTTTTTTTGATTTTAATTTCCCTAAGCTATAGGACCATAAGTGGAAGTGCCCTAGGCTCTGTTGCTTTGTTTCTTAGATGTTTCAGGAAACACCATACACTTCTCCCGAGTGTCTGTTGGCAATTTACATCCCGCCCATCAGCATAACAAGGCTCCCAGTTCTCCATGGCCTGTCGTGGCTTTCTGGATTTTACACTTTTTTCAAATGGCCCTTTTGACCGGGGGGAAGTGAGACTTCATTGTAGTGCAGATTTCCTTTGCAAGCTTGCTTGGTTGGCCAAAAAGGGCGTATGCGTTTTTTCCTGAATATATTCAGGGAAAAACGAATACGCCCTTTTTGGCCAAGTGCATCATTGTGGACGTTCTGCCTCTTTTCCTATGCTTTCAATGCAATTCCAGTCTACCTCCTGAAATCGGTTTCCTGCAATTCTGCCCCGCTTTCAAGTCCTCTTGGCAGCCTTACTTCAATATATTTTTGGACAATAGCTGTCATTTATAACTCTGCAGGTTTGTGAATTACAGGGCCCCTGAGCTCCTTTCTTCAACTCGCTTTCTTGTGAGCTGGCCGCAACACCGCAGGATGGCTTCAGGCCCTAATCCGGTTCCGGCACGGCATGCTGAGCCTTTGGTTAATTCCTCTTCCTGGTGGGAAATGAGAGTTAAATTTGCCCGTCCAGACACCTCCAGCTAGTCTCTCATTGGTTCTCCCTATTCCTGTTCATCTTCCGCAGAAATTGCAAACTGGGCCAAACAGGAGGTTAAAGAGACTGACTCTCCAAGTCGGGAGAGTGTTAGTAAAGCGTCTGGAATGTTGCACCCGAGTACCAGGGGAGGAAAACTGAGACATATTTGAACACGTCTCCCGATCACATGGTTGATCATACTCTGGGTTCCACATGCATGTTTTAGCTGAAGGAAGAATCCCTTAAACCTGGAGAGTTGAGACCCATGGAATGGGTACCACGCAATATGACTTCAAAGGGTCTGCATTTGCTCACCGAACCTCACCAATCTTATGAGCCCCAAGTGTCCAGCCTTATGTGTCACCCAGCTCTGGGTGTAGATATGGTAAATGCAGGTTGCATCAGAAGCCTTGAATGAATTACTTAAGTATTGCTCTCTATTTCACTGTCATTGTGTTTTGCTTAAGAAATTTATTTTTAATATGGGATTTAGCTGATTTTCACTGCTTTAATGCCGCTGTACACACTCTTCATTCTCTTACAGAGATATATGAATCCATTGCTTTTATGATTCTTACTAGGCAGGTATATTCCTAGGCGTTGAATATGGGGTGTTGAGTCCATTTCTTTTTAGCAAGGAGTAGCTCTGGTCTATTCCATATTTGCCTTATAGAATATTATCTGTGCTCATTTCAATCTCTGGTTTTATGCAGCACCCCAACTCACCTTTCCCCTTAAGCAAGCATAAGTTGGTTTTCTACATTTGAGACCCTGTTCTGTTTTGGAATTCAGTTCCTGTGTAGCCAAGTTTACATTCCGTGTATTAGTGATATCTTATGATGTTTCATTTTCTGTGTGACTTATTTCAGTTAGAATCATCGTACCTGAATCCACTCATTATGCTGCTACGGGCCTGATGACATAGATTTCATTGCTGAGTGATACTGCATTGTACGTAAGTACCACAAGTTCTTTATCCATTTTTCACTTTCTGCGATGTTGAACTTGTACTGTAAACGAGGTTCTTGTAAACAGAGGCGTCCCAAACATTGGGGTGGCTGTGTCTTTTTGATTTTAATTTCCCTAAGCTATAGGACCATAAGTGGAAGTGCCCTAGGCTCTGTTGCTTTGTTTTTTAGATGTTTCAGGAAACACCATACACTTCTCCCGAGTGTCTGTTGGCAATTTACATCCCGCCCATCAGCATAACAAGGCTCCCAGTTCTCCATGGCCTGTCCTGCCTTTCTGGATTTTACACTTTTTTCAGATGGCCCTTTTGACCGGGGGGAAGTGAGACTTCATTGTAGTGCAGATTTCCTTTGCAAGCTTGCTTGGTTGGCCAAAAAGGGCGTATGCGTTTTTTCCTGAATATATTCAGGAAAAAACGCATACGCCCTTTTTGGCCAAGTGCATCATTGTGGACGTTCTGCCTCATTTCCTATGCTTTCAATGCAATTCCAGTCTACCTCCTGAAATCGGTTTCCTGCAATTCTGCCCCGCTTTCAAGTCCTCTTGGCAGCCTTACTTCAGTATATTTTTGGACGATAGCTGTCATTTATAACTCTGCAGGTTTGTGAATTACAGTGTCCCTGAGCTCCTTTCTTCAACTCACTTTCTTTTGAGCTGGCCGCAACAGTGCAGGATGGCTTCAGGCCCTAATCTGGTTCCGGCACGGCACGCTGAGCCTTTGGTTATTTCCTCTTCCAGATGGGAAATGAGAGTTAAATTTGCCCGTCCAGACACCTCCAGCTAGTCTCTCATTGGTTCTCCCTATTCCTCTTCATCTTCCGCAGAAATTGCAAACTGGGCCAAACAGGAGGTTAAAGGGACTGACTCTCCAAGTCGGGAGAGTGTTAGTAAAGCGTCTGGAATGTTGCACCCGAGTACCAGGGGAGGAAAACTGAGACATATTTGAACACGTCTCCCGTTCACACGGTTGATCATACTCTGGGTTCCACATGCATGTTTTAGCTGAAGGAAGAATACCTTAAACCTGGAGAGTTGAGACCCGTGGAATGGGTACCATGCAATATGACTTCAAAGGGTCTTCATTTGCTCACCGAACCTCTCCAATCCTATCACTGCTGCGTTTATGCCCCTGTACACACGCTTGATTCTCTTTTGGAGACATAGCAATCCATAGGTTTTAAGATACTTACTAGTCAGGTACATTCTTAGGCGTTTAATATGCGGTGTTGAGTCCATTTCGTTGAGCAAGGAGTAGCTCTTGTCTATTCCATATTTGGCTTAAGGAACTTTATCTGTGCTCATTTCAATCTCTGGTTTTATGCAGCACCCCAACTCACCTTTCCCCTTAAGCAAGCATAAGTTGGTTTTCTACATTTGAGACCCTGTTCTGTTTTGGAATTCAGTTCCTGTGTAGCCAAGTTTACATTCCGTGTATTAGTGATATCTTATGATGTTTCATTTTCTGTGTGACTTATTTCAGTTAGAATCATCGTACCTGAATCCACTCATTATGCTGCTACGGGCCTGATGACATAGATTTCATTGCTGAGTGATACTGCATTGTACGTAAGTACCACAAGTTCTTTATCCATTTTTCACTTTCTGTGATATTGAACTTGTACGGTAAACGAGATTCTTGTAAACAGAGGCGTCCCAAACTTTGGGGTGGCTGTGTCTTTTTGATTTTAATTTCCCTAAGCTATAGGACCATAAGTGGAAGTGCCCTAGGCTCTGTTGCTTTGTTTTTTAGATGTTTCAGGAAACACCATACACTTCTCCCGAGTGGCTGTTGGCAATTTACATCCCGCCCATCAGCATAACGAGGCTCCCAGTTCTCCATGGCCTGTCCTGCCTTTCTGGATTTTACACTTTTTTCAGATGGCCCTTTTGACCGGGGGGAAGTCAGACTTCATTGTAGTGCAGATTTCCTTTGCAAGTTTGCTTGGTTGGACAAAAAGGGCGTATGCGTTTTTTCCTGAATATATTCAGGAAGAAACGCATACGCCCTTTTTGGCCAAGTGCATCATTGTGGACGTTCTGCCTCTTTTCCTATGCTTTCAATGCAATTCCAGTCTACCTCCTGAAATCGGTTTCCTGCAATTCTGCCCCGCTTTCAAGTCCTCTTGGCAGCCTTACTTCAGTATATTTTTGGACGATAGCTGTCATTTATAACTCTGCAGGTTTGTGAATTACAGTGCCCCTGAGCTCCTTTCTTCAACTCGCTTTCTTTTGAGCTGGCCGCAACACCACTGGATGGCTTCAGGCCCTAATCTGGTTCCGGCACGGCACGCTGAGCCTTTGGTTATTTCCTCTTCCTGGTGGGAAATGAGAGTTAAATTTGCCCGTCCAGACACCTCCAGCTAGTCTCTCATTGGTTCTCAATATTCCTGTTCATCTTCCGAAGAAATTGCAAACTGGGCCAAACAGGAGGTTAAAGGGACTGACTCTCCAAGTCGGGAGAGTGTTAGTAAAGCGTCTGGAATGTTGAACCCGAGTACCAGGGGAGGAAAACTGAGACATATTTGAACACGTCTCCCGTTCACACGGTTGATCATACTCTGGGTTCCACATGCATGTTTTAGCTGAAGGAAGAATACCTTAAACCTGGAGAGTTGAGACCCGTGGAATGGGTACCATGCAATATGACTTCAAAGGGTCTTCATTTGCTCACCGAACCTCTCCAATCCTATCACTGCTGCATTTATGCCCCAGTACACATGCTTGATTCTCTTTCGGAGACATAGCAATCCATAGGTTTTAAGACACTTACTAGTCAGGTACATTCTTAGGCGTTTAATATGGGGTGTTGAGTCCATTTCGTTGAGCAAGGAGT
Organism: Grampus griseus; assembly: GCF_964374135.1. Taxonomy (NCBI): domain Eukaryota; kingdom Metazoa; phylum Chordata; class Mammalia; order Artiodactyla; family Delphinidae; genus Grampus; species Grampus griseus. Next base: position 936,206 of record NW_028133365.1, on the reverse strand, counting down.
AGCTCTTGTCTATTCCATATTTGGCTTAAGGAACTTTATCTGTGCTCATTTCAATCTCTGGTTTTATGCAGCACCCCAACTCACCTTTCCCCTTAAGCAAGCATAAGTTGGTTTTCTACATTTGAGACCCTGTTCTGTTTTGGAATTCAGTTCCTGTGTAGCCAAGTTTACATTCCGTGTATTAGTGATATCTTATGATGTTTCTTTTTCTGTGTGACTTATTTCAGTTAGAATCATCGTACCTGAATCCACTCATTATGCTGCTACGGGCCTGATGACATAGATTTCATTGCTGAGTGATACTGCATTGTACGTAAGTACCACAAGTTCTTTATCCATTTTTCACTTTCTGCGATGTTGAACTTGTACTGTAAATGAGGTTCTTGTAAACAGAGGCGTCCCAAACTTTGGGGTGGCTCTGTCGTTTTGATTTTAATTTCCCTAAGCTATAGGACCATAAGTGGAAGTGCCCTAGGCTCTGTTGCTTTGTTTTTTAGATGTTTCAGGAAACACCATACACTTCTCCCGAGTGTCTGTTGGCAATTTACATCCCGCCCATCAGCATAACAAGGCTCCCAGTTCTCCATGGCCTGTCCTGCCTTTCTGGATTTTACACTTTTTTCAGATGGCCCTTTTGACCGGGGGGAAGTGAGACTTCATTGTAGTGCAGATTTCCTTTGCAAGCTTGCTTGGTTGGACAAAAAGGGCGTATGCGTTTTTTCCTGAATATATTCAGGAAGAAACGCATACGCCCTTTTTGGCCAAGTGCATCATTGTGGACGTTCTGCCTCTTTTCCTATGCTTTCAATGCAATTCCAGTCTACCTCCTGAATTCGGTTTCCTGCAATTCTGCCCCGCTTTCAAGTCCTCTTGGCAGCCTTACTTCAGTATATTTTTGGACGATAGCTGTCATTTATAACTCTGCAGGTTTGTGAATTACAGTGCCCCTGAGCTCCTTTCTTCAACTCGCTTTCTTTTGAGCTGGCCGCAACACCGCAGGATGGCTTCAGGCCCTAATCTGGTTCCGGCACGGCACGCTGAGCCTTTGGTTATTTCCTCTTCCTGGTGGGAAATGAGAGTTAAATTTGCCCGTCCAGACACCTCCAGCTAGTCTCTCATTGGTTCTCCCTATTCCTGTTCATCTTCCGAAGAAATTGCAAACTGGGCCAAACAGGAGGTTAAAGGGACTGACTCTCCAAGTCGGGAGAGTGTTAGTAAAGCGTCTGGAATGTTGCACCCGAGTACCAGGGGAGGAAAACTGAGACATATTTGAACACGTCTCCTGTTCACACGGTTGATCATACTCTGGGTTCCACATGCATGTTTTAGCTGAAGGAAGAATACCTTAAACCTGGAGAGTTGAGACCCGTGGAATGGGTACCATGCAATATGACTTCAAAGGGTCTTCATTTGCTCACCGAACCTCTCCAGTGCTATCACTGCTGCGTTTATGCCCCTGTACATATGCTTGATTCTCTTTCGGAGACATAGCAATCCATAGGTTTTAAGATACTTAGTAGTCAGGTACATTCTTAGGCGTTTAATATAGGGTGTTGAGTCCATTTCGTTGAGTAAGGAGTAGCTCTTGTCTATTCCATATTTGGCTTAAGGAACTTTATCTGTGCTCATTTCAATCTCTGGTTTTATGTAGCACCCGAACTCACCTTTCCCCTTAAGCAAGCATAAGTTGGTTTTCTACATTTGAGACCCTGTTCTGTTCTGTAATTCAGTTCCTGTGTAGCCAAGTTTACATTCCGTGTATTAGTGATATCTTATGATGTTTCTTTTTCTGTGTGACTTATTTCAGTTAGAATCATCGTACCTGAATCCACTCATTATGCTGCTACGGGCCTGATGACATAGATTTCATTGCTGAGTGATACTGCATTGTACGTAAGTACCACAAGTTCTTTATCCATTTTTCACTTTCTGTGATGTTGAACTTGTACTGTAAATAAGGTTCTTGTAAACAGAGGCGTCCCAAACTTTGGGGTGGCTGTGTCTTTTTGATTTTAATTTCCCTAAGCTATAGGACCATAAGTGGAAGTGCCCTAGGCTCTGTTGCTTTGTTTTTTAGATATTTCAGGAAACACCATACACTTCTCCCGAGTGTCTATTGGCAATTTACATCCCGCCCATCAGCATAACAAGGCTCCCAGTTCTCCATGGCCTGTCCTGCCTTTCTGGATTTTACACTTTTTTCAGATGGCCCTTTTGACCGGGGGGAAGTGAGACTTCATTGTAGTGCAGATTTCCTTTGCAAGCTTGCTTGGTTGGCCAAAATGGGTGTATGCGTTTTTTCCTGAATATATTCAGGAAAAAACGCATACGCCCTTTTTGGCCAAGTGCATCATTGTGGACGTTCTGCCTCTTTTCCTATGCTTTCAATGCAATTCCAGTCTACCTCCTGAAATCGGTTTCCTGCAATTCTGCCCCGCTTTCAAGTCCTCTTGGCAGCCTTACTTCAGTATATTTTTGGACGATAGCTGTCATTTATAACTCTGTAGGTTTGTGAATTACAGTGCCCCTGAGCTCCTTTCTTCAACTCGCTTTCTTGTGAGCTGGCCGCAACACCGCAGGATGGCTTCAGGCCCTAATCTGGTTCCGGCATGGCACGCTGAGCCTTTGGTTAATTCCTCTTCCTGGTGGGAAATGAGAGTTAAATTTGCCCGTCCAGACACCTCCAGCTAGTCTCTCATTGGTTCTCCCTATTCCTGTTCATCTTCCGCAAAAATTGCAAACTGGGCCAAACAGGAGGTTAAAGGGGCTGACTCTCCAAGTCGGGAGAGGGTTAGTAAAGCGTCTGGAATGTTGCACCCGAGTACCAGGGTACGAAAACTGAGACATATTTGAACACGTCTCCTGATAACACGGTTGATCATACTCTAGGTTCCACATGCATGTTTTAGCTGAAGGAAGAATACCTTAAACCTGGGTAGTTGAAACCCGTGGAATGGGTACCATGCAATATGACTTCAAAGGGTTTTCATTTGCTCACCGAACCTCTCCAATCCTATCACTGCTGCGTTTATGCCCCTGTACATACGCTTGATTCTCTTTTGGAGACATAGCAATCCATAGGTTTTAAGATACTTACTAGTCAGGTACATTCTTAGGCGTTTAATATGGGGTGTTGAGTCCATTTCGTTGAGCAAGGAGTAGCTCTTGTCTATTCCATATTTGGCTTAAGGAACTTTATCTGTGCTCATTTCAATCTTTGGTTTTATGCAGCACCCCAACTCACCTTTCCCCTTAAGCAAGCATAAGTTGGTTTTCTACATTTGAGACCCTGTTCTGTTTTGGAATTCAGTTCCTGTGTAGCCAAGTTTACATTCCGTATATTACTGATAACTTATGATGTTTCTTTTTCTGTGTGACTTATTTCAGTTAGAATCATAATACCTGAATCAACTCATTGTGCTGCTAAGGGCCTGATGACATAGATTTCATTGCTGAGTGATATTGCTTTGTAAGTAAATACCACAACTTCTTTATCCATTTTTCACTTTCTGCGATGTTGAAATTGAACTGTAAACGAGGTTCTTGTAAACAGAGGCGTCCCAAACTTTGGGGTGGCTGTGTCTTTTTGATTTTAATTTCCCTAAACTATAGGACCATAAGTGGAAGTGCCCTAGGCTCTGTTGCTTTGTTTTTTAGATGTTTCAGGAAACACCATACACTTCTCCCGAGTGTCTGTTGGCAATTTACATCCCGCCCATCAGCATAACAAGGCTCCCAGTCCTCCATGGCCTGTCCTGCCTTTCTGGATTTTACACTTTTTTCAGATGGCCCTTTTGACCGGGGGGAAGTGAGACTTCATTGTAGTGCAGATTTCCTTTGCAAGCTTGCTTGGTTGGCCAAAAAGGGCGTATGCGTTTTTTCCTGAATATATTCAGGAAAAAACGCATACGCCCTTTTTGGCCAAGTGCATCATTGTGGACGTTCTGCCTCTTTTCCTATGCTTTCAATGCAATTCCAGTCTACCTCCTGAAATCGGTTTCCTGCAATTCTGCCCCGCTTTCAAGTCCTCTTGGCAGCCTTACTTCAGTATATTTTTGGACGATAGCTGTCATTTATAACTCTGCAGGTTTGTGAATTACAGTGCCCCTGAGCTCCTTTCTTCAACTCGCTTTCTTTTGAGCTGGCCGCAACACCGCAGGATGGCTTCAGGCCCTAATCTGGTTCCGGCACGGCACGCTGAGCCTTTGGTTATTTCCTCTTCCTGGTGGGAAATGAGAGTTAAATTTGCCCGTCCAGACACCTCCAGCTAGTCTCTCATTGGTTCTCCCTATTCCTGTTCATCTTCCGCAGAAATTGCAAACTGGGCCAAACAGGAGGTTAAAGGCGCTGACTCTCCAAGTGGGGAGAGTGTTAGTAAAGCGTCTGGAATGTTGCACCCGAGTACCAGGGTACGAAAACTGAGACATATTTGAACAAGTCTCCTGATCACACGGTTGATCATACTCTAGGTTCCACATGCATGTTTTAGCTGAAGGAAGAATACCTTAAACGTGGGTAGTTGAAACCCGTGGAATGGGTACCATGCAATATGACTTCAAAGGGTCTTCATTTGCTCACCGAACCTCTCCAATCCTATCACTGCTGCGTTTATGCCCCTGTACACACGCTTGATTCTCTTTTGGAGACATAGCAATCCATAGGTTTTAAGATACTTACTAGTCAGGTACATTCTTAGGCGTTTAATATGGGGTGTTAAGTCCATTTCGTTGAGCAAGGAGTAGCTCTTGTCTATTCCATATTTGGCTTAAGGAACTTTATCTGTGCTCATTTCAATCTCTGGTTTTATGCAGCACCCCAACTCACCTTTCCCCTTAAGCAAGCATAAGTTGGTTTTCTAAATTTGAGACCCTGTTCTGTTTTGGAATTCAGTTCCTGTGTAGCCAAGTTTACATTCCGTGTATTAGTGATATCTTATGATGTTTCTTTTTCTGTGTGACTTATTTCAGTTAGAATCATCATACCTGAATATACTCATTATGCTGCTACGGGCCTGATGACATAGATTTCTTTGCTGAGTGATACTGCATTGAACGTAAGTACCACAAGTTCTTTATCCATTTTTCACTTTCTGTGATATTGAACTTGTACGGTAAACGAGGTTCTTGTAAACAGAGGCGTCCCAAACTTTGGGGTGGCTGTGTCTTTTTGATTTTAATTTCCCTAAGCTATAGGACCATAAGTGGAAGTGCCCTAGGCTCTGTTGCTTTGTTTTTTAGATGTTTCAGGAAACAGCATACAATTCTCCCCAGTGGCTGTTGGCAATTTACATCCCGCCCATCAGCATAACAAGGCTCCCAGTTCTCCATGGCCTGTCCTGCCTTTCTGGATTTTACACTTTTTTCAGATGGCCCTTTTGACCGGGGGGAAGTGAGACTTCATTGTAGTGCAGATTTCCTTTGCAAGCTTGCTTGGTTGGCCAAAAAGGGCGTATGCGTTTTTTCCTGAATATATTCAGGAAAAAACGCATACGCCCTTTTTGGCCAAGTGCATCATTGTGGACGTTCTGCCTCTTTTCCTATGCTTTCAATGCAATTCCAGTCTACCTCCTGAATTCTGTTTCCTGCAATTCTGCCCCGCTTTCAAGTCCTCTTGGCAGCCTTACTTCAGTATATTTTTGGACGATAGCTGTCATTTATAACTCTGCAGGTTTGTGAATTACAGTGCCCCTGAGCTCCTTTCTTCAACTCGCTTTCTTTTGAGCTGGCCGCAACACCGCAGGATGGCTTCAGGCCCTAATCTGGTTCCGGCACGGCACGCTGAGCCTTTGGTTATTTCCTCTTCCTGGTGGGAAATGAGAGTTAAATTTGCCCGTCCAGACACCTCCAGCTAGTCTCTCATTGGTTCTCCCTATTCCTGTTCATCTTCCGCAGAAATTGCAAACTGGGCCAAACAGGAGGTTAAAGGCGCTGACTCTCCAAGTGGGGAGAGTGTTAGTAAAGCGTCTGGAATGTTGCACCCGAGTACCAGGGTACGAAAACTGAGATATTTGAACAAGTCTCCTGATCACACGGTTGATCATACTCTAGGTTCCACATGCATGTTTTAGCTGAAGGAAGAATACCTTAAACGTGGGTAGTTGAAACCCGTGGAATGGGTACCATGCAATATGACTTCAAAGGGTCTTCATTTGCTCACCGAACCTCTCCAATCCTATCACTGCTGCGTTTATGCCCCTGTACACACGCTTGATTCTCTTTTGGAGACATAGCAATCCATAGGTTTTAAGATACTTACTAGTCAGGTACATTCTTAGGCGTTTAATATGGGGTGTTAAGTCCATTTCGTTGAGCAAGGAGTAGCTCTTGTCTATTCCATATTTGGCTTAAGGAACTTTATCTGTGCTCATTTCAATCTCTGGTTTTATGCAGCACCCCAACTCACCTTTCCCCTTAAGCAAGCATAAGTTGGTTTTCTAAATTTGAGACCCTGATCTGTTTTGGAATTCAGTTCCTGTGTAGCCAAGTTTACATTCCGTGTATTAGTGATATCTTATGATGTTTCTTTTTCTGTGTGACTTATTTCAGTTAGAATCATCGTACCTGAATCCACTCATTGTGCTGCTACGGGCCTGATGACATAGATTTCATTGCTGAGTGATACTGCATTGTACGTAAGTACCACAAGTTCTTTATCCATTTTTCACTTTCTGTGATATTGAACGTGTATGGGAAATGAGGTTCTTGTAAACAGAGGCGTCCCAAATTTTCGGGTGGCTGTGTCTTTTTGATTTTAATTTCGCTAAGCTATAGGACCATAAGTGGAAGTGCCCTAGGCTCTGTTGCTTTGTTTCTTAGATGTTTCAGGAAACACCATACACTTCTCCCGAGTGTCTGTTGGCAATTTACATCCCGCCCATCAGCATAACAAGGCTCCCAGTTCTCCATGGCCTGTCCTGCCTTTCTGGATTTTACACTTTTTTCAGATGGCCCTTTTGACCGGGGGGAAGTGAGACTTCATTGTAGTGCAGATTTCCTTTGCAAGTTTGCTTGGTTGGCCAAAAAGCGCGTATGCGTTTTTTCCTGAATATATTCAGGAAAAAACGCATACGCGCTTTTTGGCCAAGTGCATCATTGTGGACGTTCTGCCTCTTTTCCTATGCTTTCAATGTAATTCCAGTCTACCTCCTGAAATCGGTTTCCTGCAATTCTGCCCCGCTTTCAAGTCCTCTTGGCAGCCTTACTTCAGTATATGTTTGGACGATAGCTGTCATTTATAACTCTGCAGGTTTGTGAATTACAGTGCCCCTGAGCTCCTTTCTTCAACTCGCTTTCTTTTGAGCTGGTCGCAACACCGCAGGATGGCTTCAGGCCCTAATCTGGTTCCGGCACGGCACGCTGAGCCTTTGGTTATTTCCTCTTCCTGGTGGGAAATGAGAGTTAAATTTGCCGTCCAGACACCTCCAGCTAGTCTCTCATTGGTTCTCCCTATTCCTGTTCATCTTCCACAGAAATTGCAAACTGGGCCAAACAGGAGGTTAAAGGCACTGACTCCCCAAGTGGGGAGAGTGTTAGTAAAGCGTCTGGAATGTTGCACCCGAGTACCAGGGGAGGAAAACTGAGACATATTTAAACACGTCTCCCGTTCACATGGTTGATCATACTCTAGGTTCCACATGCATGTTTTAGCTGAAGGAAGAATACCTTAAACCTGGAGAGTTGAGACCAGTGTAATGGGTACCATGCAATATGACTTTAAAGGATCTTCGTTTGCTCACCGAACCTCTCCAATCCTATCACTGCTGCGTTTATGCACCTGTACACACGCTTGATTCTCTTATGGAGACATAGCAATCCATAGGTTTTAAGATACTTACTAGTCAGGTACATTCTTAGGCGTTTAATATGGGGTGTTGAGTCCATTTCGTTGAGCAAGGAGTAGCTCTGGTCTATTCCATATTTGGCTTAAGGAACTTTATCTGTGCTCATTTCAATCTCTGGTTTTATGCAGCACCCCAACTCACATTTACCCTTAAGCAAGCATAAGTTGGTTTTCTAAATTTGAAACCCTGTTCTGTTTTGGAATTCAGTTCCTGTGTAGCCAAGTTTACATTCCGTGTATTAGTGATATCTTATGATGTTTCTTTTTCTGTGTGACTTATTTCAGTTAGAATCATCATACCTGAATCCAATCATTGTGCTGCTAAGGGCCTGATGACATAGATTTCATTGCTGAGTGATATTGCTTTGTAAGTAAATACCACAACTTCTTTATCCATTTTTCACTTTCTGCGATGTTGAACTTGTACTGTAAACGAGGTTCTTGTAAACAGAGCCATTCCAAACATTGGTGTGGCTGTGTCTTTTTGATTTTAATTTCCCTAAGCTATAGGACCATAAGTGGAAGTGCCCTAGGCTCTGTTGCTTTGTTTTTTAGATGTTTCAGGAAACAGCATACACTTCTCCCCAGTGGCTGTTGGCAATTTACATCCCGCCCATCAGCATAACAAGGCTCCCAGTTCTCCATGGCCTGTCCTGCCTTTCTGGATTTTACACTTTTTTCAGATGGCCCTTTTGACCGGGGGGAAGTGAGACTTCATTGTAGTGCAGATTTCCTTTGCAAGCTTGCTTGGTTGGCCAAAAAGAGCATATGCGTTTTTTCCTGAATATATTCAGGAAAAAACGCATACGCCCTTTTTGGCCAAGTGCATCATTGTGGACGTTCTGCCTCTTTTCCTATGCTTTCAATGCAATTCAAGTCTACCGCCTGAAATCGGTTTCCTGCAATTCTGCCCCGCTTTCAAGTCCTCTTGGCAGCCTTACTTCAGTATATTTTTGGACGATAGCTGTCATTTATAACTCTGCAGGTTTGTGAATTACAGTGCCCCTGAGCTCCTTTCTTCAACTCGCTTTCTTGTGAGCTGGCCGCAACACCGCAGGATGGCTTCAGGCCCTAATCTGGTTCCGGCACGGCACGCTGTGCCTTTAGTTAATTCCTCTTCCTGGTGGGAAATGAGAGTTAAATTTGCCCGTCCAGACACCTCCAGCTAGTCTCTCATTGGTTCTCGCTATTCCTGTTCATCTTCAGCAGAAATTGCAAACTGGGCCAAACAGGAGGTTAAACGGACTGACTCTCCAAGTCGGGAGAGTGTTAGTAAAGCGTCTGGAATGTTGCACCCGAGTACCAGGGTACGAAAACTGAGACATATTTGAACACGTCTCCCGTTCAAACGGTTGATCATACTCTGGGTTCCACATGCATGTTTTAGCTGAAGGAAGAATACCTTAAACCTGGGTAGTTGAAACCCGTGGAATGGGTACCATGCAATATGACTTCAAAGGGTCTTCATTTGCTCACCGAACCTCTCCAATCCTATCACTGCTGCGTTTATGCCCCTGTACACATGTTTGATTCTCTTTCGGAGACATAGCAATCCATAGGTTTTAGGATACTTACTAGTCAGGTACATTCTTAGGCATTTAATATACGGTGTTGAGTCCATTTCGTTGAGCAAGGAGTAGCTCTTGTCTATTCCATATTTGGCTTAAGGAACTTTATCTGTGCTCATTTCAATCTCTGGTTTTATGCAGCACCCCAACTCTCCTTTCCCCTTAAGCAAGCATAAGTTGGTTTTCTAAATTTGAGACCCTGTTCTGTTCTGTAATTCAGTTCCTGTGTAGCCAAGTTTACATTCCGTGTATTACTGATATCTTATGATGTTTCTTTTTCTGTGTGAGTTATTTCAGTTAGAATTATCATACCTGAATCCACTCATTGTGCTGCTACGGGCCTGATGACATAGATTTCATTGCTGAGTGATACTGCATTGTATGTAAGTACCACAATTTCTTTATCCATTTTTCACTTTCTGCGATGTTGAACTTGTACTGTAAATGAGGTTCTTGTAAACAGAGGCGTCCCAAACTTTGGGGTGGCTGTGTCTTTTTGATTTTAATTTCCCTAAACTATAGGACCATAAGTGGAAGTGCCCTAGGCTCTGTTGCTTTGTTTTTTAGATGTTTCAGGAAACACCATACACTTCTCCCCAGTGTCTGTTGGCAATTTACATCCTGCCCATCAGCATAACAAGGCTCCCAGTTCTCCATGGCCTGTCCTGCCTTTCTGGATTTTACACTTTTTTCAGATGGCCCTTTTGACCGGGGGGAAGTGAGACTTCATTGTAGTGCAGATTTCCTTTGCAAGTTTGCTTGGTTGGACAAGAAGGGCGTATGTGTTTTTTCCTGAATATATTCAGGAAAAAACGCATACGCCCTTTTTGACCAAGTGCATCATTGTGGACATTCTGCCTCTTTTCCTAGGCTTTCAATGCAATTCCAGTCTACCTCCTGAAATCGGTTTCCTGTAATTCTGCCCCGCTTTCAAGTCCTCTTGGCAGCCTTACTTCAGTATATTTTTGGACGATAGCTGTCATTTATAACTCTGCAGGTTTGTGAATTACAGTGCCCCTGAGCTCCTTTCTTCAACTCGCTTTCTTTTGAGCTGGCCGCAACACCGCAGGATGGCTTCAGGCCCTAATCTGGTTCCGGCACGGCACGCTGAGCCTTTGGTTATTTCCTCTTCCTGGTGGGAAATGAGAGTTAAATTTGCCCGTCCAGACACATCCAGCTAGTCTCTCATTGGTTCTCCCTATTCCTGTTCATCATCCGCAGAAATTGCAAACTGGGCCAAACAGGAGGTTAAAGGGACTGACTCTCCAAGTCGGGAGAGTGTTAGTAAAGCGTCTGGAATGTTGCACCCGAGTACCAGGGGAGGAAAACTGAGACATATTTGAACACGTCTCCCGTTCACACGGTTGATCATACTCTGGGTTCCACATGCATGTTTTAGCTGAAGGAAGAATACCTTAAACCTGGAGAGTTGAGACCCGTGGAATGGGTACCATGCAATATGACTTCAAAGGGTCTTCATTTGCACACCGAACCTCTCCAATCCTATCACTGCTGCGTTTATGCCCCTGTACACACGCTTGATTCTCTTTTGGAGACATAGCAATCCATAGGTTTTAAGATACTTACTAGTCAGGTACATTCTTAGGCGTTTAATATGCGGTGTTGAGTCCATTTCGTTGAGCAAGGAGTAGCTCTTGTCTATTCCATATTTGGCTTAAGGAACTTTATCTGTGCTCATTTCAATCTCTGGTTTTATGCAGCACCCCAACTCACCTTTCCCCTTAAGCAAGCATAAGTTGGTTTTCTAAATTTGAGACCCTGTTCTGTTTTGGAATTCAGTTCCTGTGTAGCCAAGTTTACATTCCGTGTATTAGTGATATCTTATGATGTTTCTTTTTCTGTGTGACTTATTTCATTTAGAATCATCGTACCTGAATCCACTCATTATGCTGCTACGGGCCTGATGACATAGATTTCATTGCTGAGTGATACTGCATTGTACGTAAGTACCACAAGTTCTTTATCCATTTTTCCCTTTCTGTGATATTGAACTTGTACGGTAAACGAGGTTCTTGTAAACAGAGGCGTCCCAAACTTTGGGGTGGCTGTGTCTTTTTGATTTTAATTTCCCTAAGCTATAGGACCATAAGTGGAAGTGCCCTAGGCTCTGTTGCTTTGTTTTTTAGATGTTTCAGGAAACACCATACACTTCTCCCGAGTGTCTGTTGGCAATTTACATCCCGCCAATCAGCATAACAAGGCTCCCAGTTCTCCATGGCCTGTCCTGCCTTTCTGGATTTTACACTTTTTTCAGATGGCCCTTTTGACCGGGGGGAAGTGAGACTTCATTGTAGTGCAGATTTCCTTTGCAAGCTTGCTTGGTTGGACAAAAAGGGCGTATGCGTTTTTTCCTGAATATATTCAGGAAGAAACGCACACGCCCTTTTTGGCCAAGTGCATCATTGTGGACGTTCTGCCTCTTTTCCTATGCTTTCAATGCAATTCCAGTCTACCTCCTGAAATCGGTTTCCTGCAATTCTGCCCCGCTTTCAAGTCCTCTTGGCAGCCTTACTTCAGTATATTTTTGGACGATAGCTGTCATTTATAACTCTGCAAGTTTGTGAATTACAGTGCCCCTGAGCTCCTTTCTTCAACTCGCTTTCTTTTGAGCTGGCCGCAACACCGCAGGATGGCTTCAGGCCCTAAACTGGTTCCGGCACGGCACGCTGAGCCTTTGGTTATTTCCTCTTCCTGGTGGGAAATGAGAGTTAAATTTGCCCGTCCAGACACCTCCAGCTAGTCTCTCATTGGTTCTCCCTATTCCTGTTCATCTTCCGCAGAAATTGCAAACTGGGCCAAACAGGAGGTTAAAGGGACTGACTCTCCAAGTCGGGAGAGTGTTAGTAAAGCGTCTGGAATGTTGCACCCGAGTACCAGGGGAGGAAAACTGAGACATATTTGAACACGTCTCCCGTTCACACGGTTGATCATACTGTTGGTTCCACATGCATGTTTTAGCTGAAGGAAGAATACCTTAAACCTGGAGAGTTGAGACCCGTGGAATGGGTACCATGCAATATGACTTCAAAGGGTCTTCATTTGCTCACCGAACCTCTCCAATCCTATCACTGCTGCGTTTATGCCCCTGTACACACGCTTGATTTTCTTTTGGAGACATAGCAATCCATAGGTTTTAAGATACTTACTAGTCAGGTTCATTCTTAGGCGTTTAATATGGGGTGTTGAGTCCATTTGGTTGAGCAAGGAGCAGCTCTTGTCTCTTCCATATTTGGCTTAAGGAACTTTATCTGTGCTCATTTCAATCTCTGGTTTTATGCAGCACCCCAACTCACCTTTGCCCTTAAGCAAGCATAAGTTGGTTTTCTACATTTGAGACCCTGTTCTGTTTTGGAATTCAGTTCCTGTGTAGCCAAGTTTACATTCCGTGTATTAGTGATATCTTATGATGTTTCTTTTTCTGTGTGACTTATTTCAGTTAGAATCATCGTACCTGAATCCACTCATTATGCTGCTACGGGCCTGATGACATAGATTTCATTGCTGAGTGATACTGCATTGTACGTAAGTACCACAAGTTCTTTATCCATTTTTCACTTTCTGTGATATTGAACTTGTACGGTAAACGAGGTTCTTGTAAACAGAGGCGTCCCAAATTTTGGGGTGGCTGTGTCTTTTTGATTTTAATTTCCCTAAGCTATAGGACCATAAGTGGAAGTGCCCTAGGCTCTGTTGCTTTGTTTCCTAGATGTTTCAGGAAACACCATACACTTCTCCCGAGTGTCTGTTGGCAATTTACATCCCGCCCATCAGCATAACAAGGCTCCCAGTTCTCCATGGCCTGTCCTGCCTTTCTGGATTTTACACATTTTTCAGATGGCCCTTTTGACCAGGGGGAAGTGAGACTTCATTGTAGTGCAGATTTCCTTTGCAAGTTTGCTTGGTTGGACAAAAAGGGCGTATGCGTTTTTTCCTGAATATATTCAGGAAGAAAGGCATACGCCCTTTTTGGCCAAGTGCATCATTGTGGACGTTCTGCCTCTTTTCCTATGCTTTCAATGCAATTCCAGTCTACCTCCTGAAATCGGTTTCCTGCAATTCTGCCCCGCTTTCAAGTCCTCTTGGCAGCCTTACTTCAGTATATTTTTGGACAATAGCTGTCATTTATAACTCTGCATGTTTGTGAATTACAGTGCCCCTGAGCCCCTTTCTTCAACTCGCTTTCTTTTGAGCTGGCCGCAACACCGCAGGATGGCTTCAGGCCCTAATCTGGTTCCGGCACGGCACGCTGAGCCTTTGGTTATTTCCTCTTCCTGGTGGGAAATGAGAGTTAAATTTGCCCGTCCAGACACCTCCAGCTAGTCTCTCATTGGTTCTCCCTATTCCTGTTCATCTTCCGCAGAAATTGCAAACTGGGCCAAACAGGAGGTTAAAGGGACTGACTCTCCAAGTCGGGAGAGTGTTAGTAAAGCGTCTGGAATGTTGCACCCGAGTACCAGGGGAGGAAAACTGAGACATATTTGAACACGTCTCCCGTTCACACGGTTGATCATACTCTGGGTTCCACATGCATGTTTTAGCTGAAGGAAGAATACCTTAAACCTGGAGAGTTGAGACCCGTGGAATGGGTACCATGCAATATGACTTCAAAGGGTCTTCATTTGCTCACCGAACCTCTCCAATCCTATCACTGCTGCGTTTATGCCCCTGTACACACGCTTGATTCTCTTTTGGAGACATAGCAATCCATAGGTTTTAAGATACTTACTAGTCAGGTACATTCTTAGGCGTTTAATATGGGGTGTTGAGTCCATTTCGTTGAGCAAGGAGTAGCTCTTGTCTATTCCATATTTGGCTTAAGGAACTTTATCTGTGCTCATTTCAATCTCTGGTTTTATGCAGAACCCCAACTCACCTTTCCCCTTAAGCAAGCATAAGTTGGTTTTCTAAATTTGAGACCCTGTTCTGTTTTGGAATTCAGTTCCTGTGTAGCCAAGTTTACATTCCGTGTATTAGTGATATCTTATGATGTTTCTTTTTCTGTGTGACTTATTTCAGTTAGAATTATCGTACCTGAATCCACTCATTATGCTGCTACGGGCCTGATGACATAGATTTCATTGCTGAGTGATACTGCATTGTACGTAAGTACCACAAGTTCTTTATCCATTTTTCACTTTCTGCAATGTTGAACTTGTACTGTAAATGAGGTTCTTGTAAACAGAGGCGTCCCAAACTTTGGGGTGGCTGTGTCTTTTTGATTTTAATTTCCCTAAGCTATAGGACCATAAGTGGAAGTGCCCTAGGCTCTGTTGCTTTGTTTTTTAGATGTTTCAGGAAACACCATACACTTCTCCCCAGTGGCTGTTGGCAATTTACATCCCACCCATCAGCATAACAAGGCTCCCAGTTCTCCATGGCCTGTCCTGCCTTTCTGGATTTTACACTTTTTTCAGATGGCCCTTTTGACCGGGGGGAAGTGAGACTTCATTGTAGTGCAGATTTCCTTTGCAAGCTTGCTTGGTTGGCCAAAAAGGGCGTATGCGTTTTTTCCTGAATATATTCAGGAAAAAACGCATACGCCCTTTTTGGCCAAGTGCATCATTGTGGACGTTCTGCCTCTTTTCCTATGCTTTCAATGCAATTCCAGTCTACCTCCTCAAATCGGTTTCCTGCAATTCTGCCCCGCTTTCAAGTCCTCTTGGCAGCCTTACTTCAGTATATTTTTGGACGATAGCTGTCATTTATAACTCTGCAGGTTTGTGAATTACAGTGCCCCTGAGCTCCTTTCTTCAACTCGCTTTCTTGTGACCTGGCCGCAACACCGCAGGATGGCTTCAGGCCCTAATCTGGTTCCGGCACAGCACGCTGAGCCTTTGGTTATTTCCTCTTCCTGGTGGGAAATGAGAGTTAAATTTGCCCGTCCAGACACCTCCTGCTAGTCTCTCATTGGTTCTCCCTATTCCTGTTCATCTTCCGCAGAAATTGCAAACTGGGCCAAACAGGAGGTTAAAGGGACTGACTCTCCAAGTCGGGAGAGTGTTAGTAAAGCGTCTGGAATGTTGCACCCGAGTACCAGGGGAGGAAAACTGAGACATATTTGAACACGTCTCCCGTTCACACGGTTGATCATACTCTGGGTTCCACATGCATGTTTTAGCTGAAGGAAGAATACCTTAAACCTGGAGAGTTGAGACCCGTGGAATGGGTACCATGCAATATGACTTCAAAGGGTCTTCATTTGCTCACCGAACCTCTCCAATCCTATCACTGCTGCGTTTATGCCCCTGTACACACGCTTGATTTTCTTATGGAGACATAGCAATCCATAGGTTTTAAGATACTTACTAGTCAGGTACATTCTTAGGCGTTTAATATGGGGTGTTGAGTCCATTTCGTTGAGCAAGGAGTAGCTCTTCTCTACTCCATATTTGGCTTAAGGAACTTTATCTGTGCTCATTTCAATCTCTGGTTTTATGCAGCACCCCAACTCACCTTTCCCCTTAAGCAAGCATAAGTTGGTTTTCTAAATTTGAGACCCTGTTCTGTTTTGGAATTCAGTTCCTGTGTAGCCAAGTTTACATTCCGTGTATTAGTGATATCTTATGATGTTTCTTTTTCTGTGTGACTTATTTCAGTTAGAATCATCGTACCTGAATCCACTCATTATGCTGCTACGGGCCTGATGACATAGATTTCATTGCTGAGTGATACTGCATTGTACGTAAGTACCACAAGTTCTTTATCCATTTTTCACTTTCTGTGATGTTGAACTTGTACTGTAAATGAGGTTCTTGTAAACAGAGGCGTCCCAAACTTTGGGGTGGCTGTGTCTTTTTGATTTTAATTTCCCTAAGCTATAGGACCATAAGTGGAAGTGCCCTAGGCTCTGTCGCTTTGTTTTTTAGATGTTTCAGGAAACACCATACACTTCTCCCGAGTGGCTGTTGGCAATTTACATCCCGCCCATCAGCATAACAATGCTCCCAGTTCTCCATGGCCTGTCGTGGCTTTCTGGATTTTACACTTTTTTCAGATGGCCCTTTTGACCGGGGGGAAGTGAGACTTCATTGTAGTGCAGATTTCCTTTGCAAGCTTGCTTGGTTGGCCAAAAAGGGCGTATGCGTTTTTTCCTGAATATATTCAGAGAAAAACGCATACGCCCTTTTTGGCCAAGTGCATCATTGTGGACGTTCTGCCTCTTTTCCTATGCTTTCAATGCAATTCCAGTCTACCTCCTGAAATCGGTTTCCTGCAATTCTGCCCCGCTTTCAAGTCCTCTTGGCAGCCTTACTTCAGTATATTTTTGGACGATAGCTGTCATTTATAACTCTGCAGGATTGTGAATTACAGTGCCCCTGAGCTCCTTTCTTCAACTCACTTTCTTTTGAGCTGGCCGCAACACCTCAGGATGGCTTCAGGCCCTAATCTGGTTCCGGCACGGCACGCTGATCCTTTGGTTATTTCCTCTTCCTGGTGGGAAATGAGAGTTAAATTTGCCCGTCCAGACACCTCCAGCTAGTCTCTCATTGGTTCTCCCTATTCCTGTTCATCTTCCGCAGAAATTGCAAACTGGGCCAAACAGGAGGTTAAAGGCGCTGACTCTCCAAGTCGGGAGAGTGTTAGTAAAGCGTCTGGAATGTTGCACCCGAGTACCAGCGGAGGAAAACTGAGACATATTTGAACACGTCTCCCGATCACATGGTTGATCATACTCTGGGTTCCACATGCATGTTTTAGCTGAAGGAAGAATACCTTAAACCTGGAGAGTTGAGACCCGTGGAATGGGTACCATGCAATATGACTTCAAAGGGTCTTCATTTGCTCACCGAACCTCTCCAATCCTATCACTGCTGCATTTATGTCCCTGTACACATGCTTGATTCTCTTTTGGAGACATAGCAATCCATAGGTTTTAAGATACTTACTAGTCAGGTACATTCTTAGGCGTTTAATATGGGGTGTTGAGTCCATTTCGTTGAGCAAGGAGTAGCTCTTGTCTATTCCATATTTGGCTTAAGGAACTTCATCTGTGCTCATTTCAATGTCTGCTTTTATGCAGCACCCCAACTCACCTTTCCTCTTAAGCAAGCATAAGTTGGTTTTCTAAATTTGAGACCCTGTTCTGTTCTGCAATTCAGTTCCTGTGTAGCCAAGTTTACATTCCGTGTATTAGTGATATCTTATGATGTTTCTTTTTCTGTGTGACTTATTTCAGTTAGAATCATCGTACCTGAATCCACTCATTATGCTGCTACGGGCCTGATGACATAGATTTCATTGCTAAGTGATACTGCATTGTACGTAAGTACCACAAGTTCTTTATCCATTTTTCACTTTCTGCGATGTTGAACTTGTACGGTAAACGAGGTTCTTGTAAACAGAGGCGTCCCAAACTTTGGGGTGGCTGTGTCTTTTTGATTTTAATTTCCCTAAGCTATAGGACCATAAGTGGAAGTGCCCTAGGCTCTGTTGCTTTGTTTTTTAGATGTTTCAGGAAACACCATACACTTCTACAGAGCGGCTGTTGGTAATTTACATTCCACCCATCAGCATAACAAGGCTCCCAGTTCTCCATGGCCTGTTCTGCCTTTCTGGATTTTACACTTTTTTCAGATGGCCCTTTTGACCGGGGGGAAGTGAGACTTCATTGTAGTGCAGATTTCCTTTGCAAGCTTGCTTGGTTGGCCAAAAAGGGCGTATGAGTTTTTTCCTGAATATATTCAGGAAAAAACACATACGCCCTTTTTGGCCAAGTGCATCATTGTCGACGTTCTGCCTCTTTTCCTGTGTTTTAAATGCAATCCAATTCCGATTCCTCCTGAAATCGGTTTCCTGCAATTCTGCCCCGCATTCAAGTCCTCTTGGCAGCCCTACTTCAGTATATTTTCGGACAATAGCTGTCATTTATAACTCTGCAGGTTTGTGAATTACAGTGCCCCTGAGCTCCTTTCTTCAACTCGCTTTCTTGTGAGCTGGCCACAACACCGCAGGATTGCTTCAGGCCCTAATCTGGATCCGGCACGGCACGCTGAGCCTTTGGTTAATTCCTCTTCCTGGTGGGAAATGAGAGTTAAATTTGCCCGTCCAGACACCTCCAGCTAGTCTCTCATTGGTTCTCGCTATTCCTGTTCATCTTCCGCAGAAATTGCAAAGTGGGCCAAACAGGAGGTTAAAGGGACTGACTCTCCAAGTCGGGAGAGTGTTAGTAAAGCGTCTGGAATGTTGCACCCGAGTACCAGGGAACGAAAAGTGAGACATATTTGAACACGTTTCTCGATCACACGGTGGATCATACTCTGGGTTCCACATGCATGTTTTAGCTGAAGGAAGAATCCCTTAAACCTGGAGAGTTGAGACCCATGGAATGGGTACCATGCAATATGACTTCAAAGGGTCTGCATTTGCTCACCGAACCTCACCAATCTTATGAGCCCCAAGTGTCCAGCCTTATGTGTCACCCAGCTCTGGGTGTAGATATGGTAAATGCAGGTTGCATCAGAAGCCTTGAATGAATTACTTAAGTATTGCTCTCTATTTCACTGTCATTGTGTTTTGCTTAAGAAATTTATTTTTAATATGGGATTTAGCTGATTTTCACTGCTTTAATGCCGCTGTACACACTCTTCATTCTCTTACAGAGATATATAGATCCATTGCTTTTATGATTCTTACTAGGCAGGTATATTCCTAGGCGTTGAATATGGGGTGTTGAGTCCATTTCATTGAGCAAGGAGTAGCTCTGGTCTATTCCATATTTGCCTTATAGAATATTATCTGTGCTCATTTCAATCTCTGGTTTTATGCAGCACCCCAACTCACCTTTCCCCTTAAGCAAGCATAAGTTGGTTTTCTAAATTTGAGACCCTGTTCTGTTTTGGAATTCAGTTCCTGTGTAGCCAAGTTTACATTCCGTGTATTAGTGATATCTTATGATGTTTCTTTTTCTGTGTGACTTATTTCAGTTAGAATCATCGTACCTGAATCCACTCATTATGCTGCTACGGGCCTGATGACATAGATTTCATTGCTGAGTGATACTGCATTGTACGTAAGTACCACAAGTTCTTTATCCATTTTTCACTTTCTGTGATATTGAACTTGTACGGTAAACGAGGTTCTTGTAAACAGAGGCGTCCCAAACTTTGGGGTGGCTGTGTTTTTTTGATTTTAATTTCCCTAAGCTATAGGACCATAAGTGGAAGTGCCCTAGGCTCTGTTGCTTTGTTTCTTAGATGTTTCAGGAAACACCATACACTTCTCCCGAGTGTCTGTTGGCAATTTACATCCCGCCCATCAGCATAACAAGGCTCCCAGTTCTCCATGGCCTGTCGTGGCTTTCTGGATTTTACACTTTTTTCAAATGGCCCTTTTGACCGGGGGGAAGTGAGACTTCATTGTAGTGCAGATTTCCTTTGCAAGCTTGCTTGGTTGGCCAAAAAGGGCGTATGCGTTTTTTCCTGAATATATTCAGGGAAAAACGAATACGCCCTTTTTGGCCAAGTGCATCATTGTGGACGTTCTGCCTCTTTTCCTATGCTTTCAATGCAATTCCAGTCTACCTCCTGAAATCGGTTTCCTGCAATTCTGCCCCGCTTTCAAGTCCTCTTGGCAGCCTTACTTCAATATATTTTTGGACAATAGCTGTCATTTATAACTCTGCAGGTTTGTGAATTACAGGGCCCCTGAGCTCCTTTCTTCAACTCGCTTTCTTGTGAGCTGGCCGCAACACCGCAGGATGGCTTCAGGCCCTAATCCGGTTCCGGCACGGCATGCTGAGCCTTTGGTTAATTCCTCTTCCTGGTGGGAAATGAGAGTTAAATTTGCCCGTCCAGACACCTCCAGCTAGTCTCTCATTGGTTCTCCCTATTCCTGTTCATCTTCCGCAGAAATTGCAAACTGGGCCAAACAGGAGGTTAAAGAGACTGACTCTCCAAGTCGGGAGAGTGTTAGTAAAGCGTCTGGAATGTTGCACCCGAGTACCAGGGGAGGAAAACTGAGACATATTTGAACACGTCTCCCGATCACATGGTTGATCATACTCTGGGTTCCACATGCATGTTTTAGCTGAAGGAAGAATCCCTTAAACCTGGAGAGTTGAGACCCATGGAATGGGTACCACGCAATATGACTTCAAAGGGTCTGCATTTGCTCACCGAACCTCACCAATCTTATGAGCCCCAAGTGTCCAGCCTTATGTGTCACCCAGCTCTGGGTGTAGATATGGTAAATGCAGGTTGCATCAGAAGCCTTGAATGAATTACTTAAGTATTGCTCTCTATTTCACTGTCATTGTGTTTTGCTTAAGAAATTTATTTTTAATATGGGATTTAGCTGATTTTCACTGCTTTAATGCCGCTGTACACACTCTTCATTCTCTTACAGAGATATATGAATCCATTGCTTTTATGATTCTTACTAGGCAGGTATATTCCTAGGCGTTGAATATGGGGTGTTGAGTCCATTTCTTTTTAGCAAGGAGTAGCTCTGGTCTATTCCATATTTGCCTTATAGAATATTATCTGTGCTCATTTCAATCTCTGGTTTTATGCAGCACCCCAACTCACCTTTCCCCTTAAGCAAGCATAAGTTGGTTTTCTACATTTGAGACCCTGTTCTGTTTTGGAATTCAGTTCCTGTGTAGCCAAGTTTACATTCCGTGTATTAGTGATATCTTATGATGTTTCATTTTCTGTGTGACTTATTTCAGTTAGAATCATCGTACCTGAATCCACTCATTATGCTGCTACGGGCCTGATGACATAGATTTCATTGCTGAGTGATACTGCATTGTACGTAAGTACCACAAGTTCTTTATCCATTTTTCACTTTCTGCGATGTTGAACTTGTACTGTAAACGAGGTTCTTGTAAACAGAGGCGTCCCAAACATTGGGGTGGCTGTGTCTTTTTGATTTTAATTTCCCTAAGCTATAGGACCATAAGTGGAAGTGCCCTAGGCTCTGTTGCTTTGTTTTTTAGATGTTTCAGGAAACACCATACACTTCTCCCGAGTGTCTGTTGGCAATTTACATCCCGCCCATCAGCATAACAAGGCTCCCAGTTCTCCATGGCCTGTCCTGCCTTTCTGGATTTTACACTTTTTTCAGATGGCCCTTTTGACCGGGGGGAAGTGAGACTTCATTGTAGTGCAGATTTCCTTTGCAAGCTTGCTTGGTTGGCCAAAAAGGGCGTATGCGTTTTTTCCTGAATATATTCAGGAAAAAACGCATACGCCCTTTTTGGCCAAGTGCATCATTGTGGACGTTCTGCCTCATTTCCTATGCTTTCAATGCAATTCCAGTCTACCTCCTGAAATCGGTTTCCTGCAATTCTGCCCCGCTTTCAAGTCCTCTTGGCAGCCTTACTTCAGTATATTTTTGGACGATAGCTGTCATTTATAACTCTGCAGGTTTGTGAATTACAGTGTCCCTGAGCTCCTTTCTTCAACTCACTTTCTTTTGAGCTGGCCGCAACAGTGCAGGATGGCTTCAGGCCCTAATCTGGTTCCGGCACGGCACGCTGAGCCTTTGGTTATTTCCTCTTCCAGATGGGAAATGAGAGTTAAATTTGCCCGTCCAGACACCTCCAGCTAGTCTCTCATTGGTTCTCCCTATTCCTCTTCATCTTCCGCAGAAATTGCAAACTGGGCCAAACAGGAGGTTAAAGGGACTGACTCTCCAAGTCGGGAGAGTGTTAGTAAAGCGTCTGGAATGTTGCACCCGAGTACCAGGGGAGGAAAACTGAGACATATTTGAACACGTCTCCCGTTCACACGGTTGATCATACTCTGGGTTCCACATGCATGTTTTAGCTGAAGGAAGAATACCTTAAACCTGGAGAGTTGAGACCCGTGGAATGGGTACCATGCAATATGACTTCAAAGGGTCTTCATTTGCTCACCGAACCTCTCCAATCCTATCACTGCTGCGTTTATGCCCCTGTACACACGCTTGATTCTCTTTTGGAGACATAGCAATCCATAGGTTTTAAGATACTTACTAGTCAGGTACATTCTTAGGCGTTTAATATGCGGTGTTGAGTCCATTTCGTTGAGCAAGGAGTAGCTCTTGTCTATTCCATATTTGGCTTAAGGAACTTTATCTGTGCTCATTTCAATCTCTGGTTTTATGCAGCACCCCAACTCACCTTTCCCCTTAAGCAAGCATAAGTTGGTTTTCTACATTTGAGACCCTGTTCTGTTTTGGAATTCAGTTCCTGTGTAGCCAAGTTTACATTCCGTGTATTAGTGATATCTTATGATGTTTCATTTTCTGTGTGACTTATTTCAGTTAGAATCATCGTACCTGAATCCACTCATTATGCTGCTACGGGCCTGATGACATAGATTTCATTGCTGAGTGATACTGCATTGTACGTAAGTACCACAAGTTCTTTATCCATTTTTCACTTTCTGTGATATTGAACTTGTACGGTAAACGAGATTCTTGTAAACAGAGGCGTCCCAAACTTTGGGGTGGCTGTGTCTTTTTGATTTTAATTTCCCTAAGCTATAGGACCATAAGTGGAAGTGCCCTAGGCTCTGTTGCTTTGTTTTTTAGATGTTTCAGGAAACACCATACACTTCTCCCGAGTGGCTGTTGGCAATTTACATCCCGCCCATCAGCATAACGAGGCTCCCAGTTCTCCATGGCCTGTCCTGCCTTTCTGGATTTTACACTTTTTTCAGATGGCCCTTTTGACCGGGGGGAAGTCAGACTTCATTGTAGTGCAGATTTCCTTTGCAAGTTTGCTTGGTTGGACAAAAAGGGCGTATGCGTTTTTTCCTGAATATATTCAGGAAGAAACGCATACGCCCTTTTTGGCCAAGTGCATCATTGTGGACGTTCTGCCTCTTTTCCTATGCTTTCAATGCAATTCCAGTCTACCTCCTGAAATCGGTTTCCTGCAATTCTGCCCCGCTTTCAAGTCCTCTTGGCAGCCTTACTTCAGTATATTTTTGGACGATAGCTGTCATTTATAACTCTGCAGGTTTGTGAATTACAGTGCCCCTGAGCTCCTTTCTTCAACTCGCTTTCTTTTGAGCTGGCCGCAACACCACTGGATGGCTTCAGGCCCTAATCTGGTTCCGGCACGGCACGCTGAGCCTTTGGTTATTTCCTCTTCCTGGTGGGAAATGAGAGTTAAATTTGCCCGTCCAGACACCTCCAGCTAGTCTCTCATTGGTTCTCAATATTCCTGTTCATCTTCCGAAGAAATTGCAAACTGGGCCAAACAGGAGGTTAAAGGGACTGACTCTCCAAGTCGGGAGAGTGTTAGTAAAGCGTCTGGAATGTTGAACCCGAGTACCAGGGGAGGAAAACTGAGACATATTTGAACACGTCTCCCGTTCACACGGTTGATCATACTCTGGGTTCCACATGCATGTTTTAGCTGAAGGAAGAATACCTTAAACCTGGAGAGTTGAGACCCGTGGAATGGGTACCATGCAATATGACTTCAAAGGGTCTTCATTTGCTCACCGAACCTCTCCAATCCTATCACTGCTGCATTTATGCCCCAGTACACATGCTTGATTCTCTTTCGGAGACATAGCAATCCATAGGTTTTAAGACACTTACTAGTCAGGTACATTCTTAGGCGTTTAATATGGGGTGTTGAGTCCATTTCGTTGAGCAAGGAGTAGCTCTTGTCTATTCCATATTTGGCTTAAGGAACTTTATCTGTGCTCATTTCAATCTCTGGTTTTATGCAGCACCCCAACTCACCTTTCCCCTTAAGCAAGCATAAGTTGGTTTTCTACATTTGAGACCCTGTTCTGTTTTGGAATTCAGTTCCTGTGTAGCCAAGTTTACATTCCGTGTATTAGTGATATCTTATGATGTTTCTTTTTCTGTGTGACTTATTTCAGTTAGAATCATCGTACCTGAATCCACTCATTATGCTGCTACGGGCCTGATGACATAGATTTCATTGCTGAGTGATACTGCATTGTACGTAAGTACCACAAGTTCTTTATCCATTTTTCACTTTCTGCGATGTTGAACTTGTACTGTAAATGAGGTTCTTGTAAACAGAGGCGTCCCAAACTTTGGGGTGGCTCTGTCGTTTTGATTTTAATTTCCCTAAGCTATAGGACCATAAGTGGAAGTGCCCTAGGCTCTGTTGCTTTGTTTTTTAGATGTTTCAGGAAACACCATACACTTCTCCCGAGTGTCTGTTGGCAATTTACATCCCGCCCATCAGCATAACAAGGCTCCCAGTTCTCCATGGCCTGTCCTGCCTTTCTGGATTTTACACTTTTTTCAGATGGCCCTTTTGACCGGGGGGAAGTGAGACTTCATTGTAGTGCAGATTTCCTTTGCAAGCTTGCTTGGTTGGACAAAAAGGGCGTATGCGTTTTTTCCTGAATATATTCAGGAAGAAACGCATACGCCCTTTTTGGCCAAGTGCATCATTGTGGACGTTCTGCCTCTTTTCCTATGCTTTCAATGCAATTCCAGTCTACCTCCTGAATTCGGTTTCCTGCAATTCTGCCCCGCTTTCAAGTCCTCTTGGCAGCCTTACTTCAGTATATTTTTGGACGATAGCTGTCATTTATAACTCTGCAGGTTTGTGAATTACAGTGCCCCTGAGCTCCTTTCTTCAACTCGCTTTCTTTTGAGCTGGCCGCAACACCGCAGGATGGCTTCAGGCCCTAATCTGGTTCCGGCACGGCACGCTGAGCCTTTGGTTATTTCCTCTTCCTGGTGGGAAATGAGAGTTAAATTTGCCCGTCCAGACACCTCCAGCTAGTCTCTCATTGGTTCTCCCTATTCCTGTTCATCTTCCGAAGAAATTGCAAACTGGGCCAAACAGGAGGTTAAAGGGACTGACTCTCCAAGTCGGGAGAGTGTTAGTAAAGCGTCTGGAATGTTGCACCCGAGTACCAGGGGAGGAAAACTGAGACATATTTGAACACGTCTCCTGTTCACACGGTTGATCATACTCTGGGTTCCACATGCATGTTTTAGCTGAAGGAAGAATACCTTAAACCTGGAGAGTTGAGACCCGTGGAATGGGTACCATGCAATATGACTTCAAAGGGTCTTCATTTGCTCACCGAACCTCTCCAGTGCTATCACTGCTGCGTTTATGCCCCTGTACATATGCTTGATTCTCTTTCGGAGACATAGCAATCCATAGGTTTTAAGATACTTAGTAGTCAGGTACATTCTTAGGCGTTTAATATAGGGTGTTGAGTCCATTTCGTTGAGTAAGGAGTAGCTCTTGTCTATTCCATATTTGGCTTAAGGAACTTTATCTGTGCTCATTTCAATCTCTGGTTTTATGTAGCACCCGAACTCACCTTTCCCCTTAAGCAAGCATAAGTTGGTTTTCTACATTTGAGACCCTGTTCTGTTCTGTAATTCAGTTCCTGTGTAGCCAAGTTTACATTCCGTGTATTAGTGATATCTTATGATGTTTCTTTTTCTGTGTGACTTATTTCAGTTAGAATCATCGTACCTGAATCCACTCATTATGCTGCTACGGGCCTGATGACATAGATTTCATTGCTGAGTGATACTGCATTGTACGTAAGTACCACAAGTTCTTTATCCATTTTTCACTTTCTGTGATGTTGAACTTGTACTGTAAATAAGGTTCTTGTAAACAGAGGCGTCCCAAACTTTGGGGTGGCTGTGTCTTTTTGATTTTAATTTCCCTAAGCTATAGGACCATAAGTGGAAGTGCCCTAGGCTCTGTTGCTTTGTTTTTTAGATATTTCAGGAAACACCATACACTTCTCCCGAGTGTCTATTGGCAATTTACATCCCGCCCATCAGCATAACAAGGCTCCCAGTTCTCCATGGCCTGTCCTGCCTTTCTGGATTTTACACTTTTTTCAGATGGCCCTTTTGACCGGGGGGAAGTGAGACTTCATTGTAGTGCAGATTTCCTTTGCAAGCTTGCTTGGTTGGCCAAAATGGGTGTATGCGTTTTTTCCTGAATATATTCAGGAAAAAACGCATACGCCCTTTTTGGCCAAGTGCATCATTGTGGACGTTCTGCCTCTTTTCCTATGCTTTCAATGCAATTCCAGTCTACCTCCTGAAATCGGTTTCCTGCAATTCTGCCCCGCTTTCAAGTCCTCTTGGCAGCCTTACTTCAGTATATTTTTGGACGATAGCTGTCATTTATAACTCTGTAGGTTTGTGAATTACAGTGCCCCTGAGCTCCTTTCTTCAACTCGCTTTCTTGTGAGCTGGCCGCAACACCGCAGGATGGCTTCAGGCCCTAATCTGGTTCCGGCATGGCACGCTGAGCCTTTGGTTAATTCCTCTTCCTGGTGGGAAATGAGAGTTAAATTTGCCCGTCCAGACACCTCCAGCTAGTCTCTCATTGGTTCTCCCTATTCCTGTTCATCTTCCGCAAAAATTGCAAACTGGGCCAAACAGGAGGTTAAAGGGGCTGACTCTCCAAGTCGGGAGAGGGTTAGTAAAGCGTCTGGAATGTTGCACCCGAGTACCAGGGTACGAAAACTGAGACATATTTGAACACGTCTCCTGATAACACGGTTGATCATACTCTAGGTTCCACATGCATGTTTTAGCTGAAGGAAGAATACCTTAAACCTGGGTAGTTGAAACCCGTGGAATGGGTACCATGCAATATGACTTCAAAGGGTTTTCATTTGCTCACCGAACCTCTCCAATCCTATCACTGCTGCGTTTATGCCCCTGTACATACGCTTGATTCTCTTTTGGAGACATAGCAATCCATAGGTTTTAAGATACTTACTAGTCAGGTACATTCTTAGGCGTTTAATATGGGGTGTTGAGTCCATTTCGTTGAGCAAGGAGTAGCTCTTGTCTATTCCATATTTGGCTTAAGGAACTTTATCTGTGCTCATTTCAATCTTTGGTTTTATGCAGCACCCCAACTCACCTTTCCCCTTAAGCAAGCATAAGTTGGTTTTCTACATTTGAGACCCTGTTCTGTTTTGGAATTCAGTTCCTGTGTAGCCAAGTTTACATTCCGTATATTACTGATAACTTATGATGTTTCTTTTTCTGTGTGACTTATTTCAGTTAGAATCATAATACCTGAATCAACTCATTGTGCTGCTAAGGGCCTGATGACATAGATTTCATTGCTGAGTGATATTGCTTTGTAAGTAAATACCACAACTTCTTTATCCATTTTTCACTTTCTGCGATGTTGAAATTGAACTGTAAACGAGGTTCTTGTAAACAGAGGCGTCCCAAACTTTGGGGTGGCTGTGTCTTTTTGATTTTAATTTCCCTAAACTATAGGACCATAAGTGGAAGTGCCCTAGGCTCTGTTGCTTTGTTTTTTAGATGTTTCAGGAAACACCATACACTTCTCCCGAGTGTCTGTTGGCAATTTACATCCCGCCCATCAGCATAACAAGGCTCCCAGTCCTCCATGGCCTGTCCTGCCTTTCTGGATTTTACACTTTTTTCAGATGGCCCTTTTGACCGGGGGGAAGTGAGACTTCATTGTAGTGCAGATTTCCTTTGCAAGCTTGCTTGGTTGGCCAAAAAGGGCGTATGCGTTTTTTCCTGAATATATTCAGGAAAAAACGCATACGCCCTTTTTGGCCAAGTGCATCATTGTGGACGTTCTGCCTCTTTTCCTATGCTTTCAATGCAATTCCAGTCTACCTCCTGAAATCGGTTTCCTGCAATTCTGCCCCGCTTTCAAGTCCTCTTGGCAGCCTTACTTCAGTATATTTTTGGACGATAGCTGTCATTTATAACTCTGCAGGTTTGTGAATTACAGTGCCCCTGAGCTCCTTTCTTCAACTCGCTTTCTTTTGAGCTGGCCGCAACACCGCAGGATGGCTTCAGGCCCTAATCTGGTTCCGGCACGGCACGCTGAGCCTTTGGTTATTTCCTCTTCCTGGTGGGAAATGAGAGTTAAATTTGCCCGTCCAGACACCTCCAGCTAGTCTCTCATTGGTTCTCCCTATTCCTGTTCATCTTCCGCAGAAATTGCAAACTGGGCCAAACAGGAGGTTAAAGGCGCTGACTCTCCAAGTGGGGAGAGTGTTAGTAAAGCGTCTGGAATGTTGCACCCGAGTACCAGGGTACGAAAACTGAGACATATTTGAACAAGTCTCCTGATCACACGGTTGATCATACTCTAGGTTCCACATGCATGTTTTAGCTGAAGGAAGAATACCTTAAACGTGGGTAGTTGAAACCCGTGGAATGGGTACCATGCAATATGACTTCAAAGGGTCTTCATTTGCTCACCGAACCTCTCCAATCCTATCACTGCTGCGTTTATGCCCCTGTACACACGCTTGATTCTCTTTTGGAGACATAGCAATCCATAGGTTTTAAGATACTTACTAGTCAGGTACATTCTTAGGCGTTTAATATGGGGTGTTAAGTCCATTTCGTTGAGCAAGGAGTAGCTCTTGTCTATTCCATATTTGGCTTAAGGAACTTTATCTGTGCTCATTTCAATCTCTGGTTTTATGCAGCACCCCAACTCACCTTTCCCCTTAAGCAAGCATAAGTTGGTTTTCTAAATTTGAGACCCTGTTCTGTTTTGGAATTCAGTTCCTGTGTAGCCAAGTTTACATTCCGTGTATTAGTGATATCTTATGATGTTTCTTTTTCTGTGTGACTTATTTCAGTTAGAATCATCATACCTGAATATACTCATTATGCTGCTACGGGCCTGATGACATAGATTTCTTTGCTGAGTGATACTGCATTGAACGTAAGTACCACAAGTTCTTTATCCATTTTTCACTTTCTGTGATATTGAACTTGTACGGTAAACGAGGTTCTTGTAAACAGAGGCGTCCCAAACTTTGGGGTGGCTGTGTCTTTTTGATTTTAATTTCCCTAAGCTATAGGACCATAAGTGGAAGTGCCCTAGGCTCTGTTGCTTTGTTTTTTAGATGTTTCAGGAAACAGCATACAATTCTCCCCAGTGGCTGTTGGCAATTTACATCCCGCCCATCAGCATAACAAGGCTCCCAGTTCTCCATGGCCTGTCCTGCCTTTCTGGATTTTACACTTTTTTCAGATGGCCCTTTTGACCGGGGGGAAGTGAGACTTCATTGTAGTGCAGATTTCCTTTGCAAGCTTGCTTGGTTGGCCAAAAAGGGCGTATGCGTTTTTTCCTGAATATATTCAGGAAAAAACGCATACGCCCTTTTTGGCCAAGTGCATCATTGTGGACGTTCTGCCTCTTTTCCTATGCTTTCAATGCAATTCCAGTCTACCTCCTGAATTCTGTTTCCTGCAATTCTGCCCCGCTTTCAAGTCCTCTTGGCAGCCTTACTTCAGTATATTTTTGGACGATAGCTGTCATTTATAACTCTGCAGGTTTGTGAATTACAGTGCCCCTGAGCTCCTTTCTTCAACTCGCTTTCTTTTGAGCTGGCCGCAACACCGCAGGATGGCTTCAGGCCCTAATCTGGTTCCGGCACGGCACGCTGAGCCTTTGGTTATTTCCTCTTCCTGGTGGGAAATGAGAGTTAAATTTGCCCGTCCAGACACCTCCAGCTAGTCTCTCATTGGTTCTCCCTATTCCTGTTCATCTTCCGCAGAAATTGCAAACTGGGCCAAACAGGAGGTTAAAGGCGCTGACTCTCCAAGTGGGGAGAGTGTTAGTAAAGCGTCTGGAATGTTGCACCCGAGTACCAGGGTACGAAAACTGAGATATTTGAACAAGTCTCCTGATCACACGGTTGATCATACTCTAGGTTCCACATGCATGTTTTAGCTGAAGGAAGAATACCTTAAACGTGGGTAGTTGAAACCCGTGGAATGGGTACCATGCAATATGACTTCAAAGGGTCTTCATTTGCTCACCGAACCTCTCCAATCCTATTACTGCTGCGTTTATGCCCCTGTACACACGCTTGATTCTCTTTTGGAGACATAGCAATCCATAGGTTTTAAGATACTTACTAGTCAGGTACATTCTTAGGCGTTTAATATGGGGTGTTAAGTCCATTTCGTTGAGCAAGGAGTAGCTCTTGTCTATTCCATATTTGGCTTAAGGAACTTTATCTGTGCTCATTTCAATCTCTGGTTTTATGCAGCACCCCAACTCACCTTTCCCCTTAAGCAAGCATAAGTTGGTTTTCTAAATTTGAGACCCTGATCTGTTTTGGAATTCAGTTCCTGTGTAGCCAAGTTTACATTCCGTGTATTAGTGATATCTTATGATGTTTCTTTTTCTGTGTGACTTATTTCAGTTAGAATCATCGTACCTGAATCCACTCATTGTGCTGCTACGGGCCTGATGACATAGATTTCATTGCTGAGTGATACTGCATTGTACGTAAGTACCACAAGTTCTTTATCCATTTTTCACTTTCTGTGATATTGAACGTGTATGGGAAATGAGGTTCTTGTAAACAGAGGCGTCCCAAATTTTCGGGTGGCTGTGTCTTTTTGATTTTAATTTCGCTAAGCTATAGGACCATAAGTGGAAGTGCCCTAGGCTCTGTTGCTTTGTTTCTTAGATGTTTCAGGAAACACCATACACTTCTCCCGAGTGTCTGTTGGCAATTTACATCCCGCCCATCAGCATAACAAGGCTCCCAGTTCTCCATGGCCTGTCCTGCCTTTCTGGATTTTACACTTTTTTCAGATGGCCCTTTTGACCGGGGGGAAGTGAGACTTCATTGTAGTGCAGATTTCCTTTGCAAGTTTGCTTGGTTGGCCAAAAAGCGCGTATGCGTTTTTTCCTGAATATATTCAGGAAAAAACGCATACGCGCTTTTTGGCCAAGTGCATCATTGTGGACGTTCTGCCTCTTTTCCTATGCTTTCAATGTAATTCCAGTCTACCTCCTGAAATCGGTTTCCTGCAATTCTGCCCCGCTTTCAAGTCCTCTTGGCAGCCTTACTTCAGTATATGTTTGGACGATAGCTGTCATTTATAACTCTGCAGGTTTGTGAATTACAGTGCCCCTGAGCTCCTTTCTTCAACTCGCTTTCTTTTGAGCTGGTCGCAACACCGCAGGATGGCTTCAGGCCCTAATCTGGTTCCGGCACGGCACGCTGAGCCTTTGGTTATTTCCTCTTCCTGGTGGGAAATGAGAGTTAAATTTGCCGTCCAGACACCTCCAGCTAGTCTCTCATTGGTTCTCCCTATTCCTGTTCATCTTCCACAGAAATTGCAAACTGGGCCAAACAGGAGGTTAAAGGCACTGACTCCCCAAGTGGGGAGAGTGTTAGTAAAGCGTCTGGAATGTTGCACCCGAGTACCAGGGGAGGAAAACTGAGACATATTTAAACACGTCTCCCGTTCACATGGTTGATCATACTCTAGGTTCCACATGCATGTTTTAGCTGAAGGAAGAATACCTTAAACCTGGAGAGTTGAGACCAGTGTAATGGGTACCATGCAATATGACTTTAAAGGATCTTCGTTTGCTCACCGAACCTCTCCAATCCTATCACTGCTGCGTTTATGCACCTGTACACACGCTTGATTCTCTTATGGAGACATAGCAATCCATAGGTTTTAAGATACTTACTAGTCAGGTACATTCTTAGGCGTTTAATATGGGGTGTTGAGTCCATTTCGTTGAGCAAGGAGTAGCTCTGGTCTATTCCATATTTGGCTTAAGGAACTTTATCTGTGCTCATTTCAATCTCTGGTTTTATGCAGCACCCCAACTCACATTTACCCTTAAGCAAGCATAAGTTGGTTTTCTAAATTTGAAACCCTGTTCTGTTTTGGAATTCAGTTCCTGTGTAGCCAAGTTTACATTCCGTGTATTAGTGATATCTTATGATGTTTCTTTTTCTGTGTGACTTATTTCAGTTAGAATCATCATACCTGAATCCAATCATTGTGCTGCTAAGGGCCTGATGACATAGATTTCATTGCTGAGTGATATTGCTTTGTAAGTAAATACCACAACTTCTTTATCCATTTTTCACTTTCTGCGATGTTGAACTTGTACTGTAAACGAGGTTCTTGTAAACAGAGCCATTCCAAACATTGGTGTGGCTGTGTCTTTTTGATTTTAATTTCCCTAAGCTATAGGACCATAAGTGGAAGTGCCCTAGGCTCTGTTGCTTTGTTTTTTAGATGTTTCAGGAAACAGCATACACTTCTCCCCAGTGGCTGTTGGCAATTTACATCCCGCCCATCAGCATAACAAGGCTCCCAGTTCTCCATGGCCTGTCCTGCCTTTCTGGATTTTACACTTTTTTCAGATGGCCCTTTTGACCGGGGGGAAGTGAGACTTCATTGTAGTGCAGATTTCCTTTGCAAGCTTGCTTGGTTGGCCAAAAAGAGCATATGCGTTTTTTCCTGAATATATTCAGGAAAAAACGCATACGCCCTTTTTGGCCAAGTGCATCATTGTGGACGTTCTGCCTCTTTTCCTATGCTTTCAATGCAATTCAAGTCTACCGCCTGAAATCGGTTTCCTGCAATTCTGCCCCGCTTTCAAGTCCTCTTGGCAGCCTTACTTCAGTATATTTTTGGACGATAGCTGTCATTTATAACTCTGCAGGTTTGTGAATTACAGTGCCCCTGAGCTCCTTTCTTCAACTCGCTTTCTTGTGAGCTGGCCGCAACACCGCAGGATGGCTTCAGGCCCTAATCTGGTTCCGGCACGGCACGCTGTGCCTTTAGTTAATTCCTCTTCCTGGTGGGAAATGAGAGTTAAATTTGCCCGTCCAGACACCTCCAGCTAGTCTCTCATTGGTTCTCGCTATTCCTGTTCATCTTCAGCAGAAATTGCAAACTGGGCCAAACAGGAGGTTAAACGGACTGACTCTCCAAGTCGGGAGAGTGTTAGTAAAGCGTCTGGAATGTTGCACCCGAGTACCAGGGTACGAAAACTGAGACATATTTGAACACGTCTCCCGTTCAAACGGTTGATCATACTCTGGGTTCCACATGCATGTTTTAGCTGAAGGAAGAATACCTTAAACCTGGGTAGTTGAAACCCGTGGAATGGGTACCATGCAATATGACTTCAAAGGGTCTTCATTTGCTCACCGAACCTCTCCAATCCTATCACTGCTGCGTTTATGCCCCTGTACACATGTTTGATTCTCTTTCGGAGACATAGCAATCCATAGGTTTTAGGATACTTACTAGTCAGGTACATTCTTAGGCATTTAATATACGGTGTTGAGTCCATTTCGTTGAGCAAGGAGTAGCTCTTGTCTATTCCATATTTGGCTTAAGGAACTTTATCTGTGCTCATTTCAATCTCTGGTTTTATGCAGCACCCCAACTCTCCTTTCCCCTTAAGCAAGCATAAGTTGGTTTTCTAAATTTGAGACCCTGTTCTGTTCTGTAATTCAGTTCCTGTGTAGCCAAGTTTACATTCCGTGTATTACTGATATCTTATGATGTTTCTTTTTCTGTGTGAGTTATTTCAGTTAGAATTATCATACCTGAATCCACTCATTGTGCTGCTACGGGCCTGATGACATAGATTTCATTGCTGAGTGATACTGCATTGTATGTAAGTACCACAATTTCTTTATCCATTTTTCACTTTCTGCGATGTTGAACTTGTACTGTAAATGAGGTTCTTGTAAACAGAGGCGTCCCAAACTTTGGGGTGGCTGTGTCTTTTTGATTTTAATTTCCCTAAACTATAGGACCATAAGTGGAAGTGCCCTAGGCTCTGTTGCTTTGTTTTTTAGATGTTTCAGGAAACACCATACACTTCTCCCCAGTGTCTGTTGGCAATTTACATCCTGCCCATCAGCATAACAAGGCTCCCAGTTCTCCATGGCCTGTCCTGCCTTTCTGGATTTTACACTTTTTTCAGATGGCCCTTTTGACCGGGGGGAAGTGAGACTTCATTGTAGTGCAGATTTCCTTTGCAAGTTTGCTTGGTTGGACAAGAAGGGCGTATGTGTTTTTTCCTGAATATATTCAGGAAAAAACGCATACGCCCTTTTTGACCAAGTGCATCATTGTGGACATTCTGCCTCTTTTCCTAGGCTTTCAATGCAATTCCAGTCTACCTCCTGAAATCGGTTTCCTGTAATTCTGCCCCGCTTTCAAGTCCTCTTGGCAGCCTTACTTCAGTATATTTTTGGACGATAGCTGTCATTTATAACTCTGCAGGTTTGTGAATTACAGTGCCCCTGAGCTCCTTTCTTCAACTCGCTTTCTTTTGAGCTGGCCGCAACACCGCAGGATGGCTTCAGGCCCTAATCTGGTTCCGGCACGGCACGCTGAGCCTTTGGTTATTTCCTCTTCCTGGTGGGAAATGAGAGTTAAATTTGCCCGTCCAGACACATCCAGCTAGTCTCTCATTGGTTCTCCCTATTCCTGTTCATCATCCGCAGAAATTGCAAACTGGGCCAAACAGGAGGTTAAAGGGACTGACTCTCCAAGTCGGGAGAGTGTTAGTAAAGCGTCTGGAATGTTGCACCCGAGTACCAGGGGAGGAAAACTGAGACATATTTGAACACGTCTCCCGTTCACACGGTTGATCATACTCTGGGTTCCACATGCATGTTTTAGCTGAAGGAAGAATACCTTAAACCTGGAGAGTTGAGACCCGTGGAATGGGTACCATGCAATATGACTTCAAAGGGTCTTCATTTGCACACCGAACCTCTCCAATCCTATCACTGCTGCGTTTATGCCCCTGTACACACGCTTGATTCTCTTTTGGAGACATAGCAATCCATAGGTTTTAAGATACTTACTAGTCAGGTACATTCTTAGGCGTTTAATATGCGGTGTTGAGTCCATTTCGTTGAGCAAGGAGTAGCTCTTGTCTATTCCATATTTGGCTTAAGGAACTTTATCTGTGCTCATTTCAATCTCTGGTTTTATGCAGCACCCCAACTCACCTTTCCCCTTAAGCAAGCATAAGTTGGTTTTCTAAATTTGAGACCCTGTTCTGTTTTGGAATTCAGTTCCTGTGTAGCCAAGTTTACATTCCGTGTATTAGTGATATCTTATGATGTTTCTTTTTCTGTGTGACTTATTTCATTTAGAATCATCGTACCTGAATCCACTCATTATGCTGCTACGGGCCTGATGACATAGATTTCATTGCTGAGTGATACTGCATTGTACGTAAGTACCACAAGTTCTTTATCCATTTTTCCCTTTCTGTGATATTGAACTTGTACGGTAAACGAGGTTCTTGTAAACAGAGGCGTCCCAAACTTTGGGGTGGCTGTGTCTTTTTGATTTTAATTTCCCTAAGCTATAGGACCATAAGTGGAAGTGCCCTAGGCTCTGTTGCTTTGTTTTTTAGATGTTTCAGGAAACACCATACACTTCTCCCGAGTGTCTGTTGGCAATTTACATCCCGCCAATCAGCATAACAAGGCTCCCAGTTCTCCATGGCCTGTCCTGCCTTTCTGGATTTTACACTTTTTTCAGATGGCCCTTTTGACCGGGGGGAAGTGAGACTTCATTGTAGTGCAGATTTCCTTTGCAAGCTTGCTTGGTTGGACAAAAAGGGCGTATGCGTTTTTTCCTGAATATATTCAGGAAGAAACGCACACGCCCTTTTTGACCAAGTGCATCATTGTGGACGTTCTGCCTCTTTTCCTATGCTTTCAATGCAATTCCAGTCTACCTCCTGAAATCGGTTTCCTGCAATTCTGCCCCGCTTTCAAGTCCTCTTGGCAGCCTTACTTCAGTATATTTTTGGACGATAGCTGTCATTTATAACTCTGCAAGTTTGTGAATTACAGTGCCCCTGAGCTCCTTTCTTCAACTCGCTTTCTTTTGAGCTGGCCGCAACACCGCAGGATGGCTTCAGGCCCTAAACTGGTTCCGGCACGGCACGCTGAGCCTTTGGTTATTTCCTCTTCCTGGTGGGAAATGAGAGTTAAATTTGCCCGTCCAGACACCTCCAGCTAATCTCTCATTGGTTCTCCCTATTCCTGTTCATCTTCCGCAGAAATTGCAAACTGGGCCAAACAGGAGGTTAAAGGGACTGACTCTCCAAGTCGGGAGAGTGTTAGTAAAGCGTCTGGAATGTTGCACCCGAGTACCAGGGGAGGAAAACTGAGACATATTTGAACACGTCTCCCGTTCACACGGTTGATCATACTGTTGGTTCCACATGCATGTTTTAGCTGAAGGAAGAATACCTTAAACCTGGAGAGTTGAGACCCGTGGAATGGGTACCATGCAATATGACTTCAAAGGGTCTTCATTTGCTCACCGAACCTCTCCAATCCTATCACTGCTGCGTTTATGCCCCTGTACACACGCTTGATTTTCTTTTGGAGACATAGCAATCCATAGGTTTTAAGATACTTACTAGTCAGGTTCATTCTTAGGCGTTTAATATGGGGTGTTGAGTCCATTTGGTTGAGCAAGGAGCAGCTCTTGTCTCTTCCATATTTGGCTTAAGGAACTTTATCTGTGCTCATTTCAATCTCTGGTTTTATGCAGCACCCCAACTCACCTTTGCCCTTAAGCAAGCATAAGTTGGTTTTCTACATTTGAGACCCTGTTCTGTTTTGGAATTCAGTTCCTGTGTAGCCAAGTTTACATTCCGTGTATTAGTGATATCTTATGATGTTTCTTTTTCTGTGTGACTTATTTCAGTTAGAATCATCGTACCTGAATCCACTCATTATGCTGCTACGGGCCTGATGACATAGATTTCATTGCTGAGTGATACTGCATTGTACGTAAGTACCACAAGTTCTTTATCCATTTTTCACTTTCTGTGATATTGAACTTGTACGGTAAACGAGGTTCTTGTAAACAGAGGCGTCCCAAATTTTGGGGTGGCTGTGTCTTTTTGATTTTAATTTCCCTAAGCTATAGGACCATAAGTGGAAGTGCCCTAGGCTCTGTTGCTTTGTTTCCTAGATGTTTCAGGAAACACCATACACTTCTCCCGAGTGTCTGTTGGCAATTTACATCCCGCCCATCAGCATAACAAGGCTCCCAGTTCTCCATGGCCTGTCCTGCCTTTCTGGATTTTACACATTTTTCAGATGGCCCTTTTGACCAGGGGGAAGTGAGACTTCATTGTAGTGCAGATTTCCTTTGCAAGTTTGCTTGGTTGGACAAAAAGGGCGTATGCGTTTTTTCCTGAATATATTCAGGAAGAAAGGCATACGCCCTTTTTGGCCAAGTGCATCATTGTGGACGTTCTGCCTCTTTTCCTATGCTTTCAATGCAATTCCAGTCTACCTCCTGAAATCGGTTTCCTGCAATTCTGCCCCGCTTTCAAGTCCTCTTGGCAGCCTTACTTCAGTATATTTTTGGACAATAGCTGTCATTTATAACTCTGCATGTTTGTGAATTACAGTGCCCCTGAGCCCCTTTCTTCAACTCGCTTTCTTTTGAGCTGGCCGCAACACCGCAGGATGGCTTCAGGCCCTAATCTGGTTCCGGCAC
This sequence comes from Grampus griseus, assembly GCF_964374135.1. Taxonomy (NCBI): domain Eukaryota; kingdom Metazoa; phylum Chordata; class Mammalia; order Artiodactyla; family Delphinidae; genus Grampus; species Grampus griseus. The sequence goes on along the minus strand of NW_028133365.1, from coordinate 898,509 downwards.
GGCACGCTGAGCCTTTGGTTATTTCCTCTTCCTGGTGGGAAATGAGAGTTAAATTTGCCCGTCCAGACACCTCCAGCTAGTCTCTCATTGGTTCTCCCTATTCCTGTTCATCTTCCGCAGAAATTGCAAACTGGGCCAAACAGGAGGTTAAAGGGACTGACTCTCCAAGTCGGGAGAGTGTTAGTAAAGCGTCTGGAATGTTGCACCCGAGTACCAGGGGAGGAAAACTGAGACATATTTGAACACGTCTCCCGTTCACACGGTTGATCATACTCTGGGTTCCACATGCATGTTTTAGCTGAAGGAAGAATACCTTAAACCTGGAGAGTTGAGACCCGTGGAATGGGTACCATGCAATATGACTTCAAAGGGTCTTCATTTGCTCACCGAACCTCTCCAATCCTATCACTGCTGCGTTTATGCCCCTGTACACACGCTTGATTCTCTTTTGGAGACATAGCAATCCATAGGTTTTAAGATACTTACTAGTCAGGTACATTCTTAGGCGTTTAATATGGGGTGTTGAGTCCATTTCGTTGAGCAAGGAGTAGCTCTTGTCTATTCCATATTTGGCTTAAGGAACTTTATCTGTGCTCATTTCAATCTCTGGTTTTATGCAGAACCCCAACTCACCTTTCCCCTTAAGCAAGCATAAGTTGGTTTTCTAAATTTGAGACCCTGTTCTGTTTTGGAATTCAGTTCCTGTGTAGCCAAGTTTACATTCCGTGTATTAGTGATATCTTATGATGTTTCTTTTTCTGTGTGACTTATTTCAGTTAGAATTATCGTACCTGAATCCACTCATTATGCTGCTACGGGCCTGATGACATAGATTTCATTGCTGAGTGATACTGCATTGTACGTAAGTACCACAAGTTCTTTATCCATTTTTCACTTTCTGCAATGTTGAACTTGTACTGTAAATGAGGTTCTTGTAAACAGAGGCGTCCCAAACTTTGGGGTGGCTGTGTCTTTTTGATTTTAATTTCCCTAAGCTATAGGACCATAAGTGGAAGTGCCCTAGGCTCTGTTGCTTTGTTTTTTAGATGTTTCAGGAAACACCATACACTTCTCCCCAGTGGCTGTTGGCAATTTACATCCCACCCATCAGCATAACAAGGCTCCCAGTTCTCCATGGCCTGTCCTGCCTTTCTGGATTTTACACTTTTTTCAGATGGCCCTTTTGACCGGGGGGAAGTGAGACTTCATTGTAGTGCAGATTTCCTTTGCAAGCTTGCTTGGTTGGCCAAAAAGGGCGTATGCGTTTTTTCCTGAATATATTCAGGAAAAAACGCATACGCCCTTTTTGGCCAAGTGCATCATTGTGGACGTTCTGCCTCTTTTCCTATGCTTTCAATGCAATTCCAGTCTACCTCCTCAAATCGGTTTCCTGCAATTCTGCCCCGCTTTCAAGTCCTCTTGGCAGCCTTACTTCAGTATATTTTTGGACGATAGCTGTCATTTATAACTCTGCAGGTTTGTGAATTACAGTGCCCCTGAGCTCCTTTCTTCAACTCGCTTTCTTGTGACCTGGCCGCAACACCGCAGGATGGCTTCAGGCCCTAATCTGGTTCCGGCACAGCACGCTGAGCCTTTGGTTATTTCCTCTTCCTGGTGGGAAATGAGAGTTAAATTTGCCCGTCCAGACACCTCCTGCTAGTCTCTCATTGGTTCTCCCTATTCCTGTTCATCTTCCGCAGAAATTGCAAACTGGGCCAAACAGGAGGTTAAAGGGACTGACTCTCCAAGTCGGGAGAGTGTTAGTAAAGCGTCTGGAATGTTGCACCCGAGTACCAGGGGAGGAAAACTGAGACATATTTGAACACGTCTCCCGTTCACACGGTTGATCATACTCTGGGTTCCACATGCATGTTTTAGCTGAAGGAAGAATACCTTAAACCTGGAGAGTTGAGACCCGTGGAATGGGTACCATGCAATATGACTTCAAAGGGTCTTCATTTGCTCACCGAACCTCTCCAATCCTATCACTGCTGCGTTTATGCCCCTGTACACACGCTTGATTTTCTTATGGAGACATAGCAATCCATAGGTTTTAAGATACTTACTAGTCAGGTACATTCTTAGGCGTTTAATATGGGGTGTTGAGTCCATTTCGTTGAGCAAGGAGTAGCTCTTCTCTACTCCATATTTGGCTTAAGGAACTTTATCTGTGCTCATTTCAATCTCTGGTTTTATGCAGCACCCCAACTCACCTTTCCCCTTAAGCAAGCATAAGTTGGTTTTCTAAATTTGAGACCCTGTTCTGTTTTGGAATTCAGTTCCTGTGTAGCCAAGTTTACATTCCGTGTATTAGTGATATCTTATGATGTTTCTTTTTCTGTGTGACTTATTTCAGTTAGAATCATCGTACCTGAATCCACTCATTATGCTGCTACGGGCCTGATGACATAGATTTCATTGCTGAGTGATACTGCATTGTACGTAAGTACCACAAGTTCTTTATCCATTTTTCACTTTCTGTGATGTTGAACTTGTACTGTAAATGAGGTTCTTGTAAACAGAGGCGTCCCAAACTTTGGGGTGGCTGTGTCTTTTTGATTTTAATTTCCCTAAGCTATAGGACCATAAGTGGAAGTGCCCTAGGCTCTGTCGCTTTGTTTTTTAGATGTTTCAGGAAACACCATACACTTCTCCCGAGTGGCTGTTGGCAATTTACATCCCGCCCATCAGCATAACAAGGCTCCCAGTTCTCCATGGCCTGTCCTGCCTTTCTGGATTTTACACTTTTTTCAGATGGCCCTTTTGACCGGGTGGAAGTGAGACTTCATTGTAGTGCAGATTTCCTTTGCAAGCTTGCTTGGTTGGCCAAAAAGTGCGTATGCGTTTTTTCCTGAATATATTCAGGAAAATACGCATACGCCCTTTTTGGCCAAGTGCATCATTGTGGACGTTCTGCCTCTTTTCCTATGCTTTCAATGCAATTCCAGTCTACCTCCTGAAATCAGTTTCCTGCAATTCTGCCCTGCTTTCAAGTCCTCTTGGCAGCCTTACTTCAGTATATTTTTGGACGATAGCTGTCATTTATAACTCTGCAGGTTTGTGAATTACAGTGCCCCTGAGCTCCTTTCTTCAACTCGCTTTCTTGTGACCTGGCCGCAACACCGCAGGATGGCTTCAGGCCCTAATCTGGTTCCGGCACGGCACGCTGAGCCTTTGGTTAATTCCTCTTCCTGGTGGGAAATGAGAGTTAAATTTGCCCGTCCAGACACCTACAGCTAGTCTCTCATTTGTTCTCCCTATTCCTGTTCATCTTCCGCAGAAATTGCAAACTGGGCCAAACAGGAGGGTAAAGGGACTGACTCTCCAAGTCGGGAGAGTGTTAGTAAAGCGTCTGGAATGTTGCACTCGAGTACCAGGATGCGAAAACTGAGACATATTTGAACACGTCTCCCGATCACATGGTTGATCATACTCTGGGTTCCACATGCATGTTTTAGCTGTAGGAAGAATACCTTAAACCTGGGTAGTTGAAACCTGTGGAATGGGTACCATGCAATATGACTTCAAAGGGTCTTCATTTGCTCACCGAACGTCTCCAATCCTATCACTGCTGCGTTTATGCCCCTGTACACATGCTTGATTCTCTTTAGGAGACATAGCAATCCATAGGTTTTAAGATACTTACTAGTCAGGTACATTCTTACGCGTTTAATATGCGGTGTTGAGTCCATTTCGTTGAGCAAGGAGTAGCTCTTGTCTATTCCATATTTGGCTTAAGGAACTTTATCTGTGCTCATTTCAATCTCTGGTTTTATGCAGCACCCCAACTCACCTTTCCCCTTAAGCAAGCATAAGTTGGTTTTCTACATTTGAGACCCTGTTCTGTTTTGGAATTCAGTTCCTGTGTAGCCAAGTTTACATTCCGTGTATTAGTGATATCTTATGATGTTTCTTTTTCTGTGTGACTTATTTCATTAGAATCATCGTACCTGAATCCACTCATTATGCTGCTACAGGCCTGATGACATAGATTTCATTGCTGAGTGATACTGCATTGTACGAAAGTACCACAAGTTCTTTATCCATTTTTGACTTTCTGTGATATTGAACTTGTACGATAAACGAGGTTCTTGTAAACAGAGGCGTCCAAAACTTTGGGGTGGCTGTGTCTTTTTGATTTTAATTTCCCTAAGCTATAGGACCATAAGTGGAAGTGCCCTAGGCTCTGTTGCTTTGTTTCTTAGATGTTTCAGGAAACACCATACACTTCTCCCGAGTGTCTGTTGGCAATTTACATCCCGCCCATCAGCATAACAAGGCTCTCAGTTCTCCATGGCCTTTCCTGCCTTTCTGGATTTTACACTTTTTTCAGATGGCCCTTTTGACCGGGGGGAAGTCAGACTTCATTGTAGTGCAGATTTCTTTTGCAAGTTTGCTTGGTTGGACAAAAAGTGCGTATGCGTTTTTTCCTGAATATATTCGGGAAGAAACGCATACGCCCTTTTTGGCCAAGTGCATCATTGAGGACGTTCTGCCTCTTTTCCTATGCTTTCAATGCAATTCCAGTCTACCTCCTGAAATCGGTTTCCTGCAATTCTGCCCCGCTTTCAAGTCCTCTTGGCATCCTTACTTCAGTATATTTTTGGACGATAGCTGTCATTTATAACTCTGCAGGTTTGTGAATTACAGTGCCCCTGAGCTCTTTTCTTCAACTCGCTTTCTTTTGAGCTGGCCGCAACACCGCAGGATGGCTTCAGGCCCTAATCTGGTTCCGGCACGGCACGCTGAGCCTTTGGTTATTTCCTCTTCCTGGTGGGAAATGAGAGTTAAATTTGCTCGTCCAGACACCTCCAGCTAGTCTCTCATTGGTTCTCCCTATTCCTGTTCATCTTCCGAAGAAATTGCAAACTGGGCCAAACAGGAGGTTAAAGGGACTGACTCTCCAAGTGGGGAGAGTGTTAGTAAAGCGTCTGGAATGTTGCACCCGAGTACCAGGGTACGAAATCTGAGACATATTTGAATACGTCTCTCGATCATATGGTTGATCATACTCTGGGTTCCACATGCATGTTTTAGCTGAAGGAAGAATACCTTAAACCTGGAGAGTTGAGACCCGTGTAATGGGTACCGTGCAATATGACTTCAAAGGGTCTTCATTTGCTCACCGAACCTCTCCAATCCTATCACTGCTGCGTTTATGCCCCTGTACACACGCTTGATTCTCTTTTGGAGACATAGCAATCCATAGGTTTTAAGATACTTACTAGTCAGGTACATTCTTAGGCGTTTAATATGCGGTGTTGAGTCCATTTTGTTGAGCAAGGAGTAGCTCTTGTCTATTCCATATTTGGCTTAAGGAACTTTATCTGTGCTCATTTCAATCTCTGGTTTTATGCAGCACCCCAACTCACATTTCCCCTTAAGCAAGCATAAGTTGGTTTTCTAAATTTGAGACCCTGTTCTGTTTTGGAATTCAGTTCCTGTGTAGCCAAGTTTACATTCCGTGTATTAGTGATATCTTATGATGTTTCTTTTTCTGTGTGACTTATTTCAGTTAGAATCATCGTACCTGAATCCACTCATTATGCTGCTACGGGCCAGATGACATAGATTTCATTGCTGAGTGATACTGCATTGTACGTAAGTACCACAAGTTCTTTATCCATTTTTCACTTTCTGTGATATTGAACTTGTTCGGTAAACGAGGTTCTTGTAAACAGAGGCGTCCCAAACTTTGGGGTGGCTGTGTCTTTTTGATTTTAATTTCCCTAAGCTATAGGACCATAAGTGGAAGTGTCCTAGGCTCTGTTGCTTTGTTTTTTAGATGTTTCAGGAAACACCATACACTTCTCCGGAGTGTCTGTTGGCAATTTACATCCCGCCCATCAGCATAACAAGGCTCCCAGTTCTCCATGGCCTGTCCTGCCTTTCTGGATTTTACACTTTTTTCAGATGGCCCTTTTGACCGGGGGGAAGTGAGACTTCATTGTAGTGCCCATTTCCTTTGCAAGTTTGCTTGGTTGGCCAAAAAGGGCGTATGCGTTTTTTCCTGAATATATTCAGGAAAAATCGCATACGCGCTTTTTGGCCAACTGCATCATTGTGGACGTTCTGCCTCTTTTCCTATGCTTTCAATGCAATTCCAGTCTACCTCCTGAAATCGGTTTCCTGCAATTCTGCCCTGCTTTCAAGTCCTCTTGGCAGCCTTACTTCAGTATATTTTCGGACGATAGCTGTCATTTATAACTCTGCAGGTTTGTGAATTACAGTGCCCCTGAGCTCCATTCTTCAACTCGCTTTCTTGTGACCTGGCTGCAACACCGCAGGATGGCTTCAGGCCCTAATCTGGTTCCGGCACGGCACGCTGAGCCTTTGGTTAATTCCTCTTCCTGGTGGGAAATGAGAGTTAAATTTGCCCGTCCAGACACCTCCAGCTAGTCTCTCATTTGTTCTCGCTATTCCTGTTCATCTTCCGCAGAAATTGCAAACTGGGCCAAACAGGAGGTTAAAGGGACTGACTCTCCAAGTCGGGAGAGTGTTAGTAAAGCGTCTGGAATGTTGCACTCGAGTACCAGGGTACGAAAACTGAGACATATTTGAACACGTCTCCCGATCACATGGTTGATCATACTCTAGGTTCCACATGCATGTTTTAGCTGAAGGAAGAATACCTTAAACCTGTGTAGTTGAAACCCGTGGAATGGGGACCATGCAATATGACTTCAAAGGGTCTTCATTTGCTCACCGTACCTCTCCAATCCTATCACTGCTGGGTTTATGCCCCTGTACACATGCTTGATTCTCTTTCGGAGACATAGCAATCCATAGGTTTTAAGATACTTACTAGTCAGGTACATTCTTAGGTGTTTAATATGCGGTGTTGAGTCCATTTTGTTGAGCAAGGAGTAGCTCTTGTCTATTCCATATTTGGCTTAAGGAACTTTATCTGTGTTCATTTCAATCTCTGGTTTTATGCAGCACCCCAACTCACCTTTACCCTTAAGCAAGCATAAGTTGGTTTTCTAAATTTGAGACTCTGTTCTGTTCTGTAATTCAGTTCCTGTGTAGCCAAGTTTACATTCCGTGTATTACTGATATCTTATGATGTTTCTTTTTCTGTGTGACTTATTTCAGTTAGAATCATCATACCTGAATCCACTCATTGTGCTGCTAAGGGCCTGATGACATAGATTTCATTGCTCAGTGATATTGCTTTGTAAGTAAATACCACAACTTCTTTATCCATTTTTCACTTTCTGTGATATTGAACTTGTACGGTAAACGAAGTTCTTGTAAACAGAGGCGTCTCAAACTTTGGGGTGGCTGTGTCTTTTTGATTTTAATTTCCCTAAGCTATAGGACCATAAGTGGAAGTGCCCTAGGCTCTGTTGCTTTGTTTTTTAGATGTTTCAGGAAACACCATACACTTCTCCCGAGTGTCTGTTGGCAATTTACATCCCGCGCATCAGCATAACAAGGCTCCCAGTTCTCCATGGCCTGTCCTGCCTTGCTGGATTTTACACTTTTTTCAGATGGCCCTTTTGACCGGGGGGAAGTGAGACTTCATTGTAGTGCAGATTTCCTTTGCAAGCTTGCTTGGTTGGCCAAAAAGGGCGTATGCGTTTTTTCCTGAATATATTCAGGAAAAAACGCATACGCCCTTTTTGGCCAAGTGCATCATTGTGGACGTTCTGCCTCTTTTCCTATGCTTTCAATGCAATTCCAGTCTACCTCCTGAAATCGGTTTCCTGCAATTCTGCCCCGCTTTCAAGTCCTCTTGGCAGCCTTACTTCAGTATATTTTTGGACGATAGCTGTCATTTATAACTCTGCAGGTTTGTGAATTACAGTGCCCCTGAGCTCCTTTCTTCAACTCGCTTTCTTGTGAGCTGGCCGCAACACCGCAGGATGGCTTCAGGCCCTAATCTGGTTCCGGAACGGCACGCTGAGCCTTTGGTTAATTCCTCTTCCTGGTGGGAAATGAGAGTTAAATTTGCCCGTCCAGACACCTCCAGCTAGTCTCTCATTGGTTCTCGCTATTCCTGTTCTTCTTCCGCAGAAATTGCAAACTGGGCCAAACAGGAGGTTAAAGGGACTGACTCTGCAAGTCGGGAGAGTTTTAGTAAAGCATCTGGAATGGTGCACCCGAGTACCATGGGAGGAAACCTGAGACATATTTGAACACGTCTCCCGATCACGTGGTTGGTCATACTCTGGGTTCCACATGCATGTTTTAGCTGAAGGAAGAATACCTTAAACCTGGGTAGTTGAAACCCGTGGAATGGGTACCATGCGATATGACTTCAAAGGGTCTTCATTTGCTCACCGAACCTCTCCAATCCTATCACTGCTGCGTTTATGCCCCTGTACACATGCTTGATTCTCTTTCGGAGACATAGCAATCCATAGGTTTTAAGATACTTACTAGTCAGGTACATTCTTAGGCGTTTAAAATGCGGTGTTGAGTCCATTTCGTTGAGCAAGGAGTAGCTCTTGTCTATTCCATATTTGGCTTAAGGAACTTTATCTGTGCTCATTTCAATCTCTGGTTTTATGCAGCACCCCAACTCACCTTTCCCCTTAAGCAAGCATAAGTTGGTTTTCTAAATTTGAGACCCTGTTCTGTTCTGTAATTCAGTTCCTGTGTAGCCAAGTTTACATTCCGTGTATTACTGATATCTTATGATGTTTCTTTTTCTGTGTGACTTATTTCAGTTAGAATCATCATACCTGAATCCAATCATTATTCTGCTAAGGGCCTGATGACATAGATTTCAGTGCTGAGTGATATTGCTTTGTAAGTAAATACCACAACTTCTTTATCCATTTTTCACTTTCTGTGATGTTGAACTTGTAAGGTAAACGAGGTTCTTGTAAACAGAGGCGTCCCAAACTTTGGGGTGGCTGTGTCTTTTTGATTTTAATTTCCCTAAGCTATAGGACCATAAGTGGAAGTGCCCTAGGCTCTGTTGCTTTGTTTTTAGATGTTTCAGGAAACACCATACACTTCTCCCGAGTTTCTGTTGGCAATTTACATCCCGCCCATCAGCATAACAAGGCTCCCAGTTCTCCATGGCCTGTCCTGCCTTTCTGGATTTTACACTTTTTTCAGATGGCCCTTTTGACCGGGGGGAAGTGAGACTTCATTGTAGTGTAGATTTCCTTTGCAAGCTTGCTTGGTTGGCCAAAAAGGGCGTATGCGTTTTTTCCTGAATATATTCAGGAAAAAACGCATACGCCCTTTTTGGCCATGTGCATCATTGGGGACGTTCTGCCTCTTTTCCTATGCTTTCAATGCAATTCCAGTCTACCTGCTGAAATCGGTTTCCTGCAATTCTGCCCCGCTTTCAAGTCCTCTTGGCAGCCTTACTTCAGTATATTTTTGGACGATAGCTGTCATTTATAACTCTGCAGGTTTGTGAATTACAGTGCCCCTGAGCTCCTTTCTTCAACTCCCTTTCTTGTGAGCTGGCCGCAAAACCGCAGGATGGCTTCAGGCCCTAATCTGGTTCCGGAACGGCACGCTGAGCCTCTGGTTAATTCCTCTTCCTGGTGGGAAATGAGAGTTAAATTTGCCCGTCCAGACACCTCCAGCTAGTCTCTCATTGGTTCTCGCTATTCTTGTTCATCTTCCGCAGAAATTGCAAACTGGGCCAAACAAGAGGTTAAAGGGACTGACTCTCCAAGTCGGGAGAGTGTTAGTAAAGCATCTGGAATGGTGCACCCGAGTATCATGGGAGGAAAACTGAGACATATTTGAACACGTCTCCCGATCACATGGTTGATCATACTCTGGGTTCCACATGCATGTTTTAGCTGAAGGAAGAATACCTTAAACCTGGGTAGTTGAAACCCGTGGAATGGGTACCATGCGATATGACTTCAAAGGGTCTTCATTTGCTCACCAAACCTCTCCAATCCTATCACTGCTGCGTTTATGCCCCTGTACACATGCTTGATTCTCTTTCGGAGACATAGCAATCCATAGGTTTTAAGATACTTACTAGTCAGGTACATTCTTAGGCGTTTAATATGCGGTGTTGAGTCCATTTCGTTGAGCAAGGAGTAGCTCTTGTCTATTCCATATTTGGCTTAAGGAACTTTATCTGTGCTCATTTCAATCTCTGCTTTTATGCAGCACCCCAATTCACCTTTCCCCTTAAGCAAGCATAAGTTGGTTTTCTAAATTTGAGACCCTGTTCTGTTCTGTATTCAGTTCCTGTGTAGCCAAGTTTACATTCCGTGTATTACTGATATCTTATGATGTTTCTTTTTCTGTGTGACTTATTTCAGTTAGAATCATCATACCTGAATCCACTCATTATGCTGCTAAGGGCCTGATGACATAGATTTCAGTGCTGAGTGATATTGCTTTGTAAGTAAATACCACAACTTCTTTATCCATTTTTCACTTTCTGCGATGTTGAACTTGTACTGTAAACGAGGTTCTTGTAAACAGAGGCGTCCCAAACTTTGGGGTGGCTGTGTCTTTTTGATTTTAATTTCCCTAAGCTATAGGACCATAAGTGGAAGTGCCCTAGGCTCTGTTGCTTTGTTTTTTAGATGTTTCAGGAAACACCATACACTTCTCCCGAGTGTCTGTTGGCAATTTACATCCCGCCCATCAGCATAACAAGGCTCCCAGTTCTCCATGGCCTGTCCTGCCTTTCTGGATTTTACACTTTTTTCAGATGGCCCTTTTGACCGGGGGGAAGTGAGACTTCATTGTAGTGCAGATTTCCTTTGCAAGCTTGCTTGGTTGGCCAAAAAGGGCGTATGCGTTTTTTCCTGAATATATTCAGGAAAAAACGCATACGCCCTTTTTGGCCAAGTGCATCATTGTGGACGTTCTGCCTCTTTTCCTATGCTTTCAATGCAATTCCAGTCTACCTCCTGAAATCGGTTTCCTGCAATTCTTCCCCGCTTTCAAGTCCTCTTGGCAGCCTTACTTCAGTATATTTTTGGACGATAGCTGTCATTTATAACTCTGCAGGTTTGTGAATTACAGTGCCCCTGAGCTCCTTTCTTCAACTCGCTTTCTTGTGAGCTGGCCGCAACACCACAGGATGGCTTCAGGCCCTAATCTGGTTCCGGCACGGCACCCTGAGCCTTTGGTTAATTCCTCTTCCTGGTGGGAAATGAGAGTTAAATTTGCCCGTCCAGACACCTCCAGCTAGTCTCTCATTGGTTCTCGCTATTCCTGTTCATCTTCCGCAGAAATTGCAAACTGGGCCAAACAGGAGGTTAAAGGGACTGACTCTCCAAGTCGGGAGAGTGTTAGTAAAGCGTCTGGAATGTTGCACCCGAGTACCAGGGGAGGAAAACTGAGACATATTTGAACACGTCTCCCGATCACATGGTTGATCATACTCTAGGTTCCACATGCATGTTTTAACTGAAGGAAGAATACCTCAAACCTGGGTAGTTGAGACCCGTAGAATGGGTGCCATGCAATATGACTTCAAAGGGTCTTCATTTGCTCACCGAACCTCTCCAATCCTATCACTGCTGCGTTTATGCCCCTGTACACATGCTTGATTCTCTTTCAGAGACATAGCAATCCATAGGTTTTAAGATACTTACTAGTCAGGTACATTCTTAGGCGTTTAATATGCGGTGTTGAGTCCATTTCTTTGAGCAAGGAGTAGCTCTAGTCTATTCCATATTTGGCTTAAGGAAGTTTATGTGTGCTCATTTCAATCTCTGGTTTTATGCAGCACCCCAACTCACCTTTCCCCTTAAGCAAGCATAAGTTGGTTTTCTAAATTTGAGACCCTCTTCTGTTCTGTAATTCAGTTCCTGTGTAGCCAAGTTTACATTCCGTGTATTAGTGATATCTTATGATGTTTCTTTTTCTGTGTGACTTATTTCAGTTAGAATCATCATACCTGAATCCACTCATTATGCTGCTAAGGGCCTGATGACATAGATTTCAGTGCTGAGTGATATTGCTTTGTAAGTAAATACCACAACTTCTTTATCCCTTTTTCACTTTCTGTGATGTTGAACTTGTACTGTAAACGAGGTTCTTCTAAACAGTGGCGTCCCAAACTTTGCGGTGGCTGTGTCTTTTTGATTTTAATTACCCTAAGCTATAGGACCATAAGTGGAAGTGCCCCAGGCTCTGTTGCTTTGTTTTTTAGATGTTTCAGGAAACACCATACACTTCTCCCGAGTGGCTCTTGGCAATTTACATCCCGCCCATCAGCATAACAAGGCTCCCAGTTCTCCATGGCCTGTCCTGCCTTTCTGGATTTTACACTTTTTTCAGATGGCCCTTTTGACCGGGGGGAAGTGAGACTTCATTGTAGTGCAGATTTCCTTTGCAAGCTTGCTTGGTTGGCCAAAAAGGGCGTATGCGTTTTTTCCTGAATATATTCAGGAAAAAACGCATACGCCCTTTTTGGCCAAGTGCATCATTGGGGACGTTCTGCCTCGTTTCCTATGCTTTCAATGCAATTCCAGTCTACCTCCTGAAATCGGTTTCCTGCAATTCTGCCCCGCTTTCAAGTCCTCTTGGCAGCCTTACTTCAGTATATTTTTGGACGATAGCTGTCATTTATAACTCTGCAGGTTTGTGAGTTACAGCGCCCCTGAGCTCCTTTCTTCAACTCGCTTTCTTTTGAGCTGGCCGCAACACAGCAGGCTGGCTTCAGGCCCTAATCTGGCTCGGGCACGGCACGCTGAGCCTTTGGTTAATTCCTCTTCCTGGTGGGAAATGAGAGTTAAATTTGCCCGTCCAGACACCTCCAGCTAGTCTCTCATTGGTTCTCGCTATTCCTGTTCATCTTCCGCAGAAATTGCAAACTGGGCCAAACAGGAGGTTAAAGGGACTGACTCTCCAAGTCGGGAGAATGTTAGTAAAGCATCTGGAATGTTGCACCCGAGTACCAGGGGAGGAAAACTGAGACATATTTGGACACGTCTCCCGATCACATGGTTGATCATACTCTGGGTTCCACATGCATGTTTTAGCTGAAGGAAGAATACCTTAAACTTGGGTAGTTGAAACCCGTGGAATGGGTACCATGCAATATGACTTCAAAGGGTCTTCGTTTGCTCACCGAACCTCTCCAATCCTATCACTGCTGCGTTTATGCCCCTGTACACATGCTTGATTCTCTTTCGGAGACATAGCAATCCATAGGTTTTAAGATACTTACTAGTCAGGTACATTCTTAGGAGTTTAATATGCGGTGTTGAGTCCATTTCGTTGAGCAAGGAGTAGCTCTTGTCTATTCCATATTTGGCTTAAGGAACTTTATCTGTGCTCATTTCAATCTCTGGTTTTATGCAGCACCCCAACTCACCTTTCCCCTTAAGCAAGCATAAGTTGGTTTTCTAAATTTGAGACCCTGTTCTGTTCTGTAATTCAGTTCCTGTGTAGCCAAGTTTACATTCCGTGTATTACTGATATCTTATGATGTTTCTTTTTCTGTGTGAGTTATTTCAGTTAGAATTATCATACCTGAATCCACTCATTATCCTGCTACGGGCCTGATGACATAGATTTCATTGCTGAGTGATATTGCTTTGTAAGTAAATACCACAACTTCTTTATCCATTTTTCACTTTCTGTGATATTGAACTTGTACTGTAAACGAGGTTCTTGTAAACAGAGGCGTCCCAAACTTTGGGGTGGCTGTGTCTTTTTGATTTTAATTTCCCTAAGCTTTAGGACCATAAGTGGAAGTGCCCTAGGCTCTGTTGCTTTGTTTTTTAGATGTTTCAGGAAACACCATACACTTCTCCCCAGTGTCTGTTGGCAATTTACATCCCGCCCATCAGCATAACAAGGCTCCCAGTTCTCCATGGCCTGTCCTGCCTTGCTGGATTTTACACTATTTTCAGATGGCCCTTTTGACCGGGGGGAAGTGAGACTTCATTGTAGTGCAGATTTCCTTTGCAAGCTTGCTTGGTTGGCCAAAAAGGGCGTATGCGTTTTTTCCTGAATATATTCAGGAAAAAACGCATACGCCCTTTTTGGCCAAGTGCATCATTGGGGACGTTCTGCCTCTCTTCCTATGCTTTCAGTGCAATTCCAGTCTACCTGCTGAAATCGGTTTCCTGCAATTCTGCCCCACTTTCAAGTCCTCTTGGCAGCCTTACTTCAGTATATTTTTGGACGATAGCTGTCATTTATAACTCTGCAGGTTTGTGAATTACAGTGCCCCTGAGCTCCTTTCTTCAACTCGCTTTCTTGTGAGCTGGCCGCAACACCGCAGGATGGCTTCAGGCCCTAATCTGGTTCGGGCACGGCACGCTGAGCCTTTGGTTTATTCCTCTTCCCTGTGGGAAATGAGAGTTAAATTTGCCCGTCCAGACACCTCCAGCTAGTCTCTGATTGGTTCTCCCTATTCCTGTTCATCTTCCGCAGAAATTGCAAACTGGGCCCAACAGGAGGTTAAAGGGACTGACTCTCCAAGTCGGGAGAATGTTAGTAAAGCATCTGGAATGTTGCAACCGAGTACCAGGGGAGGAAAACTGAAACATATTTGAACACGTCTCCCGATCACATGGTTGATCATACTCTGGGTTCCACATGCATGTTTTAGCTGAAGGAAGAATACCTTAAACTTGGGTAGTTGAAACCCGTGGAATGGGTACCATGCAATATGACTTCAAAGGGTCTTCATTTGCTCACCGAACCTCTCCAATCCTATCACTGCTGCGTTTATGCCCCTGTACACATGCTTGATTCTCTTTCGGAGACATAGCAATCCATAGGTTTTAAGATACTTACTAGTCAGGTACATTCTTAGGCGTTTAATATGCGGTGTTGAGTCCATTTCGTTGAGCAAGGAGTAGCTCTTGTCTATTCCATATTTGGCTTAAGGAACTTTATCTGTGCTCATTTCAATCTCTGGTTTTATGCAGCACCCGAACTCACCTTTACCCTTAAGCAAGCATAAGATGGTTTTCTAAATTTGAGACCCTGTTCTGTTCTGTAATTCAGTTCCTGTGTAGCCAAGTTTACATTCCGTGTATTACTGATATCTTATGATGCTTTTTTTTCTGTGTGACTTATTTCAGTTAGAATCATCATACCTGAATCCACTCATTATGCTGCTACGGGCCTGATGACATAGATTTCATTGCTGAGTGATATTGCTTTGTAAGTAAATACCACAACTTCTTTATCCATTTTTCACTTTCTGCGATGTTGAACTTGTACTGTAAACGAGGTTCTTGTAAACAGAGGCGTCCCAAACTTTGGGGTGGCTGTGTCTTTTTGATTTTAATTTCCCTAAGCTATAGGACCATAAGTGGAAGTGCCCTAGGCTCTGTTGCTTTGTTTTTTAGATGTTTCAGGAAACACCATACACTTCTCCCGAGTGTCTGTTGGCCATTTACATCCCGCCCATCAGCATAACAAGGCTCCCAGTTCTCCATGGCCTGTCCTGCCTTGCTGGATTTTACACTTTTTTCAGATGGCCCTTTTGACCGGGGGGATGTGAGACTTCATTGTAGTGCAGATTTCCTTTGCAAGCTTGCTTGGTTGGCCAAAAAGGGCGTATGCGTTTTTTCCTGAATATATTCAGGAAAAAACGCATACGCCCTTTTTGGCCAAGTGCATCATTGTGGACGTTCTGCCTCTTTTCCTATGCTTTCAATGCAATTCCAGTCTACCTCCTAAAATTGGTTTCCTGCAATTCTGCCCCGCTTTCAAGTCCTCTTGGCAGCCTTACTTCAGTATATTTTTGGACGATACCTGTCATTTATAACTCTGCAGGTTTGTGAATTACAGTGCCCCTGAGCTCCTTTCTTCAACTCGCTTTCTTGTGAGCTGGCCGCAACACCGCAGGCTGGCTTCAGGCCCTAATCTGGTTCTGGCACGGCACGCTGAGCCTTTGGTTAATTCCTCTTCCTGGTGGGAAATGAGAGTTAAATTTGCCCGTCCAGACACCTCCAGCTAGTCTCTCATTGGTTCTCCCTATTCCTGTTCATCTTCCGCAAAATTGCAAACTGGGCCCAACAGGAGGTTAAAGGGACTGACTCTCCAAGTCGGGAGAATATTAGTAAAGCATCTGGAATGTTGCAACCGAGTACCAGGGGAGGAAAACTGAAACATATTTGAACACGTCTCCCGATCACATGGTTGATCATACTCTGGGTTCCACATGCATGTTTTAGCTGAAGGAAGAATACCTTAAACTTGGGTAGTTGAAACCCGTGGAATGGGTACCATGCAATATGACTTCAAAGGGTCTTCGTTTGCTCACCGAACCTCTCCAATCCTATCACTGCTGCGTTTATGCCCCTGTACACATGCTTGATTCTCTTTCGGAGACATAGCAATCCATAGGTTTTAAGATACTTACTAGTCAGGTACATTCTTAGGCGTTTAAAATGCGGTGTTGAGTCCATTTCTTTGAGCAAGGAGTAGCTCTTGTTTATTCCATATTTGGCTTAAGGAACTTTATCTGTGCTCATTTCAATCTCTGCTTTTATGCAGCACCCCAACTCACCTTTCCCCTTAAGCAAGCATAAGTTGGTTTTCTAAATTTGAGACCCTGTTCTGTTCTGTAATTCAGTTCCTGTGTAGCCAAGTTTACATTCCGTGTATTACTGATATCTTATGATGTTTCTTTTTCTGTGTGACTTATTTCAGTTAGAATCATCATACCTGAATCCACTCATTATTCTGCTAAGGGCCTGATGACATAGATTTCAGTGCTGAGTGATATTGCTTTTTAAGTAAATACCACAACTTCTTTATCCATTTTTCACTTTCTGTGATGTTGAACTTGTACTGTAAATGAGGTTCTTGTAAACAGAGGCGTCCCAAACTTTGGGGTGGCTGTGTCTTTTTGATTTTAATTTCCCTAAGCTATAGGACCATAAGTGGAAGTGCCCCAGGCTCTGTTGCTTTGTTTTTTAGATGTTTCAGGAAACACCATACACTTCTCCCGAGTGGCTCTTGGCAATTTACATCCCGCCCATCAGCATAACAAGGCTCCCAGTTCTCCATGGCCTGTCCTGCCTTTCTGGATTTTACACTTTTTTCAGATGGCCCTTTTGACCGGGGGGAAGTGAGACTTCATTGTAGTGCAGATTTCCTTTGCAAGCTTGCTTGGTTGGCCAAAAAGGGCGTATGCGTTTTTTCCTGAATATATTCAGGAAAAAACGCATACGCCCTTTTTGGCCAAGTGCATCATTGGGGACGTTCTGCCTCGTTTCCTATGCTTTCAATGCAATTCCAGTCTACCTCCTGAAATCGGTTTCCTGCAATTCTGCCCCGCTTTCAAGTCCTCTTGGCAGCCTTACTTCAGTATATTTTTGGACGATAGCTGTCATTTATAACTCTGCAGGTTTGTGAGTTACAGCGCCCCTGAGCTCCTTTCTTCAACTCGCTTTCTTTTGAGCTGGCCGCAACACAGCAGGCTGGCTTCAGGCCCTAATCTGGCTCGGGCACGGCACGCTGAGCCTTTGGTTAATTCCTCTTCCTGGTGGGAAATGAGAGTTAAATTTGCCCGTCCAGACACCTCCAGCTAGTCTCTCATTGGTTCTCGCTATTCCTGTTCATCTTCCGCAGAAATTGCAAACTGGGCCAAACAGGAGGTTAAAGGGACTGACTCTCCAAGTCGGGAGAATGTTAGTAAAGCATCTGGAATGTTGCACCCGAGTACCAGGGGAGGAAAACTGAGACATATTTGGACACGTCTCCCGATCACATGGTTGATCATACTCTGGGTTCCACATGCATGTTTTAGCTGAAGGAAGAATACCTTAAACTTGGGTAGTTGAAACCCGTGGAATGGGTACCATGCAATATGACTTCAAAGGGTCTTCGTTTGCTCACCGAACCTCTCCAATCCTATCACTGCTGCGTTTATGCCCCTGTACACATGCTTGATTCTCTTTCGGAGACATAGCAATCCATAGGTTTTAAGATACTTACTAGTCAGGTACATTCTTAGGAGTTTAATATGCGGTGTTGAGTCCATTTCGTTGAGCAAGGAGTAGCTCTTGTCTATTCCATATTTGGCTTAAGGAACTTTATCTGTGCTCATTTCAATCTCTGGTTTTATGCAGCACCCCAACTCACCTTTCCCCTTAAGCAAGCATAAGTTGGTTTTCTAAATTTGAGACCCTGTTCTGTTCTGTAATTCAGTTCCTGTGTAGCCAAGTTTACATTCCGTGTATTACTGATATCTTATGATGTTTCTTTTTCTGTGTGAGTTATTTCAGTTAGAATTATCATACCTGAATCCACTCATTATCCTGCTACGGGCCTGATGACATAGATTTCATTGCTGAGTGATATTGCTTTGTAAGTAAATACCACAACTTCTTTATCCATTTTTCACTTTCTGTGATATTGAACTTGTACTGTAAACGAGGTTCTTGTAAACAGAGGCGTCCCAAACTTTGGGGTGGCTGTGTCTTTTTGATTTTAATTTCCCTAAGCTTTAGGACCATAAGTGGAAGTGCCCTAGGCTCTGTTGCTTTGTTTTTTAGATGTTTCAGGAAACACCATACACTTCTCCCCAGTGTCTGTTGGCAATTTACATCCCGCCCATCAGCATAACAAGGCTCCCAGTTCTCCATGGCCTGTCCTGCCTTGCTGGATTTTACACTATTTTCAGATGGCCCTTTTGACCGGGGGGAAGTGAGACTTCATTGTAGTGCAGATTTCCTTTGCAAGCTTGCTTGGTTGGCCAAAAAGGGCGTATGCGTTTTTTCCTGAATATATTCAGGAAAAAACGCATACGCCCTTTTTGGCCAAGTGCATCATTGGGGACGTTCTGCCTCTCTTCCTATGCTTTCAGTGCAATTCCAGTCTACCTGCTGAAATCGGTTTCCTGCAATTCTGCCCCACTTTCAAGTCCTCTTGGCAGCCTTACTTCAGTATATTTTTGGACGATAGCTGTCATTTATAACTCTGCAGGTTTGTGAATTACAGTGCCCCTGAGCTCCTTTCTTCAACTCGCTTTCTTGTGAGCTGGCCGCAACACCGCAGGATGGCTTCAGGCCCTAATCTGGTTCGGGCACGGCACGCTGAGCCTTTGGTTTATTCCTCTTCCCTGTGGGAAATGAGAGTTAAATTTGCCCGTCCAGACACCTCCAGCTAGTCTCTGATTGGTTCTCCCTATTCCTGTTCATCTTCCGCAGAAATTGCAAACTGGGCCCAACAGGAGGTTAAAGGGACTGACTCTCCAAGTCGGGAGAATGTTAGTAAAGCATCTGGAATGTTGCAACCGAGTACCAGGGGAGGAAAACTGAAACATATTTGAACACGTCTCCCGATCACATGGTTGATCATACTCTGGGTTCCACATGCATGTTTTAGCTGAAGGAAGAATACCTTAAACTTGGGTAGTTGAAACCCGTGGAATGGGTACCATGCAATATGACTTCAAAGGGTCTTCATTTGCTCACCGAACCTCTCCAATCCTATCACTGCTGCGTTTATGCCCCTGTACACATGCTTGATTCTCTTTCGGAGACATAGCAATCCATAGGTTTTAAGATACTTACTAGTCAGGTACATTCTTAGGCGTTTAATATGCGGTGTTGAGTCCATTTCGTTGAGCAAGGAGTAGCTCTTGTCTATTCCATATTTGGCTTAAGGAACTTTATCTGTGCTCATTTCAATCTCTGGTTTTATGCAGCACCCGAACTCACCTTTACCCTTAAGCAAGCATAAGATGGTTTTCTAAATTTGAGACCCTGTTCTGTTCTGTAATTCAGTTCCTGTGTAGCCAAGTTTACATTCCGTGTATTACTGATATCTTATGATGCTTTTTTTTCTGTGT
The DNA here is from genome assembly GCF_964374135.1 of Grampus griseus. Classification (NCBI taxonomy): domain Eukaryota; kingdom Metazoa; phylum Chordata; class Mammalia; order Artiodactyla; family Delphinidae; genus Grampus; species Grampus griseus. The sequence continues at coordinate 878,789 of NW_028133365.1, read as the reverse complement.
GACTTATTTCAGTTAGAATCATCATACCTGAATCCACTCATTATGCTGCTACGGGCCTGATGACATAGATTTCATTGCTGAGTGATATTGCTTTGTAAGTAAATACCACAACTTCTTTATCCATTTTTCACTTTCTGCGATGTTGAACTTGTACTGTAAACGAGGTTCTTGTAAACAGAGGCGTCCCAAACTTTGGGGTGGCTGTGTCTTTTTGATTTTAATTTCCCTAAGCTATAGGACCATAAGTGGAAGTGCCCTAGGCTCTGTTGCTTTGTTTTTTAGATGTTTCAGGAAACACCATACACTTCTCCCGAGTGTCTGTTGGCCATTTACATCCCGCCCATCAGCATAACAAGGCTCCCAGTTCTCCATGGCCTGTCCTGCCTTGCTGGATTTTACACTTTTTTCAGATGGCCCTTTTGACCGGGGGGATGTGAGACTTCATTGTAGTGCAGATTTCCTTTGCAAGCTTGCTTGGTTGGCCAAAAAGGGCGTATGCGTTTTTTCCTGAATATATTCAGGAAAAAACGCATACGCCCTTTTTGGCCAAGTGCATCATTGTGGACGTTCTGCCTCTTTTCCTATGCTTTCAATGCAATTCCAGTCTACCTCCTAAAATTGGTTTCCTGCAATTCTGCCCCGCTTTCAAGTCCTCTTGGCAGCCTTACTTCAGTATATTTTTGGACGATACCTGTCATTTATAACTCTGCAGGTTTGTGAATTACAGTGCCCCTGAGCTCCTTTCTTCAACTCGCTTTCTTGTGAGCTGGCCGCAACACCGCAGGCTGGCTTCAGGCCCTAATCTGGTTCTGGCACGGCACGCTGAGCCTTTGGTTAATTCCTCTTCCTGGTGGGAAATGAGAGTTAAATTTGCCCGTCCAGACACCTCCAGCTAGTCTCTCATTGGTTCTCCCTATTCCTGTTCATCTTCCGCAAAATTGCAAACTGGGCCCAACAGGAGGTTAAAGGGACTGACTCTCCAAGTCGGGAGAATATTAGTAAAGCATCTGGAATGTTGCAACCGAGTACCAGGGGAGGAAAACTGAAACATATTTGAACACGTCTCCCGATCACATGGTTGATCATACTCTGGGTTCCACATGCATGTTTTAGCTGAAGGAAGAATACCTTAAACTTGGGTAGTTGAAACCCGTGGAATGGGTACCATGCAATATGACTTCAAAGGGTCTTCGTTTGCTCACCGAACCTCTCCAATCCTATCACTGCTGCGTTTATGCCCCTGTACACATGCTTGATTCTCTTTCGGAGACATAGCAATCCATAGGTTTTAAGATACTTACTAGTCAGGTACATTCTTAGGCGTTTAAAATGCGGTGTTGAGTCCATTTCTTTGAGCAAGGAGTAGCTCTTGTTTATTCCATATTTGGCTTAAGGAACTTTATCTGTGCTCATTTCAATCTCTGCTTTTATGCAGCACCCCAACTCACCTTTCCCCTTAAGCAAGCATAAGTTGGTTTTCTAAATTTGAGACCCTGTTCTGTTCTGTAATTCAGTTCCTGTGTAGCCAAGTTTACATTCCGTGTATTACTGATATCTTATGATGTTTCTTTTTCTGTGTGACTTATTTCAGTTAGAATCATCATACCTGAATCCACTCATTATTCTGCTAAGGGCCTGATGACATAGATTTCAGTGCTGAGTGATATTGCTTTTTAAGTAAATACCACAACTTCTTTATCCATTTTTCACTTTCTGTGATGTTGAACTTGTACTGTAAATGAGGTTCTTGTAAACAGAGGCGTCCCAAACTTTGGGGTGGCTGTGTCTTTTTGATTTTAATTTCCCTAAGCTATAGGACCATAAGTGGAAGTGCCCTAGGCTCTGTTGCTTTGTTTTTTAGATGTTTCAGGAAACACCATACACTTCTCCCGAGTGTCTGTTGGCAATTTACATCCCGCCCATCAGCATAACAAGGCTCCCAGTTCTCCATGGCCTGTCCTGCCTTTCTGGATTTTACACTTTTTTCAGATGGCCCTTTTGACTGGGGGGGAAGTGAGACTTCATTGTAGTGCAGATTTCCTTTGCAAGCTTGCTTGGTTGGCCAAAAAGGGCGTATGCGTTTTTTCCTGAATATATTCAGGAAAAAACGCATACGCCCTTTTTGGCCAAGTGCATCATTGTGGACGTTCTGCCTCGTTTCCTATGCTTTCAATGCAATTCCAGTCTACCTCCTGAAATTGGTTTCCTGCAATTCTGCCCCGCTTTCAAGTCCTCTTGGCAGCCTTACTTCAGTATATTTTTGGACGATAGCTGTCATTTATAACTCTGCAGGTTTGTGAATTACAGTGCCCCTGAGCTCCTTTCTTCAACTCGCTTTCTTTTGAGCTGGCCGCAGCACCGCAGGCTGGCTTCAGGCCATAATCTGGTTCAGGCACGGCACGCTGAGCCTTTGGTTAATTCCTCTTCCTGGTGGGAAATGAGAGTTAAATTTGCCCGTCCAGACACCTCCAGCTAGTCTCTCATTGGTTCTCGCTATTCCTGTTCATCTTCCGCAGAAATTCCAAACTGGGCCAAACAGGAGGTTAAAGGGACTGACTCTCCAAGTCGGGAGAGTGTTAGTAAAGCATCTGGAATGTTGCACCTGAGTACCAGGGGAGAAAAACTGAGACATATTTGAACACGTCTCCCGATCACATGGTTGATCATACTCTGGGTTCCACATGCATGTTTTAGCTGAAGGAAGAATACCTTAAACTTGGGTAGTTGAAACCCGTGGAATGGGTACCATGCAATATGACTTCAAAGGGTCTTCATTTGCTCACCGAACCTCTCCAATCCTATCACTGCTGCGTTTATGCCCCTGTACACATGCTTGATTCTCTTTCGGAGACATAGCAATCCATAGGTTTTAAGATACTTACTAGTCAGGTACATTCTTAGGTGTTTAATATGCGGTGTTGAGTCCATTTCGTTGAGCAAGGAGTAGCTCTTGTCTATTCCATATTTGGCTTAAGGAACTTTATCTGTGCACATTTCAATCTCTGGTTTTATGCAGCACCCCAACTCACCTTTACCCTTAAGCAAGCATAAGTTGGTTTTCTAAATTTGAGACCCTGTTCTGTTCTGTAATTCAGTTCCTGTGTAGCCAAGTTTACATTCCGTGTATTACTGATATCTTATGAGGTTTCTTTTTCTGTGTGAGTTATTTCAGTTAGAATTATCATACCTGAATCCACTCATTATGCTGCTACGGGCCTGATGACATAGATTTCATTGCTGAGTGATATTGCTTTGTAAGTAAATACCACAACTTCTTTATCCATTTTTCACTTTCTGCGATGTTGAACTTGTACTGTAAACGAGGTTCTTGTAAACAGAGGCGTCCCAAACTTTGGGGTGGCTGTGTCTTTTTGATTTTAATTTCCCTAAGCTATAGGACCATAAGTGGAAGTGCCCTAGGCTCTGTTGCTTTGTTTTTTAGATGTTTCAGGAAACACCATACACTTCTCCCGAGTGTCTGTTGGCAATTTACATCCCGCCCATCAGCATAACAAGGCTCCCAGTTCTCCATGGCCTGTCCTGCCTTTCTGGATTTTACACTTTTTTCAGATGGCCCTTTTGACCGGGGGGAAGTGAGACTTCATTGTAGTGCAGATTTCCTTTGCAAGCTTGCTTGGTTGGCCAAAAAGGGCGTATGCGTTTTTTCCTGAATATATTCAGGAAAAAACGCATACGCCCTTTTTGGCCAAGTGCATCATTGTGGACGTTCTGCCTCTTTTCCTATGCTTTCAATGCAATTCCAGTCTACCTCCTGAAATCGGTTTCCTGCAATTCTGCCCCGCTTTCAAGTCCTCTTGGCAGCCTTACTTCAGTATATTTTTGGACGAAAGCTGTCATTTATAACTCTGCAGGTTTGTGAATTACAGTGCCCCTGAGCTCCTTTCTTCAACTCACTTTCTTGTGAGCTGGCCGCAACACCGCAGGATGGCTTCAGGCCCTAATCTGGTTCCGGCACGGCACGCTGAGCCTTTTGTTAATTCCTCTTCCTGGTGGGAAATGAGAGTTAAATTTGCCCGTCCAGACACCTCCAGCTAGTCTCTCATTGGTTCTCGCTATTCCTGTTCATCTTCCGCAGAAATTGCAAACTGGGCCAAACAGGAGGTTAAAGGGACTGACTCTCCAAGTCGGGAGAGTGTTAGTAAAGCGTCTGGAATGTTGCACCCGAGTACCAGGGGAGGAAAACTGAGACATATTTGAACACGTCTCCCGATCACATGGTTGATCATACTCTAGGTTCCACATGCATGTTTTAACTGAAGGAAGAATACCTCAAACCTGGGTAGTTGAGACCCGTAGAATGGGTGCCATGCAATATGACTTCAAAGGGTCTTCATTTGCTCACCGAACCTCTCCAATCCTATCACTGCTGCGTTTATGCCCCTGTACACATGCTTGATTCTCTTTCAGAGACATAGCAATCCATAGGTTTTAAGATACTTACTAGTCAGGTACATTCTTAGGCGTTTAATATGCGGTGTTGAGTCCATTTCTTTGAGCAAGGAGTAGCTCTAGTCTATTCCATATTTGGCTTAAGGAACTTTATGTGTGCTCATTTCAATCTCTGGTTTTATGCAGCACCCCAACTCACCTTTCCCCTTAAGCAAGCATAAGTTGGTTTTCTAAATTTGAGACCCTCTTCTGTTCTGTAATTCAGTTCCTGTGTAGCCAAGTTTACATTCCGTGTATTAGTGATATCTTATGATGTTTCTTTTTCTGTGTGACTTATTTCAGTTAGAATCATCATACCTGAATCCACTCATTATGCTGCTAAGGGCCTGATGACATAGATTTCAGTGCTGAGTGATATTGCTTTGTAAGTAAATACCACAACTTCTTTATCCCTTTTTCACTTTCTGTGATGTTGAACTTGTACTGTAAACGAGGTTCTTCTAAACAGTGGCGTCCCAAACTTTGCGGTGGCTGTGTCTTTTTGATTTTAATTACCCTAAGCTATAGGACCATAAGTGGAAGTGCCCCAGGCTCTGTTGCTTTGTTTTTTAGATGTTTCAGGAAACACCATACACTTCTCCCGTGTGTCTGTTGGCAATTTACATCCCGCCCATCAGCATAACAAGGCTCCCAGTTCTCCATGGCCTGTCCTGCCTTTCTGGATTTTACACTTTTTTCAGATGGCCCTTTTGACCGGGGGGAAGTGAGACTTCATTGTAGTGCAGATTTCCTTTGCAAGCTTGCTTGGTTGGCCAAAAAGGGCGTATGCGTTTTTTCCTGAATATATTCAGGAAAAAACGCATACGCCCTTTTTGGCCAAGTGCATCATTGGGGACGTTCTGCCTCTTTTCCTATGCTTTCAATGCAATTCCAGTCTACCTCCTGAAATCGGTTTCCTGCAATTCTGCCCCGCTTTCAAGTCCTCTTGGCAGCCTTACTTCAGTATATTTTTGGACGATAGCTGTCATTTATAACTCTGCAGGTTTGTGAATTACAGTGCCCCTGAGCTCCTTTCTTCAACTCGCTTTCTTTTGAGCTGGCCGCAACACCGCAGGATGGCTTCAGGCCCTAATCTGGTTCGGGCACGGCATGCTGAGCCTTTGGTTAATTCCTCTTCCTGGTGGGAAATGAGAGTTAAATTTGCCCGTCCAGACACCTCCAGCTAGTCTCTCATTGGTTCTCGCTATTCCTGTTCATCTTCCGCAGAAATTGCAAACTGGGCCAAACAGGAGGTTAAAGGGACTGACTCTCCAAGTCGGGAGAGTGTTAGTAAAGCATCTGGAATGGTGCACCCGAGTACCATGGGACGAAAACTGAGACATGTTTGAACACGTCTCCCGATCACATGGTTGATCATACTCTGTGTTCCACATGCATGTTTTAGCTGAAGGAACAATACCTTAAACCTGGGTAGTTGAAACCCGTGGAATGGGTACCATGCGATATGACTTCAAAGGGTCTTCATTTGCTCACCGAACCTCTCCAATCCTATCACTGCTGCGTTTATGCCCCTGTACACATGCTTGATTCTCTTTCGGAGACATAGCAATCCAAAGGTTTTAAGATACTTACTAGTCAGGTACATTCTTAGGCGTTTAATATGCGGTGTTGAGTCCATTTCGTTGAGCAAGGAGTAGCTCTTGTCTATTCCATATTTGGCTTAAGGAACTTTATCTGTGCTCATTTCAATCTCTGGTTTTATGCAGCACCCCAACTCACCTTTCCCCTTAAGCAAGCATAAGTTGGTTTTCTAAATTTGAGACCCTGTTCTGTTCCGTAATTCAGGTCCTGTGTAGCCAAGTTTACATTCCGTGTATTAGTGATATCTTATGATGTTTCTTTTTCTGTGTGACTTATTTCAGTTAGAATCATCATACCTGAATCCACTCATTATGCTGCTACGGGCCTGATGACATAGATTTCAGTGCTGAGTGATATTGCTTTGTAAGTAAATACCACAACTTCTTTATCCATTTTTCACTTTCTGCGATGTTGAACTTGTACTGTAAACGAGGTTCTTGTAAACAGAGGCGTCCCAAACTTTGGGGTAGCTGTGTCTTTTTGATTTTAATTTCCCTAAGCTATAGGACCATAAGTGGAAGTGCCCTAGGCTCTGTTGCTTTGTTTTTTAGATGTTTCAGGAAACACCATACACTTCTCCCGAGTGTCTGTTGGCAATTTACATCCCACCCATCAGCATAACAAGGCTCCCAGTTCTCCATAGCCTGTCCTGCCTTTCTGGATTTTACACTTTTTTCAGATGGCCCTTTTGACCGGGGGGAAGTGAGACTTCATTGTAGTGCAGATTTCCTTTGCAAGCTTGCTTGTTTGGCCAAAAAGGGCGTATGCGTTTTTTCCTGAATATATTCAGGAAAAAACGCATACGCCCTTTTTGGCCAAGTGCATCATTGTGGACGTTCTGCCTCTTTTCCTATGATTTCAATGCAATTCCAGTCTACGTCCTGAAATAGGTTTCCTGCAATTCTGCCCCGCTTTCAAGTCCTCTTGGCAGCCTTACTTCAGTATATTTTTGGACGATAGCTGTCATTTATAACTCTGCAGGTTTGTGAATTACTGTGCCCCTGAGCTCCTTTCTTCAACTCGCTTTCTTGTGAGCTGGTCGCAACACCGCAGGATGGCTTCAGGCCCTAATCTGGTTCCGGCACGGCACGCTGAGCCTTTGGTTAATTCCTCTTCCTGGTGGGAAATGAGAGTTAAATTTGCCCGTCCAGACACCTCCAGCTAGTCTCTCATTGGTTCTCGCTATTCCTGTTCATCTTCCGCAGAAATTGCAAACTGGGCCAAACAGGAGGTTAAAGGGACTGACTCTCCAAGTCGGGAGAGTGTTAGTTAAGCGTCTGGAATGTTGCACCCGAGTACCAGGGGAGGAAAACTGAGACATATTTGAACACATCTCCCGATCACATGGTTGATCATACTCTGGGTTCCACATGCATGTTTTAGCTGAAGGAAGAATACCTTAAACCTGGGTAGTTGAAACCCGTGGAATGGGTACCATGCAATATGTCTTCAAAGGGTCTTCATTTGCTCACCGAACCTCTCCAATCCTATCACTGCTGCGTTTATGCCCCTGTACACACGCTTGATTCTCTTTTGTAGACATAGCAACCCATACGTTTTAAGATACTTACTAGTCAGGTACATTCTTAGGCGTTTAATATGGGGTGTTGAGTCCATTTCGTTGAGCAAGGAGTAGCTCTTGTCTATTCCATATTTGGCTTAAGGAACTTTATCTGTGCTCATTTCAATCTCTGGTTTTATGCAGCACCCCAACTCAACTTTCCCCTTAAGCAAGCATAAGTTGGTTTTCTCAATTTGAGACCCTGTTCTGTTCTGCAAGTCAGTTCTTGTGTAGCCAAGTTTACATTCCATGTATTACTGATATCTTATGATGTTTCTTTTTCTGTGTGACTTATTTCAGTTAGAATCATCTTATGTAACTCTACTCATTATGCTGCTACAGGCCTGATGACATAGATTTCATTGCTGAGTGATACTGCATTGTACGAGAGTTCCACAACTTATTTATCCATTTTTCACTTTCTGTGATATTGAACTTGTATGGTAAACGAGGTTGTGGTAAACAGAGCCGTCCCAAACTTTGGGGTGGCTGTGTCTTTTTGATTTTAATTTACCTAAGCTATAAGACCATAAGTGGAAGTGCCCTAGGCTCTGTTGCTTTGTTTTTTAGATGTTTCAGGAAACACCATACACTTCTCCCGAGTGTCTGTTGGCAATTTACATCCCGCCCATCAGCATAACAAGGTTCCCAGTTCTCCATGGCCTGTCCTGTCTTTCTGGATTTTACACATTTTTCAGATGGCCCTTTTGACCGGGGGGAAGTGAGACTTCATTGTAGTGCAGATTTCCTTTGCAAGCTTGCTTGGTTGGCCAAAAAGGGCGTATGCGTTTTTTCCTGAATATATTCAGGAAAAAACGCATACGCCCTTTTTGGCCAAGTGCATCATTGTGGACGTTCTGCCTCTTTTCCTATGCTTTCAATGCAATTCCAGTCTACCTCCTGAAATCGGTTTCCTGCAATTCTGCCCCGCTTTCAAGTCCTCTTGGCAGCCTTACTTCAGTATATTTTTGGACGATAGCTGTCATTTATAACTCTGCAGGTTTGTGAATTACAGTGCCCCTGAGCTCCTTTCTTCAACTCGCTTTCTTGTGAGCTGGCCGCAACACCGCAGGATGGCTTCAGGCCCTAATCTTTTTCCGGCACGGCACGCTGAGCCTTTAGTTATTTCCTCTTCCTGGTGGGAAATGAGAGTTAAATTTGCCCGTCCAGACACCTCCAGCTTGTCTCTCATTGGTTCTCCCTATTCCTGTTCATCTTCCGCAGAAATTGCAAACTGGGCCAAACAGGAGGTTAAAGGCGCTGACTCTCCAAGTCGGGAGAGTGTTAGTAAAGCGTCTGGAATGTTGCACCCGAGTACCAGCGGAGGAAAACTGAGACATATTTGAACACGTCTCCCAATCACATGGTTGATCATACTCTGGGTTCCACATGCATGTTTTAGCTGAAGGAAGAATACCTTAAACCTGGGTAGTTGAAACCCGTGGAATGGGTACCATGCAATATGACTTCAAAGGGTCTTCATTTGCTCACCGAACCTCTCCAATCCTATCACTGCTGCGTTTATGCCCCTGTACACATGCTTGATTCTCTTTCGGAGACATAGCAATCCATAGGTTTTCAGATACTTACTAGTCAGGTACATTCTTAGGCGTTTAATATGCGGTGTTGAGTCCATTTCGTTGAGCAAGGAGTAGCTCTTGTCTATTCCATATTTGGCTTAAGGCACTTTATCTGTGCTCATTTCAATCTCTGGTTTTATGCAGCACCCCAACTCACCTTTACCCTTAAGCAAGCATAAGTTGGTTTTCTAAATTTGAGACCCTGTTCTGTTCTGTAATTCAGTTCCTGTGTAGCCAAGTTTACATTCCGTGTATTAGTGATATCTTATGATATTTCTTTTTCTGTGTGAGTTATTTCAGTTAGAATTATCATACCTGAATCCACTCATTATGCTGCTACGGGCCTGATGACATAGATTTCATTGCTGAGTGATATTGCTTTGTAAGTAAATACCACAACTTCTTTATCCATTTTTCACTTTCTGCGATGTTGAACTTGTACTGTAAACGAGGTTCTTGTAAACAGAGGCGTCCCAAACTTTGGGGTGGCTGTGTCTTTTTGATTTTAATTTCCCTAAGCTATAGGACCATAAGTGGAAGTGCCCTAGGCTCTGTTGCTTTGTTTTTTAGATGATTCAGGAAACACCATACACTTCTCCCGAGTGTCTGTTGGCAATTTACATCCCGTCCATCAGCATAACAAGGCTCCCATTTCTCCATGGCCTGTCCTGCCTTTCTGGATTTTACACTTTTTTCAGATGGCCCTTTTGACCGGGGGGAAGTGAGACTTCATTGTAGTGCAGATTTCCTTTGCAAGCTTGCTTGGTTGGCCAAAAAGGGCGTATGCGTTTTTTCCTGAATATATTCAGGAAAAAACGCATACGCCCTTTTTGGCCAAGTGCATCATTGTGGACGTTCTGCCTCTTTTCCTATGCTTTCAATGCAATTCCAGTCTACCTCCTGAAATCGGGTTCCTGCAATTCTTCCCCGCTTTCAAGTCCTCTTGGCAGCCTTACTTCAGTATATTTTTGGACGATAGCTGTCATTTATAACTCTGCAGGTTTGTGAATTACAGTGCCCCTGAGCTCCTTTCTTCAACTCGCTTTCTTGTGAGCTGGCCGCAACACCACAGGATGGCTTCAGGCCCTAATCTGGTTCCGGCACGGCACCCTGAGCCTTTTGTTAATTCCTCTTCCTGGTGGGAAATGAGAGTTAAATTTGCCCGTCCAGACACCTCCAGCTAGTCTCTCATTGGTTCTCGCTATTCCTGTTCATCTTCCGCAGAAATTGCAAACTGGGCCAAACAGGAGGTTAAAGGGACAGACTCTCCAAGTCGGGAGAGTGTTAGTAAAGCGTCTGGAATGTTGCACCCGAGTACCAGGGGAGGAAAACTGAGACATATTTGAACACGTCTCCCGATCACATGGTTGATCATACTCTAGGTTCCACATGCATGTTTTAACTGAAGGAAGAATACCTCAAACCTGGGTAGTTGAGACCCGTAGAATGGGTGCCATGCAATATGACTTCAAAGGGTCTTCATTTGCTCACCGAACCTCTCCAATCCTATCACTGCTGCGTTTATGCCCCTGTACACATGCTTGATTCTCTTTCAGAGACATAGCAATCCATAGGTTTTAAGATACTTACTAGTCAGGTACATTCTTAGGCGTTTAATATGCGGTGTTGAGTCCATTTCTTTGAGCAAGGAGTAGCTCTAGTCTATTCCATATTTGGCTTAAGGAACTTTATGTGTGCTCATTTCAATCTCTGGTTTTATGCAGCACCCCAACTCACGTTTCCCCTTAAGCAAGAATAAGTTGGTTTTCTAAATTTGAGACCCTCTTCTGTTCTGTAATTCAGTTCCTGTGTAGCCAAGTTTACATTCCGTGTATTAGTGATATCTTATGATGTTTCTTTTTCTGTGTGACTTATTTCAGTTAGAATCATCATACCTGAATCCACTCATTATGCTGCTAAGGGCCTGATGACATAGATTTCAGTGCTGAGTGATATTGCTTTGTAAGTAAATACCACAACTTCTTTATCCCTTTTTCACTTTCTGTGATGTTGAACTTTTACTGTAAACGAGGTTCTTCTAAACAGTGGCGTCCCAAACTTTGCGGTGGCTGTGTCTTTTTGATTTTAATTACCCTAAGCTATAGGACCATAAGTGGAAGTGCCCCAGGCTCTGTTGCTTTGTTTTTTAGATGTTTCAGGAAACACCATACACTTCTCCCGAGTGTCTGTTGGCAATTTACATCCCGCCCATCAGCATAACAAGGCTCCCAGTTCTTCATGGCCTGTCCTGCCTTGCTGGATTTTACACTTTTTTCACATGGCGCTTTTGACCGGGGGAAGTGAGACTTCATTGTAGTGCAGATTTCCTTTGCAAGCTTGCTTGGTTGGCCAAAAAGGGCGTATGCGTTTTTTCCTGAATATATTCAGGAAAAAACACATACGCCCTTTTTGGCCAAGTGCATCATTGTGGACGTTCTGCCTCTTTTCCTATGCTTTCAATGCAATTCCAGTCTACCTGCTGAAATCGGTTTCCTGCAATTCTGCCCCGCTTTCAAGTCCTCTTGGCAGCCTTACTTCAGTATATTTTTGGACGATAGCTGTCATTTATAACTCTGCAGGTTTGTGAATTACAGTGCCCCTGAGCTCCTTTCTTCAACTCGCTTTCTTGTGAGCTGACCGCAACACCGCAGGCTGGCTTTAGGCCCTAATCTGGTTCGGGCACGGCACGCTGAGCCTTTGGTTAATTCCTCTTCCTGGTGGGAAATGAGAGGAAAATTTGCCCGTCCAGACACCTCCAGCTAGTCTCTCATTGGTTCTCGCTATTCCTGTTCATCTTCCGCAGAAATTGCAAACTGGGCCAAACAGGAGGTTAAAGGGACTGACTCTCCAAGTCGGGAGAGTGTTAGTAAAGCATCTGGAATGTTGCACCTGAGTACCAGGGGAGGAAAACTGAGACATATTTGAACACATCTCCCGATCACATGGTTGATCATACTCTGGGTTCCACATGCATGTTTTAGCTGAAGGAAGAATACCTTAAACTTGGGTAGTTGAAACCCGTGGAATGGGTACCATGCAATATGACTTCAAAGGGTCTTCATTTGCTCACCGAACCTCTCCAATCCTATCACTGCTGCTTTTATGCCCCTGTACACATGCTTGATTCTCTTTCGGAGACATAGCAATCCATAGGTTTTAAGATACTTACTAGTCAGGTACATTCTTAGGCGTTTAATATGCGGTGTTGAATCCATTTCGTTGAGCAAGGAGTAGCTCTTGTCTATTCCATATTTGGCTTAAGGAACTTTATCTGTGCTCATTTCAATCTCTGGTTTTATGCAGCACCCGAACTCACCTTTACCCTTAAGCAAGCATAAGTTGGTTTTCTAAATTTGAGACCCTGTTCTGTTCTGTAATTCAGTTCCTGTGTAGCCAAGTTTACATTCCGTGTATTACTGATATCTTATGATGTTTCTTTTTCTTTGTGAGTTATTTCAGTTAGAATTATCATACCTGAATCCACTCATTATGCTGCTACGGGCCTGATGACATAGATTTCATTGCTGAGTGATATTGCTTTGTAAGTAAATACCACAACTTCTTTATCCATTTTTCACTTTCTGTGATGTTGAACTTGTACTGTAAACGAGGTTTTTGTAAACAGAGGCGTCCCAAACTTTGGGGTGGCTGTGTCTTTTTGATTTTAATTTCCCTAAGCTATAGGACCATAAGTGGAAGTGCCCTAGGTTCTGTTGCTTTGTTTTTTAGATGTTTCAGGAAACACCATACACTTCTCCCGAGTGTCTGTTGGCAATTTACATCCCGCCCATCAGCATAACAAGGCTCCCAGTTCTCCATGGCCTGTCCTGCCTTTCTGGATTTTACACTTTTTTCAGATGGCCCTTTTGACCGGGGGGAAGTGAGACTTCATTGTAGTGCAGATTTCCTTTGCAAGCTTGCTTCGTTGGCCAAAAAGGGCGTATGCGTTTTTTCCTGAATATATTCAGGAAAAAACGCATACGCCCTTTTTGGCCAAGTGCATCATTGTGGACGTTCTGCCTCTTTTCCTATGCTTTCAATGCAATTCATGTCTACCTCCTGAAATCGGTTTCCTGCAATTCTGCCCCGCTTTCAAGTCCTCTTGGCAGCCTTACTTCAGTATATTTTTGGACGATAGCTGTCATTTATAACTCTGCAGGTTTGTGAATTACAGTGCCCCTGAGCTCCTTTCTTCAACTCGCTTTCTTGTGAGCTGGCCGCAACACCGCAGGATGGCTTCAGGCCCTAATCTTGTTCCGGAACGGCACGCTGAGCCTTTGGTTAATTCCTCTTCCTGGTGGGTAAGGAGAGTTAAATTTGCCCGTCCAGACACCTCCAGCTAGTCTCTCATTGGTTCTCGCTATTCCTGTTCATCTTCCGCAGAAATTGCAAACTGGGCCAAACAGGAGGTTAAAGGGACTGACTCTACAAGTCAGGAGAGTGTTAGTAAAGCGTCTGGAATGTTGCACCCGAGTACCATGGGAGGAAAACTGAGACATATTTGAACACGTCTCCCGATCACATGGTTGATCATACTCTGGGTTCCACATGTATGCTTTAGCTGAAGGAAGAATACCTTAAACCTGGGTAGTTGAAAACCGTGGAATGGGTACCATGCGATATGACTTCAAAGGGTCTTCATTTGCTCACCGAACCTCTCCAATCCTATCACTGCTGTGTTTATGCCCCTGTACACATGCTTGATTCTCTTTCGGAGACATAGCAATCCATAGGTTTTAAGATACTTACTAGTCAGGTACTTTCTTAGGCGTTTAATATGGGGTGTTGAGTCCATTTCGTTGAGCAAGGAGTAGCTCTAGTCTATTACATATTTGGCTTAAGGAACTTTATCTGTGCTCATTTCAATCTCTGCTTTTATGCAGCACCCCAACTCACCTTTCCCCTGAAGCAAGCATAAGTTGGTTTTCTAAATTTGAGACCCTGTTCTGTTCTGTAATTCAGTTCCTGTGTAGCCAAGTTTACATTCCGTGTATTACTGATATCTTATGATGCTTCTTTTTCTGTGAGACTTATTTCAGTTAGAATCATCATACCTGAATCCACTCATTATGCTGGTACGGGCCTGATGACATAGATTTCATTGCTGAGTGATATTGCTTTGTAAGTAAATACCACAACTTCTTTATCCATTTTTCACTTTCTGTGATGTTGAACTTGTACTGTAAACGAGGTTCTTGTAAACAGAGGCGTCCCAAACTTTGGGGTGGCTGTGTCTTTTTGATTTTAATTTCCCTAAGCTATAGGACCATAAGTGGAAGTGCCCTAGGCTCTGTTGCTTTGTTTTTTAGATGTTTCAGGAAACACCATACACTTCTCCCGAGTGTCTGTTCGCAATTTACATCCCGCCCATCAGCATAACAAGGCTCCCAGTTCTCCATGGCCTGTCCTGCCTTGCTGGATTTTACACTTTTTTCACATGGCGCTTTTGACCGGGGGGAAGTGAGACTTCATTGTAGTGCAGATTTCCTTTGCAAGCTTGCTTGGTTGGCCAAAAAGGGCGTATGCGTTTTTTCCTGAATATATTCAGGAAAAAACACATACGCCCTTTTTGGCCAAGTGCATCATTGTGGACGTTCTGCCTCTTTTCCTATGCTTTCAATGCAATTCCAGTCTACCTCCTGAAATCGGTTTCCTGCAATTCCGCCCCGCTTTCAAGTCCTCTTGGCTGCCTTACTTCAGTATATTTTTGGACGATAGCTGTCATTTATAACTCTGCAGGTTTGTGAATTACAGTGCCCCTGAGCTCCTTTCTTCAACTCGCTTTCTTGTGAGCTGGCCGCAACACCGCAGGCTGGCTTTAGGCCCTAATCTGGTTCGGGCACGGCACGCTGAGCCTTTGGTTAATTCCTATTCCTGGTGGGAAATGAGAGTAAAATTTGCCCGTCCAGACACCTCCAGCTAGTCTCTCATTGGTTCTCGCTATTCCTGTTCATCTTCCGCAGAAATTGCAAACTGGGCCAAACAGGAGGTTAAAGGGACTGACTCTCCAAGTCGGGAGAGTGTTAGTAAAGCATCTGGAATGTTGCACCTGAGTACCAGGGGAGGAAAACTGAGACATATTTGAACACGTCTCCCGATCACATGGTTGATCATACTCTGGGTTCCACATGCATGTTTTAGCTGAAGGAAGAATACCTTAAACTTGGGTAGTTGAAACCCGTGGAATGGGTACCATGCAATATGACTTCAAAGGGTCTTCATTTGCTCACCGAACCTCTCCAATCCTATCACTGCTGCATTTATGCCCCTGTACACATGCTTGATTCTCTTTCGGAGACATAGCAATCCATAGGTTTTAAGATACTTACTAGTCAGGTACATTCTTAGGCGTTTAATATGCGGTGTTGAATCCATTTCGTTGAGCAAGGAGTAGCTCTTGTCTATTCCATATTTGGCTTAAGGAACTTTATCTGTGCTCATTTCAATCTCTGGTTTTATGCAGCACCCGAACTCACCTTTACCCTTAAGCAAGCATAAGTTGGTTTTCTAAATTTGAGACCCTGTTCTGTTCTGTAATTCAGTTCCTGTGTAGCCAAGTTTACATTCCGTGTATTACTGATATCTTATGATGTTTCTTTTTCTGTGTGAGTTATTTCAGTTAGAATTATCATACCTGAATCCACTCATTATGCTGCTACGGGCCTGATGACATAGATTTCATTGCTGAGTGATATTGCTTTGTAAGTAAATACCACAACTTCTTTATCCATTTTTCACTTTCTGTGATGTTGAACTTGTACTGTAAACGAGGTTCTTGTAAACAGAGGCGTCCCAAACTTTGGGGTGGCTGTGTCTTTTTGATTTTAATTTCCCTAAGCTATAGGACCATAAGTGGAAGTGTCCTAGGTTCTGTTGCTTTGTTTTTTAGATGTTTCAGGAAACACCATACACTTCTCCCGAGTGTCTGTTGGCAATTTACATCCCGCCCATCAGCATAACAAGGCTCCCAGTTCTCCATGGCCTGTCCTGCCTTGCTGGATTTTACACTTTTTTCAGATGGCCCTTTTCACCGGGGGGAAGTGAGACTTCATTGTAGTGCAGATTTCCTTTGCAAGCTTGCTTGGTTGGCCAAAAAGGGCGTATGCGTTTTTTCCTGAATATATTCAGGAAAAAACGCATACGCCCTTTTTGGCCAAGTGCATCATTGGGGACGTTCTGCCTCGTTTCCTATGCTTTCAATGCAATTCCAGTCTACCTCCTGAAATCGGTTTCCTGCAATTCTGCCCCGCTTTCAAGTCCTCTTGGCAGCCTTACTTCAGTATATTTTTGGATGATAGCTGTCATTTATAACTCTGCAGGTTTGTGAATTACAGTGCCCCTGAGCTCCTTTCTTCAACTCGCTTTCTTGTGAGCTGGCCGCAACACCGCAGGATGGCTTCAGGCCCTAATCTTTTTCCGGCACGGCACGCTGAGCCTTTAGTTATTTCCTCTTCCTGGTGGGAAATGAGAGTTAAATTTGCCCGTCCAGACACCTCCAGCTAGTCTCTCATTGGTTCTCCCTATTCCTGTTCATCTTCCGCAGAAATTGCAAACTGGGCCAAACAGGAGGTTAAAGGCGCTGACTCTCCAAGTCGGGAGAGTGTTAGTAAAGCGTCTGGAATGTTGCACCCGAGTACCAGCGGAGGAAAACTGAGACATATTTGAACACGTCTCCCAATCACATGGTTGATCATACTCTGGGTTCCACATGCATGTTTTAGCTGAAGGAAGAATACCTTAAACCTGGGTAGTTGAAACCTGTGGAATGGGTACCATGCAATATGACTTCAAAGGGTCTTCATTTGCTCACCGAACCTCTCCAATCCTATCACTGCTGCGTTTATGCCCCTGTACACATGCTTGATTCTCTTTCGGAGACATAGCAATCCATAGGTTTTCAGATACTTACTAGTCAGGTACATTCTTAGGCGTTTAATATGCGGTGTTGAGTCCATTTCGTTGAGCAAGGAGTAGCTCTTGTCTATTCCATATTTGGCTTAAGGAACTTTATCTGTGCTCATTTCAATCTCTGGTTTTATGCAGCACCCCAACTCACCTTTACCCTTAAGCAAGCATAAGTTGGTTTTCTAAATTTGAGACCGTGTTCTGTTCTGTAATTCAGTTCCTGTGTAGCCAAGTTTACATTCCGTGTATTACTGATATCTTATGATATTTCTTTTTCTGTGTGAGTTATTTCAGTTAGAATTATCATACCTGAATCCACTCATTATGCTGCTACGGGCCTGATGACATAGATTTCATTGCTGAGTGATATTGCTTTGTAAGTAAATACCACAACTTCTTTATCCATTTTTCACTTTCTGCGATGTTGAACTTGTACTGTAAACGAGGTTCTTGTAAACAGAGGCGTCCCAAACATTGGGGTGGCTGTGTCTTTTTTATTTTAATTTCCCTAAGCTATAGGACCATAAGTGGAAGTGCCCTAGGCTCTGTTGCTTTGTTTTTTAGATGTTTCAGGAAACACCATACACTTCTCCCGAGTGTCTGTTGGCAATTTACATCCCGCCCCTCAGCATAACAAGGCTCCCATTTCTCCATGGCCTGTCCTGCCTTTCTGGATTTTACACTTTTTTCAGATGGCCCTTTTGACCGGGGGGAAGTGAGACTTCATTGTAGTGCAGATTTCCTTTGCAAGCTTGCTTGGTTGGCCAAAAAGGGCGTATGCGTTTTTTCCTGAATATATTCAGGAAAAAACGCATACGCCCTTTTTGGCCAAGTGCATCATTGTGGACGTTCTGCCTCTTTTCCTATGCTTTCAATGCAATTCCAGTCTACCTCCTGAAATCGGTTTCCTGCAATTCTGCCCCGCTTTCAAGTCCTCTTGGCAGCCTTACTTCAGTATATTTTTGGACGATAGCTGTCATTTATAACTCTGCAGGTTTGTGAATTACACTGCCCCTGAGCTCCTTTCTTCAACTCGCTTTCTTGTGAGCTGGCCGCAACACCACAGGATGGCTTCAGGCCCTAATCTGGTTCCGGCACGGCACCCTGAGCCTTTTGTTAATTCCTCTTCCTGGTGGGAAATGAGAGTTAAATTTGCCCGTCCAGACACCTCCAGCTAGTCTCTCATTGGTTCTCGCTATTCCTGTTCATCTTCCGCAGAAATTGCAAACTGGGCCAAACAGGAGGTTAAAGGGACTGACTCTCCAAGTCGGGAGAGTGTTAGTAAAGCGTCTGGAATGTTGCACCCGAGTACCAGGGGAGGAAAACTGAGACATATTTGAACACGTCTCCCGATCACATGGTTGATCATACTCTAGGTTCCACATGCATGTTTTAACTGAAGGAAGAATACCTCAAACCTGGGTAGTTGAGACCCGTAGAATGGGTGCCATGCAATATGACTTCAAAGGGTCTTCATTTGCTCACCGAACCTCTCCAATCCTATCACTGCTGCGTTTATGCCCCTGTACACATGCTTGATTCTCTTTCAGAGACATAGCAATCCATAGGTTTTAAGATACTTACTAGTCAGGTACATTCTTAGGCGTTTAATATGCGGTGTTGAGTCCATTTCTTTGAGCAAGGAGTAGCTCTAGTCTATTCCATATTTGGCTTAAGGAACTTTATGTGTGCTCATTTCAATCTCTGGTTTTATGCAGCACCCCAACTCACCTTTCCCCTTAAGCAAGCATAAGTTGGTTTTCTAAATTTGAGACCCTCTTCTGTTCTGTAATTCAGTTCCTGTGTAGCCAAGTTTACATTCCGTGTATTAGTGATATCTTATGATGTTTCTTTTTCTGTGTGACTTATTTCAGTTAGAATCATCATACCTGAATCCACTCATTATGCTGCTAAGGGCCTGATGACATAGATTTCAGTGCTGAGTGATATTGCTTTGTAAGTAAATACCACAACTTCTTTATCCCTTTTTCACTTTCTGTGATGTTGAACTTGTACTGTAAACGAGGTTCTTCTAAACAGTGGCGTCCCAAACTTTGCGGTGGCTGTGTCTTTTTGATTTTAATTACCCTAAGCTATAGGACCATAAGTGGAAGTGCCCCAGGCTCTGTTGCTTTGTTTTTTAGATGTTTCAGGAAACACCATACACTTCTCCCGAGTGTCTGTTGGCAATTTACATCCCGCCCATCAGCATAACAAGGCTCCCAGTTCTCCATGGCCTGTCCTGCCTTTCTGGATTTTACACTTTTTTCAGATGGCCCTTTTGACCGGGGGGAAGTGAGACTTCATTGTAGTGCAGATTTCCTTTGCAAGCTTGCTTGGTTGGAAGGACCAAGTGGATCTTCCACTTAGGACCATAAGTGGAAGTGCCCTAGGCGTTTGTTGTCTACATCTGTTGCTCTATTTATGTCTTGCAAAATGGTTAATCTGTACAGTTTTTCTAGGTTCCACATATATGCATGAATATACAAGATTTGTTTTTCTCTTTCTGACTTACTTCACTCTGTATGACAGTCTCTAGATCCATCGACGTCTCTACAAATGACCCAATTTCATTCCTTTTCATGGCTTAGTAATATTCCATTTTATATATGTACCACAGCTTTATGCATTCGTCTGTCTGTGGGCATTTAGGTTGCTTCCATTACCTCGATATTGTAAATAGTGATGCAATGAACATTGCGGTGAATGACTCTTTTTGATTTATGGTTTTGTCTGGGTATATGTCCAGTACTGGGATTGCTGTATCATATGGTAATTCTATTGTTAGTTTCTGAAGAAATTCCATATTGTTCTCCATAATGACTGTATCAATTTATATTCCCAACAATAGTGGAAGAGGGTTCCTTTTCTCCACACCCTTTCCAGCATTTTTTGTTTGTAGATTTTCTATGAAGCCTATTCTACCAGGTGTGAGGTGATACCTCATTGTTGAATCCATTTCGTTGAGCAAGGGGTAGGTCTTGTCTATTACATATTTGGCTTATGGAACGGTATCTGTGCTAATTTCAAACTCTGCTTTTATGCAGCACCCCAACTCACCTTCCCCCTTAAGCAAGCATAAGTTGGTTTTCTAAATTTGAGACCCTGTTCTGTTTTGTAATTCAGTTCATGTGTAGTCAAGTTCACATTCCGTGTATTAGTGATACCTTATGATGTTTCTTTTTCTGTGTGACTTATTTCACGTAGAATCATCGTGCCTCAATCCACTCATTATGCTGGTACAGGCCTGGTGACATAGATTTCATTGCTGAGTGGTATTCTGTTGTACATAAGTACCGCAACTTCTTTATCCATTATTTGCTCTCTGGGATATTTACCTTGTGCCGCAGAAGAGATTCCTGTAAAAAGAGCCGTCCCAAATTTTGGGGTGGCTGTGTCTTTTTGATTTTAATTTCCCTAAGCTATAGGACCATAAGTGGAAGTGCCCTAGGCTCTGTTGCTTTGTTTTTTAGATGTTTCAGGAAACACCATACACTTCTACAGAGCGGCTGTTGGCAATTTACATCCCGCCCATCAGCATAACAAGGCTCCCAGTTCTCCATGGCCTGTCCTGCCTTTCTGGATTTTACACTTTTTTCAGATGGCCCTTTTGACCGGGGGGAAGTGAGACTTCATTGTAGTGCAGATTTCCTTTGCAAGCTTGCTTGGTTGGCCAAAAAGGGCGTATGCGTTTTTTCCTGAATATATTCAGGAAAAAACGCATACGCCCTTTTTGGCCACGTGCATCATTGTCGACGTTCTGCCTGTTTTCCTGTGTTTTAAATGCAATCCAATTCCGATTCCTCCTGAAATCGGTTTCCTGCAATTTTGCCCCGCATTCAAGTCCTCTTGGCAGCCCTACTTCAGTATATTTTCGGACAATAGCTGTCATTTATAAATCTGCAGGTTTGTGAATTACAGTGCCCCTGAGCTCCTTTCTTCAACTCGCTTTCTTGTGAGCTGGCCACAACACTGCAGGATTGCTTCAGGCCCTAATCTGGTTCCGGCACGGCACGCTGAGCCTTTGGTTTATTCCTCTTCCCTGTGGGAAATGAGAGTTAAATTTGCCCGTCCAGACACCTCCAGCTAGTCTCTCATTGGTTCTCCCTATTCCTGTTCATCTTCCGCAGAAATTGCAAACTGGGCCAAACAGGAGGTTAAAGGCATTCACTCTCCAAGTGAGGAGAGTGTTAGTAAAGCATCTGGAATGTTGCACCCGAGTACCAGGGAACGAAAAGTGAGACACATTTGAACACGTTTCTTGATCACACGGTGGATCATACTCTGGGTTCCACATGCATGTTTTAGCTGAAGGAAGAATCCCTTAAACCTGGAGAGTTGAGACCAATGGAATGGGTACCATGCAATATGACTTCAAAGGGTCTGCATTTGCTCACCGAACCTCACCAATCTTATGAGCCCCAAGTGTCCAGCCTTATGTGTCACCCAGCTCTGGGTGTAGATATGGTAAATGCAGGTTGCATCAGAAGCCTTGAATGAATTACTTAAGTATTGCTCTCTATTTCACTCTCATTGTGTTTTGTTTAAGAAATTTATTTTTAATATGGGATTTAGATGATTTTCACTGCTTTAATGCCGCTGTACACACTCTTGATTCTCTTACAGAGATATATAAATCCATAGCTTTTATGATTCTTATTAGTCAGGTATATTCCTAGGCGTTGAATATGGGGTGTGGAGTCCATTTCGTTGAGCAAGGAGTAGCTCTTGTCTATTCCATATTTGGCTTAAGGAACTTTATCTGTGCTCATTTCAATCTCTGGTTTTATGCAGCACCCCAACTCACCTTTCCACTTAAGCAAGCATAAGTTGGTTTTCTAAATTTGAGACCCTGTTCTGTTTTGGAATTCAGTTCCTGTGTAGCCAAGTTTACGTTCCGTGTATTAGTGATATCTTATGATGTTTCTTTCTCTGTGTGACTTATTTCAGTTAGATTCATTGTACTTAATCCACTCATTATGCTGCTACGGGCCTGATGACATAGATTTCATTGCTGAGTGATACTGCATTGTACGTAAGTACCACAACTTTTTTATCCATTTTTCACTTTCTGCGATATTGAACTTGTACCGTATATGAGGTTCTTATAAACAGAGCCATCCCAAACTTGGGGTGGCTGTGTCTTTTTGATTTTAATTTCCCTAAACTATAGGACCATAAGTGGAAGTGCCCTAGGCTCTGTTGCTTTGTTTTTTAGATGTTTCAGGAAACACCATACACTTCTCCAGAGTGGCTGTTGGCAATTTACATCCCGCCCATCAGCATAAGAAGGCTCCCAGTTCTCCATGGCCTGTCGTGCCTTTCTGGATTTTACACTTTTTTCAGATGGCCCTTTTGACCAGGGGAAAGTGAGACTTCATTGTAGTGCAGATTTCCTTTGCAAGCTTGCTTGGTTGGCCAAAAAGTGTGTATGCATTTTTTCCTGACTATATTCAGGAAAAAACACATACGCCCTTTTTGGCCAAGTGCATCATTGTCGAGGTTCTGACTCTCTTCATATGTTTTCAATGCAATTCCAGTGTACCTCCTGAAATCGGTTTCCTGCAATTCTGCCTTGCTTTCAATGCTTCTTCATAGCTTTACCTCAATATATTTTTTGAAAATAGTTGGCCTTTATAACTCTGCAGGTTTTTGAATTGCAGTGGCCCTTAGCTCCATTTTTCAGCTCTTATTTTTGTGATCTTGCCCCATAACCACAGGATTCCTTGAAGCTCTATTCTTCTTCTGGGGCACCTTGCTGTGCCTTTGGTTAATTCTTCTTACTGATGTGAAATTAGAGTGACATGTGCCCATTGAAACCACTACAGCTAGTTTCTCACTGGTTCCCCCTATTCCCATTCATCCTCCGCACTAACTGCAGACTGTGCGATACCAGAACTTAAAGGCATTGACTCTCCATGTGGAGATGTTGTTAGTAAAGCGGCTGGAATGTCGATCCGGAGCCCCAGAAGAGGAAAAATGAGGTGTGTTTTAGAAACCTTTCCCGATCATATGGTATACCAGTCGCTGGGATTCCCAAGCATGGTTTAGCTGTAGGAAGATTCCCTTCAACCTGGAGTGTTGGGACCCTTGGAATGAGTAGCATGAAGTATTGCATTAAACTTTCGGCAGTTGCTCACCAAAGCTCACCAATCCTCTCAGCCCCAAGTGTCCAGCCTTATGTCTTATCCAGCTGTGGGTTTATATGTGGTCAATCCAGGTTGCATCACAGCCCCTGAGCGAATTTTGTAAGAATTTTTCTCTCTTTCATTGTTTCTGCGTTTTGTTTTTAAAATTTATTTCTATAATGGGGTTTAGCTCATTTTCACTGCTGTGTTTGTGCCGCTCTGCACACACTTGATTCCCTTATGGAGATATATGAATACATGGGTTTTAAGATTCTTATTACTCAGATATATTTCTCTGCGGTGTATAGGGTGTGTTGAGGCCAGTTCATTGAGCAAGGTGTAGATCTTGTCTAATACCTATTTGGTTTATTGAACGGTATCTGTGCTAATTTCAAACTCTGGTTTTATGCATCACCCCACCTCTCCTTTCCCCTTAAGCTGACATAAGTGTGTTTTCTAAATGTGAGACACTGTTCTGTTCTGTAATTCATTTCTTGTGCAGCCATATTTACCCTCCCTCTATAAGTGATATCTTATGATATGTTTCTTTTTCTGTTTGACTTATTTCAAGTAGTATTATCGGACCTAAATCCACTCTTTATCCTTCTACTAGCCTTATTACATTGATTTCATGGTGAAGAGATATTCCATTGTACATAAGTACCACATCTTCTTTATCCATTGTTCTCTTTCCTGGGATATTTAAGGTGTACTGAAGTTGAGGTTCTTGTAAACAGAGTAGCCCTAAACTGTGGTGTGCTTGTGTCTTGTTGATTTTTAGACTTCCCTAGATATACTCCCATGATTGGAAGTGTCCTATGCTCTGTAGCTCTGTTTTTTAGATGATTTAGGAACCACCATACACTTCTCCAGAGTGGCTCTCGGCAGTTCACACACTGCCCATCAGCGTATAAAGGCTCCCTGTTCTCCATGGCCTGTCCTGCATTTCTGGTTTTTACAATTTTTTAGGATGGCCCTTTTGACCGGTGGGAAGTGAGACTTCTTTGTTGTGCACATTTGCATTGCTTGCTTGCTTCGTTGCCCATAAAGTGCGTATGCGTTTTTTCCTGGATATAATCAGGAAAAAACGCATACGCCCTTTTGGGCCAACTGCATCATTGTCGAAATTCTGCCGCTTTTCATGTGCGTTAAAGACGAGTCCAATCTATCTCTTGAAATCTGTTTCTTGCAATTCTGTCTTGCATTCAGATCCTCTTCTTTGCCTTACCTCAACATATTTTTGGACGTTAGTTTTCATTTATAACTCTGCAGGTTTGTGAATTGCAGTGACCCTGAGCTCCATTTTTTAAGTTGTTCTTTTGTGAGCTGGCCTCAAACCCGCAGGATTGCTTCAGGCCCTATTTTGGCTCCGGCGAGGCAGGCTGAGCCTTTCTTTAATTCTTATTCTTAATGGGAAATTAGAGTGATATGTGCCCGTCCAAACCCCTACAACTCTTCTCTCATTGGTTCCCCCTCTTCCCGTTCATCCTCCTCACAATTTGCAAAATGTGTGAAACAGAAGTTTAAATGTGCTGATTCTCCAAGTGGGGAGATTCTAAGTAGCGTGGCTGGAATGGTGAACAGGAGCACCAGGAGAGGATAAATGAGGTGCATTTTAGACACATCTCCCGATCACATGGTGTACAGTCCTCTGGGTTTTCCATGCATGTTTTAGCTGTAGGAAGATCCCTTGAACCTGCAGATTTGGGACCCATTGAATGGGTACCAGGTAGTATTACTTTAAAGGGTGTGCATTTCCTCACCCAACCTCACATTTCTCTTAGCGCAAACAGTTTCCAGCCTTATGTCTCATCCTGCTGTGGGTCTAGATGTGTTCAATCCATGTTGCATCACCGTCCCTGAGGAAAAGTTGTAAGAGGTTTTCTCTGTCTCTCTGTCGTTTATTTTTTTCAATTTATTACTATATTGGTTACAGCTGATTTTCAAAGCTCTGTTTCTTGCTGCTGTACATCCACTTGATTCACGTACAGAGAGACATCAATAAATTCTTTTTCAGATTCTTACCAGTCGTATATATTCTTTTCCGGTGACTTGAGTGTGCTGAGTGCAGTTCTTTTAGCTACCGTGTAGGCTTTGTTGATTATCAGTTTGGTATTTGGAATGGTATCTTTGCTAATTTCAACCTCCTGGATGATGCCTCACCCCTCCCCACCTTTCCCGTTTAGCAGCCTTATGCGTGTTTTCTACATATTTGACTATGTTTTTGTTTTGTAATTTATTTCATGTGTAGCCATTTTGGATTCCACCTTTAAGTGATATCTTATGATATGTGTCTTTTTCTTTTTGAATTCTGTCACTTAGAATGATCATACGTAACTCCTCCGGAGTTGTTACAACTGGCCATATTTCATTGATTTCCAGGCTGAATAATATTCCACTCTACCTAAGTACCACATCTCTATCCATTTTTTCCCTCCAGAGACATTTAAGTTATATCCTAGTCGAGGATCTTTTAAACAGAGAGGGGGTAAACATTGGGGTGCCTGTGTCCTCTCGATTTTTGTTTTTCCCAAGATATACGCCCATGAGGGCAAGTGCCCTATGCTCTGTAGCTCATTTTTTAGATGCTTTAGTAAACACAATACACTTCTCCAGAATGGCCGTTGGCAATATACATTTCCACTATAAGTCTCACAGGGCTCCCTCTTCTCGTTGCCCTGTCCTGCATTTCTGTTGTTTACACTTTATGAGGATGGCTCTTCTGACTGATGCGAAGTGATATCTTTTGTAGTATTGACTTCCAGTGCCCACCTGTTTGGTTGGCTAAAAAAGTGTATGCCCTTTTCTTGAATATATACAGAAAAAAACGCATACACCCTTTTTGGCCAACTGCAATGTTGGCAATGTTCAGCTCCTTTTCTTGTGCTTAATGGCGAGTCCTTTCTACCTCCTCAAATCCCTTTCCTGCCATTCTCCCTTGCTTACAAGTCCTTTTCTCTGACTTTCCTCAAGACATTTTTCAGTGATGGATATTTTCAACTCTGCAGTTTTGTGAATTTTACTGCCCCTGAGTTCCATTGTTCAACTTGTGTTTATGGGAACTGGCCACAAAGCAGCGGGATTTCCTCAAGCCCTATACTGTTTCCATAGGCAACTCTAGCCTTTGGTCAATTCGTCTTCCTGATTGGAAATTAGAGTGACATGTGCCTGTCTGAACACTTAGGACTTGTCTCTCATTGTTCCTCATCCTTCCGCTTCATCCTCTGGACAAATTCCAAACTGTACGCAACAGGATGTTGACAGTGCTGACATCTCCAAGTGGGGAGACTGTTAGTAAAGACGCTGGAGGGGTGAACCAGAGCACCAGGAGATGAGGAGACGAGATGCCTTTTCCAAACTCTTCCCGATCAGACGGTATACCATCCTCTGGGTGTGACAGACATGTTTTAGCAGTAGGAAGAGTCCCATTCATGTAAGGAGAACACCAGGGCTTTTTCAAAATCAGTGTCTCCCCGAAACCCAAACTGGGGAATTTTTTAAGCTACGGCTACACATATGTTCATTAAGGGCCTTGGGAAGTAGGCAGAGTCCAAACTTTAGATGATTGAAGTCTTCAGGGTCAGAAGCACTCACCACCAGCTTCCCTTAGGCTACACTTTAACTATCATTGATAGATGATGTCAATAAAAATATCTATTCTTTTTCAGATTATTTCCCCTTATAGGTTATTGCAAAATGTTGAGTGTAGTTCCCTGTGCTATACAGTAGTTCCTTGTTGATGATCTATTTTATACATAGCAGTGTGTATGTGTTAATTCCAAACTGTTAATTTATCCCTCCTCCCACCTTTCCCCTTTGGTAATAATAAATTATAAGATTTTATACTTCTCAGAAATGGGGGAGCTGAAAGAGAGGTATCATTTTCAATGGAAAAGCATTTAAAACAAGATTGAAGGTTTAACCAAGATTATTAGATGTACATCCTTGGAAAGAAATCACTTCGTTTCTCTAATATTGACCTGACAAATAAGACAAACCTTTTCACTGAACTTGCTTATAAAAAGTGATGGAAATATCAAATGGAAGTGTTAGAAACATCTTATTTTACCCGAGCCTTATACACTGTTCTATGTTAACTACAGTTTGGCTCACACATCTGTTCATTGAGGTTACAATAGTCTCAATTTCTGTTACTGATCCTCCAGAGTGGACCCCAACAAGTGTCCCCCTGCCCAGTGTCATTGGGGCCAACAGATCGAGACTGAGTTTGGTTCACAAGCAAAGGAAACTTTATATTTTGATCAGAGAATGGAGAGGTGAGAGCATGCACTACCCCGTGGGCTGTGGGCTGGGCTGCTGTGTAGAGATCCTGTCAGAGTCAGTGGGAGGGAGGGAGGCGGCGGAGCTCTCGAGGGCCGGGTTGGCTGTAGCTCAGGCTCTATATCGTGGAGTCTGCACTGGGCCCCAGGAGCTGAGGTGTCGACCCAGCCATTCTGCACTAGGAAATCTCGTCTGAAGTGCCGGGTGTGGAACCTCTGCATGCGGGACCCTAGGAGCACGTGAAATTAGACAAAGCACAAAGGATAAAAAAGGTTAGACTTGACTTTATTGCCCAGATTCTATTTTTATCTCCCAGGGATTTTTAATGGGCTTTGCTGGGGACAAACCCCTCCTCTGCCTTTTGTCCCGTTCCTCATTCTTGGAGTGCTGAGGGTGCAGACCCTTCTTCTGTAACTGCTGAGTGCTGAGTTGGGAGCCCTCATACCCTGGGGCGAGGGTCAGAGCTTCTCCCCAGCAGCCTCCCGGTGACGTTGATTGTCCCCAGGACCCCTGCCTCCCTGCTCGTCCACCTGAGCACCAGCATTGGAAGTGTTATAGATTCTAATGACCTTTAAGGGTCCAGGAAAGAGATGTGCAGAGACGCTGTGGGGGCCGGTTTCACCCCGTCCCACATTTGTTCGGCCACCTTAGGCTGACCGTTTCTGCCAGCCTAGATGCTCTGACCAGTAGTCTGCGCTTTCTTCAATTAGGCCCCTGAATTAACGTACAAACAGCACCAGGTGTCAGAGCCCTGCCCGCTCAACTCCCAGACAGTCCAGGGTCAGTGGTGATAAGGACCATGATGGCTACTGAGTCAACAGCCTTTTGAAGTAAACAGGAGTCCAGCCGGTCTTATTGGCCACCATCATCACGGTGTCTGTAGGCTTTTCTATGGTGACAGTGTGGTATACGGTTCCCCCGCCAAGATTATTAGCTCCCCTCTGGGTGCAGTAAGTCCTGCAAGCAGTAGTCTACTCTTTTGGGACACACTCTTGTTGTTTTATGAGAGAAACTCCAGGTCAAGTGATGTTCACACGAGTCATCATGGTGCCCTGTTGCCCCCGGTTATCTCTCTGGATGTTGGAGTTGGAGGGCCTCCTCACTCAAGGTCGGTGTGCCCACGGAGCGAACCCTGCAACTTCAGGGCATGGTTGGTGGTTAGGATCACCACGTGGGGTCCTTTTCCCTTAGGAGGGAGGTGGCCTTTTGGGCTGCTGATTTCCAGGTTTTTAGATACTGCCAGTATCTTGGCCAGATGTGGCAGTGGGCCAAGCTCCTTAGTGACCGTAGTTTATCCTACCTGGATGGCATTCTTGCATTGTTCCATTTCAAGTGGTCCCAGTTTTTGCACTAATTCTCCAATGGCGATTCACCTTTCACCGGGAATGTAAAGGTCAAAGGGTTTAGCTAAATTAGGGAGTTCCAGGGCAAGGGTCTGAATTGACTGCTCTTTCCATTCTTGAAAGGCCACTTCTGGATTCCATTCAAAAGGATCATCATCTTTTCCTTTCAGTGTTTCATATAGAGGCCCAGCTAGTAGACTGTAGTTAGGGATCCAGAAGCAGCAAACCCTGGCCTCCCCAGGAACCCCTAAGCTGTCTTCTAGTTTTAGAAAGGGGTAAGGCTGAAAATGGTTTCTTCCCTTTCCTGGGATGGGCTTCTCTGACCTTGTGTGAGAATGAAGCCCAGGCAGGTCACCGCAGTCTGTGATATTTGAGCTTTTTCTTGGACAACTTCTATCCTTTATTGGCTTGGTAGTTCAGAGGCCTCCTTAGTAGGGCTGGCGATCAGAATGTCGTCTGCATATTGAAGGAGGGTTTCCTTTTCCAGAGGTAGAACTTTTAGGTCTTTAGCTAAGCTTTCCCCAAAGACGGTGTGGGAATTTTTGCACCCTTGGGTCCAGACGGCCCGGAAGTATTGTTTTAGTTGTATGTTGAGTCCTGCCACTCACAAGCCAAAATTTCTTGTGACTCTGGGACTAATGGAATACAAAAGAAGGCATCATTGAAGACTAATACAGAATACCATGTCCTGGTGGTTGGTAGAATGACCAGCAGGGTGTAGGAATTAGGAGCAACTGGAGGTATATCCTCGGTGGCTTCACTGACTGTCCTGACATCCTTTACCAGGTCCCCAGCAGCCCATGGGGCTCTCGTGGTCAGACCAATCCCAGAATATGGAGCTCACCTGGGCAGGTACCCCACCCCCACCCCAGCCCACGGGGCTCTCGTGGTCAGGCCCCTCCCAGGATACAGAGCTACCCTTGCAGGTACCGTGGCAGGGCTGGGCACACAGGAACCGTGCACATAGCCCTCATTGCAGAGCACCCCCAGCTCACCTGTCGCTCAGAGCTGACACAGAGCACCTCAGAGCAGGACTTGAACTAACAAACAGCAGTTGCGACAGGTCTGTGTCCCTGGGCATCACTCCGTGAGGCCTCCCTCCACCTGGTCTTCCAGAGACTTCCACTGCACCCGGGGCACCAGGTCTCTGTCTCCAACCACCACCCACCCCTCCTCTCCCTGACTCCTGGGTTCCTCTCATTAGGAGAGGGTTTTCTTGAAGTTGTCTCCCACTCATGGGCCAGATAAAATGATTAGAAAACAAGCCAAAGCTGCAACCCCTTGTCTATCCTGACTGTCAGGAGCCCACACCTGTTCCTTGGACCTGGCCGGTTCAGCAAGTTCCATTTTCTGCAACTGTGAGCCCCTGAGGGGTGATGATTGGCTGACCTGGGCAGCCTTACCGTGCCGGCCAGCCCTCCCCAGGTGTGCCTGGGTTGAGATCAATATAAATACCACTCCAGGCAGCAAGAGCACCTGCAGCCGTGCCTGACACCATTTTCTCTGCCCTGTCAGCAGTCTCGGGGCTGGGCTGGTGGGAGGGAGTGAGAGGCCACGGCTTTGTGGGTGGCCCAGTGTGAGTGGGGTTCTGCTGGACTTTCTGCAGCAGTTGCCAGGCTGCCACCTGCTAAAGAAGAGGATGTGTCACCCATACCTGCTGCTGGAATTTCTCCCTGGGCAGAGGTGAGGAAGGAAAAAAGCAGTGGGGGCAGGGACAGGACGGGTATCTCAGGCAGGGAAATGGAAATCTTCCAGAAGAGCACCCAGGGCCAGGACCATCCTGGCTGGCCTGCAGGCACCAAGTTGGCCGGCATGCTGTCACTCATGTGGCTCTATGGCCCTTCCTCTAGGCTTTCAAGTCCTTGTATATATTCAGGTGTTTTACCTGGGACGGGTGGGAATAGTTCAGCAGCAACTGGCCTGGGGCTCAGCTCACGTTTACTCACAGATGCCTCGGCACGGTGCCCCAGCTTTGCAATGAGGACGCTTGTTGCGTGGGGGCTGCTGGCTGAATGGGAGACGATTCCCCACCACTGACCAACTTCAGAATTGTTTACAACTGGAGCAAGTGCCCTGATACGGTTTTCCTCTGTGTAACTGGTGGGTTCTGTGTTTTTTTCTCTTTTTCGTTTTTGGTTCAAGGTAGATTTTATTCCTCTTTTTTGTATTTACAGATATAAGCATGGAAATAATTTATTCATATAAATACATGTAAGTGCAGGGAATAATTGTTTTTTCTGTTTTATTTTTTAAATTTTATTTCTTTTTAATTTTGAATTTTATTTTATATTTTTATACAGCAGGTTCTTATTGGTTATCTATTTTATACATATAAATGTATACATGCCAATCCCAGTCTCTCAACTCGTCCCACCACCACCCCCCCAACAGCTTTCCCCCCTTGTTGTCCATACGTTTGTTGTCTACATCTGTTGCTCTATTTATGCCTTGCAAAATGGTTAATCTGTACAGTTTTTCTAGGTTCCACATATATGCATGAATATACAAGATTTGTTTTTCTCTTTCTGACTTACTTCACTCTGTATGACAGTCTCTAGATCCATCGACGTCTCTACAAATGACCCAATTTCATTCCTTTTCATGGCTTAGTAATATTCCATTTTATATATGTACCACAGCTTTATGCATTCGTCTGTCTGTGGGCATTTAGGTTGCTTCCATTACCTCGATATTGTAAATAGTGATGCAATGAACATTGCGGTGAATGACTCTTTTTGATTTATGGTTTTGTCTGGGTATATGTCCAGTACTGGGATTGCTGTATCATATGGTAATTCTATTGTTAGTTTCTTAAGAAATTCCATATTGTTCTCCATAATGACTGTATCAATTTATATTCCCAACAATAGTGGAAGAGGGTTCCTTTTCTCCACACCCTTTCCAGCATTTTTTGTTTGTAGATTTTCTATGAAGCCTATTCTACCAGGTGTGAGGTGATACCTCATTGTTGAATCCATTTCGTTGAGCAAGGGGTAGGTCTTGTCTATTACATATTTGGCTTATGGAACGGTATCTGTGCTAATTTCAAACTCTGCTTTTATGCAGCACCCCAACTCACCTTCCCCCTTAAGCAAGCATAAGTTGGTTTTCTAAATTTGAGACCCTGTTCTGTTTTGTAATTCAGTTCATGTGTAGCCAAGTTCACATTCCGTGTATTAGTGATACCTTATGATGTTTCTTTTTCTGTGTGACTTATTTCACGTAGAATCATCGTGCCTCAATCCACTCATTATGCTGGTACAGGCCTGGTGACATAGATTTCATTGCTGAGTGGTATTCTGTTGTACATAAGTACCGCAACTTCTTTATCCATTATTTGCTCTCTGGGATATTTACCTTGTGCCGCAGAAGAGATTCCTGTAAAAAGAGCCGTCCCAAATTTTGGGGTGGCTGTGTCTTTTTGATTTTAATTTCCCTAAGCTATAGGACCATAAGTGGAAGTGCCCTAGGCTCTGTTGCTTTGTTTTTTAGATGTTTCAGGAAACACCATACACTTCTACAGAGCGGCTGTTGGCAATTTACATCCCGCCCATCAGCATAACAAGGCTCCCAGTTCTCCATGGCCTGTCCTGCCTTTCTGGATTTTACACTTTTTTCAGATGGCCCTTTTGACCGGGGGGAAGTGAGACTTCATTGTAGTGCAGATTTCCTTTGCAAGCTTGCTTGGTTGGCCAAAAAGGGCGTATGCGTTTTTTCCTGAATATATTCAGGAAAAAACGCATACACCCTTTTTGGCCACGTGCATCATTGTCGACGTTCTGCCTGTTTTCCTGTGTTTTAAATGCAATCCAATTCCGATTCCTCCTGAAATCGGTTTCCTGCAATTTTGCCCCGCATTCAAGTCCTCTTGGCAGCCCTACTTCAGTATATTTTCGGACAATAGCTGTCATTTATAAATCTGCAGGTTTGTGAATTACAGTGCCCCTGAGCTCCTTTCTTCAACTCGCTTTCTTGTGAGCTGGCCACAACACCGCAGGATTGCTTCAGCCCTAATCTGGTTCCGGCACGGCATGCTGAGCCTTTGGTTTATTCCTCTTCCCTGTGGGAAATGAGAGTTAAATTTGCCCGTCCAGACACCTCCAGCTAGTCTCTCATTGGTTCTCCCTATTCCTGTTCATCTTCCGCAGAAATTGCAAACTGGGCCAAACAGGAGGTTAAAGGCATTCACTCTCCAAGTGAGGAGAGTGTTAGTAAAGCGTCTGGAATGTTGCACCCGAGTACCAGGGAACGAAAAGTGAGACACATTTGAACCCGTTTCTTGATCACACGGTGGATCATACTCTGGGTTCCACATGCATGTTTTAGCTGAAGGAAGAATCCCTTAAACCTGGAGAGTTGAGACCAATGGAATGGGTACCATGCAATATGACTTCAAAGGGTCTGCATTTGCTCACCGAACCTCACCAATCTTATGAGCCCCAAGTGTCCAGCCTTATGTGTCACCCAGCTCTGGGTGTAGATATGGTAAATGCAGGTTGCATCAGAAGCCTTGAATGAATTACTTAAGTATTGCTCTCTATTTCACTCTCATTGTGTTTTGTTTAAGAAATTTATTTTTAATATGGGATTTAGATGATTTTCACTGCTTTAATGCCGCTGTACACACTCTTGATTCTCTTACAGAGATATATAAATCCATAGCTTTTATGATTCTTATTAGTCAGGTATATTCCTAGGCGTTGAATATGGGGTGTGGAGTCCATTTCGTTGAGCAAGGAGTAGCTCTTGTCTATTCCATATTTGGCTTAAGGAACTTTATCTGTGCTCATTTCAATCTCTGGTTTTATGCAGCACCCCAACTCACCTTTCCACTTAAGCAAGCATAAGTTGGTTTTCTAAATTTGAGACCCTGTTCTGTTTTGGAATTCAGTTCCTGTGTAGCCAAGTTTACGTTCCGTGTATTAGTGATATCTTATGATGTTTCTTTCTCTGTGTGACTTATTTCAGTTAGATTCATTGTACTTAATCCACTCATTATGCTGCTACGGGCCTGATGACATAGATTTCATTGCTGAGTGATACTGCATTGTACGTAAGTACCACAACTTTTTTATCCATTTTTCACTTTCTGCGATATTGAACTTGTACCGTATATGAGGTTCTTATAAACAGAGCCATCCCAAACTTGGGGTGGCTGTGTCTTTTTGATTTTAATTTCCCTAAACTATAGGACCATAAGTGGAAGTGCCCTAGGCTCTGTTGCTTTGTTTTTTAGATGTTTCAGGAAACACCATACACTTCTCCAGAGTGGCTGTTGGCAATTTACATCCCGCCCATCAGCATAAGAAGGCTCCCAGTTCTCCATGGCCTGTCGTGCCTTTCTGGATTTTACACTTTTTTCAGATGGCCCTTTTGACCAGGGGAAAGTGAGACTTCATTGTAGTGCAGATTTCCTTTGCAAGCTTGCTTGGTTGGCCAAAAAGTGTGTATGCATTTTTTCCTGACTATATTCAGGAAAAAACACATACGCCCTTTTTGGCCAAGTGCATCATTGTCGAGGTTCTGACTCTCTTCATATGTTTTCAATGCAATTCCAGTGTACCTCCTGAAATCGGTTTCCTGCAATTCTGCCTTGCTTTCAATGCTTCTTCATAGCTTTACCTCAATATATTTTTTGAAAATAGTTGGCCTTTATAACTCTGCAGGTTTTTGAATTGCAGTGGCCCTTAGCTCCATTTTTCAGCTCTTATTTTTGTGATCTTGCCCCATAACCACAGGATTCCTTGAAGCTCTATTCTTCTTCTGGGGCACCTTGCTGTGCCTTTGGTTAATTCTTCTTACTGATGTGAAATTAGAGTGACATGTGCCCATTGAAACCACTACAGCTAGTTTCTCACTGGTTCCCCCTATTCCCATTCATCCTCCGCACTAACTGCAGACTGTGCGATACCAGAACTTAAAGGCATTGACTCTCCATGTGGAGATGTTGTTAGTAAAGCGGCTGGAATGTCGATCCGGAGCCCCAGAAGAGGAAAAATGAGGTGTGTTTTAGAAACCTTTCCCGATCATATGGTATACCAGTCGCTGGGATTCCCAAGCATGGTTTAGCTGTAGGAAGATTCCCTTCAACCTGGAGTGTTGGGACCCTTGGAATGAGTAGCATGAAGTATTGCATTAAACTTTCGGCAGTTGCTCACCAAAGCTCACCAATCCTCTCAGCCCCAAGTGTCCAGCCTTATGTCTTATCCAGCTGTGGGTTTATATGTGGTCAATCCAGGTTGCATCACAGCCCCTGAGCGAATTTTGTAAGAATTTTTCTCTCTTTCATTGTTTCTGCGTTTTGTTTTTAAAATTTATTTCTATAATGGGGTTTAGCTCATTTTCACTGCTGTGTTTGTGCCGCTCTGCACACACTTGATTCCCTTATGGAGATATATGAATACATGGGTTTTAAGATTCTTATTACTCAGATATATTTCTCTGCGGTGTATAGGGTGTGTTGAGGCCAGTTCATTGAGCAAGGTGTAGATCTTGTCTAATACCTATTTGGTTTATTGAACGGTATCTGTGCTAATTTCAAACTCTGGTTTTATGCATCACCCCACCTCTCCTTTCCCCTTAAGCTGACATAAGTGTGTTTTCTAAATGTGAGACACTGTTCTGTTCTGTAATTCATTTCTTGTGCAGCCATATTTACCCTCCCTCTATAAGTGATATCTTATGATATGTTTCTTTTTCTGTTTGACTTATTTCAAGTAGTATTATCGGACCTAAATCCACTCTTTATCCTTCTACTAGCCTTATTACATTGATTTCATGGTGAAGAGATATTCCATTGTACATAAGTACCACATCTTCTTTATCCATTGTTCTCTTTCCTGGGATATTTAAGGTGTACTGAAGTTGAGGTTCTTGTAAACAGAGTAGCCCTAAACTGTGGTGTGCTTGTGTCTTGTTGATTTTTAGACTTCCCTAGATATACTCCCATGATTGGAAGTGTCCTATGCTCTGTAGCTCTGTTTTTTAGATGATTTAGGAACCACCATACACTTCTCCAGAGTGGCTCTCGGCAGTTCACACACTGCCCATCAGCGTATAAAGGCTCCCTGTTCTCCATGGCCTGTCCTGCATTTCTGGTTTTTACAATTTTTTAGGATGGCCCTTTTGACCGGTGGGAAGTGAGACTTCTTTGTTGTGCACATTTGCATTGCTTGCTTGCTTCGTTGCCCATAAAGTGCGTATGCGTTTTTTCCTGGATATAATCAGGAAAAAACGCATACGCCCTTTTGGGCCAACTACATCATTGTCGAAATTCTGCCGCTTTTCATGTGCGTTAAAGACGAGTCCAATCTATCTCTTGAAATCTGTTTCTTGCAATTCTGTCTTGCATTCAGATCCTCTTCTTTGCCTTACCTCAACATATTTTTGGACGTTAGTTTTCATTTATAACTCTGCAGGTTTGTGAATTGCAGTGACCCTGAGCTCCATTTTTTAAGTTGTTCTTTTGTGAGCTGGCCTCAAACCCGCAGGATTGCTTCAGGCCCTATTTTGGCTCCGGCGAGGCAGGCTGAGCCTTTCTTTAATTCTTATTCTTAATGGGAAATTAGAGTGATATGTGCCCGTCCAAACCCCTACAACTCTTCTCTCATTGGTTCCCCCTCTTCCCGTTCATCCTCCTCACAATTTGCAAAATGTGTGAAACAGAAGTTTAAATGTGCTGATTCTCCAAGTGGGGAGATTCTAAGTAGCGTGGCTGGAATGGTGAACAGGAGCACCAGGAGAGGATAAATGAGGTGCATTTTAGACACATCTCCCGATCACATGGTGTACAGTCCTCTGGGTTTTCCATGCATGTTTTAGCTGTAGGAAGATCCCTTGAACCTGCAGATTTGGGACCCATTGAATGGGTACCAGGTAGTATTACTTTAAAGGGTGTGCATTTCCTCACCCAACCTCACATTTCTCTTAGCGCAAACAGTTTCCAGCCTTATGTCTCATCCTGCTGTGGGTCTAGATGTGTTCAATCCATGTTGCATCACCGTCCCTGAGGAAAAGTTGTAAGAGGTTTTCTCTGTCTCTCTGTCGTTTATTTTTTTCAATTTATTACTATATTGGTTACAGCTGATTTTCAAAGCTCTGTTTCTTGCTGCTGTACATCCACTTGATTCACGTACAGAGAGACATCAATAAATTCTTTTTCAGATTCTTACCAGTCGTATATATTCTTTTCCGGTGACTTGAGTGTGCTGAGTGCAGTTCTTTTAGCTACCGTGTAGGCCTTGTTGATTATCAGTTTGGTATTTGGAATGGTATCTTTGCTAATTTCAACCTCCTGGATGATGCCTCACCCCTCCCCACCTTTCCCGTTTAGCAGCCTTATGCGTGTTTTCTACATATTTGACTATGTTTTTGTTTTGTAATTTATTTCATGTGTAGCCATTTTGGATTCCACCTTTAAGTGATATCTTATGATATGTGTCTTTTTCTTTTTGAATTATGTCACTTAGAATGATCATACGTAACTCCTCCGGAGTTGTTACAACTGGCCATATTTCATTGATTTCCAGGCTGAATAATATTCCACTCTACCTAAGTACCACATCTCTATCCATTTTTTCCCTCCAGAGACATTTAAGTTATATCCTAGTCGAGGATCTTTTAAACAGAGAGGGGGTAAACATTGGGGTGCCTGTGTCCTCTCGATTTTTGTTTTTCCCAAGATATACGCCCATGAGGGCAAGTGCCCTATGCTCTGTAGCTCATTTTTTAGATGCTTTAGTAAACACAATACACTTCTCCAGAATGGCCGTTGGCAATATACATTTCCACTATAAGTCTCACAGGGCTCCCTCTTCTCGTTGCCCTGTCCTGCATTTCTGTTGTTTACGCTTTATGAGGATGGCTCTTCTGACTGATGCGAAGTGATATCTTTTGTAGTATTGACTTCCAGTGCCCACCTGTTTGGTTGGCTAAAAAAGTGTATGCCCTTTTCTTGAATATATACAGAAAAAAACGCATACACCCTTTTTGGCCAACTGCAATGTTGGCAATGTTCAGCTCCTTTTCTTGTGCTTAATGGCGAGTCCTTTCTACCTCCTCAAATCCCTTTCCTGCCATTCTCCCTTGCTTACAAGTCCTTTTCTCTGACTTTCCTCAAGACATTTTTCAGTGATGGATATTTTCAACTCTGCAGTTTTGTGAATTTTACTGCCCCTGAGTTCCATTGTTCAACTTGTGTTTATGGGAACTGGCCACAAAGCAGCGGGATTTCCTCAAGCCCTATACTGTTTCCATAGGCAACCCTAGCCTTTGGTCAATTCGTCTTCCTGATTGGAAATTAGAGTGACATGTGCCTGTCTGAACACTTAGGACTTGTCTCTCATTGTTCCTCATCCTTCCGCTTCATCCTCTGGACAAATTCCAAACTGTACACAACAGGATGTTGACAGTGCTGACATCTCCAAGTGGGGAGACTGTTAGTAAAGACGCTGGAGGGGTGAACCAGAGCACCAGGAGATGAGGAGACGAGATGCCTTTTCCAAACTCTTCCCGATCAGACGGTATACCATCCTCTGGGTGTGACAGACATGTTTTAGCAGTAGGAAGAGTCCCATTCATGTAAGGAGAACACCAGGGCTTTTTCAAAATCAGTGTCTCCCCGAAACCCAAACTGGGGAATTTTTTAAGCTACGGCTACACATATGTTCATTAAGGGCCTTGGGAAGTAGGCAGAGTCCAAACTTTAGATGATTGAAGTCTTCAGGGTCAGAAGCACTCACCACCAGCTTCCCTTAGGCTACACTTTAACTATCATTGATAGATGATGTCAATAAAAATATCTATTCTTTTTCAGATTATTTCCCCTTATAGGTTATTGCAAAATGTTGAGTGTAGTTCCCTGTGCTATACAGTAGTTCCTTGTTGATGATCTATTTTATACATAGCAGTGTGTATGTGTTAATTCCAAACTGTTAATTTATCCCTCCTCCCACCTTTCCCCTTTGGTAATAATAAATTATAAGATTTTATACTTCTCAGAAATGGGGGAGCTGAAAGAGAGGTATCATTTTCAATGGAAAAGCATTTAAAACAAGATTGAAGGTTTAACCAAGATTATTAGATGTACATCCTTGGAAAGAAATCACTTCGTTTCTCTAATATTGACCTGACAAATAAGACAAACCTTTTCACTGAACTTGCTTATAAAAAGTGATGGAAATATCAAATGGAAGTGTTAGAAACATCTTATTTTACCCGAGCCTTATACACTGTTCTATGTTAACTACAGTTTGGCTCACACATCTGTTCATTGAGGTTACAATAGTCTCAATTTCTGTTACTGATCCTCCAGAGTGGACCCCAACAAGTGTCCCCCTGCCCAGTGTCATTGGGGCCAACAGATCGAGACTGAGTTTGGTTCACAAGCAAAGGAAACTTTATATTTTGATCAGAGAATGGAGAGGTGAGAGCATGCACTACCCCGTGGGCTGTGGGCTGGGCTGCTGTGTAGAGATCCTGTCAGAGTCAGTGGGAGGGAAGGAGGCGGCGGAGCTCTCGAGGGCCGGGTTGGCTGTAGCTCAGGCTCTATATCGTGGAGTCTGCACTGGGCCCCAGGAGCTGAGGTGTCGACCCAGCCATTCTGCACTAGGAAATCTGGTCTGAAGTGCCGGGTGTGGAACCTCTGCATGCGGGACCCTAGGAGCACGTGAAATTAGACAAAGCACAAAGGATAAAAAAGGTTAGACTTGACTTTATTGCCCAGATTCTATTTTTATCTCCCAGGGATTTTTAATGGGCTTTGCTGGGGACAAACCCCTCCTCTGCCTTTTGTCCCGTTCCTCATTCTTGGAGTGCTGAGGGTGCAGACCCTTCTTCTGTAACTGCTGAGTGCTGAGTTGGGAGCCCTCATACCCTGGGGCGAAGGTCAGAGCTTCTCCCCAGCAGCCTCCCGGTGACGTTGATTGTCCCCAGGACCCCTGCCTCCCTGCTCGTCCACCTGAGCACCAGCATTGGAAGTGTTATAGATTCTAATGACCTTTAAGGGTCCAGGAAAGAGATGTGCAGAGACGCTGTGGGGGCCGGTTTCACCCCGCCCCACATTTGTTCGGCCACCTTAGGCTGACCGTTTCTGCCAGCCTAGATGCTCTGACCAGTAGTCTGCGCTTTCTTCAGTTAGGCCCCTGAATTAACGTACAAACAGCACCAGGTGTCAGAGCCCTGCCCGCTCAACTCCCAGACAGTCCAGGGTCAGTGGTGATAAGGACCATGATGGCTACTGAGTCAACAGCCTTTTGAAGTAAACAGGAGTCCAGCCGGTCTTATTGGCCACCATCATCACGGTGTCTGTAGGATTTTCTATGGTGACAGTGTGGTATACTGTTCCCCCGCCAAGATTATTAGCTCCCCTCTGGGTGCAGTAAGTCCTGCAAGCAGTAGTCTACTCTTTTGGGACACACTCTTGTTGTTTTATGAGAGAAACTCCAGGTCAAGTGATGTTCACACGAGTCGTCATGGTGCCCTGTTGCCCCCGGTTATCTCTCTGGATGTTGGAGTTGGAGGGCCTCCTCACTCGAGGTCGGTGTGCCCACGGAGCGAACCCTGCAACTTCAGGGCATGGTTGGTGGTTAGGATCACCACGTGGGGTCCTTTTCCCTTAGGAGGGAGGTGGCCTTTTGGGCTGCTGATTTCCAGGTTTTTAGATACCGCCAGTATCTTGGCCAGATGTGGCAGTGGGCCAAGCTCCTTAGTGACCGTAGTTTATCCTACCTGGATGGCATTCTTGCATTGTTCCATTTCAAGTGGTCCCAGTTTTTGCACTAATTCTCCAATGGCGATTCACCTTTCACCGGGAATGTAAAGGTCAAAGGGTTTAGCTAAATTAGGGAGTTCCAGGGCAAGGGTCTGAATTGACTGCTCTTTCCATTCTTGAAAGGCCACTTCTGGATTCTATTCAAAAGGATCATCATCTTTTCCTTTCAGTGTTTCATATAGAGGCCCAGCTAGTAGACTGTAGTTAGGGATCCAGAAGCAGCAAACCCTGGCCTCCCCAGGAACCCCTAAGCTGTCTTCTAGTTTTAGAAAGGGGTAAGGCTG
Source organism: Grampus griseus (assembly GCF_964374135.1). Taxonomy (NCBI): domain Eukaryota; kingdom Metazoa; phylum Chordata; class Mammalia; order Artiodactyla; family Delphinidae; genus Grampus; species Grampus griseus. The sequence goes on along the minus strand of NW_028133365.1, from coordinate 837,886 downwards.
AAAATGGTTTCTTCCCTTTCCTGGGATGGGCTTCTCTGACCTTGTGTGAGAATGAAGCCCAGGCAGGTCACCGCAGTCTGTGATATTTGAGCTTTTTCTTGGACAACTTCTATCCTTTATTGGCTTGGTAGTTCAGAGGCCTCCTTAGTAGGGCTGGCGATCAGAATGTTGTCTGCATATTGAAGGAGGGTTTCCTTTTCCAGAGGTAGAACTTTTAGGTCTTTAGCTAAGCTTTCCCCAAAGACGGTGTGGGAATTTTTGCACCCTTGGGTCCAGACGGCCCGGAAGTATTGTTTTAGTTGTATGTTGAGTCCTGCCACTCACAAGCCAAAATTTCTTGTGACTCTGGGACTAATGGAATACAAAAGAAGGCATCATTGAAGACTAATACAGAATACCATGTCCTGGTGGTTGGTAGAATGACCAGCAGGGTGTAGGAATTAGGAGCAACTGGAGGTATATCCTCGGTGGCTTCACTGACTGTCCTGACATCCTTTACCAGGTCCCCAGCAGCCCATGGGGCTCTCGTGGTCAGACCAATCCCAGAATATGGAGCTCACCTGGGCAGGTACCCCACCCCCACCCCAGCCCACGGGGCTCTCGTGGTCAGGCCCCTCTCAGGATACAGAGCTACCCTTGCAGGTACCATGGCAGGGCTGGGCACACAGGAACCGTGCACATAGCCCTCATTGCAGAGCACCCCCAGCTCACCTGTCGCTCAGAGCTGACACAGAGCACCTCAGAGCAGGACTTGAACTAACAAACAGCAGCTGCAACAGGTCTGTGTCCCTGGGCATCACTCCGTGAGGCCTCCCTCCACCTGGTCTTCCAGAGACTTCCACTGCACCCGGGGCACCAGGCCTCTGTCTCCAACCACCACCCACCCCTCCTCTCCCTGACTCCTGGGTTCCTCTCATTAGGAGAGGGTTTTCTTGAAGTTATCTCCCACTCATGGGCCAGATAAAATGATTAGAAAACAAGCCAAAGCTGCAGCCCCTTGTCTATCCTGACTCTCAGGAGCCCACACCTGTTCCTTGGACCTGGCCGTTCAGCAAGTTCCATTTTCTGCAACTGTGAGCCCCTGAGGGGTGATGATTGGCTGACCTGGGCAGCCTTACCGTGCCGGCCAGCCCTCCCCAGGTGTGCCTGGGTTGAGATCAATATAAATACCACTCCAGGCAGCAAGAGCCCCTGCAGCCGTGCCTGACGCCATTTTCTCTGCCCTGTCAGCAGTCTCGGGGCTGGGCTGGTGGGAGGGAGTGAGAGGCCACGGCTTTGTGGGTGGCCCAGTGTGAGTGGGGCTCTGCTGGACTTTCTGCAGCAGTTGCCAGGCTGCCACCTGCTAAAGAAGAGGATGTGTCACCCATACCTGCTGCTGGAATTTCTCCCTGGGCAGAGGTGAGGAAGGAAAAAAGCAGTGGGGGCAGGGACAGGACGGGTATCTCAGGCAGGGAAATGGAAATCTTCCAGAAGAGCACCCAGGGCCAGGACCATCCTGGCTGGCCTGCAGGCACCAAGTCGGCTGGCATGCTGTCACTCGTGTGGCTCTATGGCCCTTCCTCTAGGCTTTCAAGTCCTTGTATATATTCAGGTGTTTTACCTGGGACGGGTGGGAATAGTTCAGCAGCAACTGGCCTGGGGCTCAGCTCACGTTTACTCACAGATGCCTCGGCACGGTGCCCCAGCTTTGCAATGAGGACGCTTGTTGCGTGGGGGCTGCTGGCTGAATGGGAGACGATTCCCCACCACTGACCAACTTCAGAATTGTTTACAACTGGAGCAAGTGCCCTGATACGGTTTTCCTCTGTGTAACTGGTGGGTTCTGTGTTTTTTTCTCTTTTTCGTTTTTGGTTCAAGGTAGATTTTATTCCTCTTTTTTGTATTTACAGATATAAGCATGGAAATAATTTATTCATATAAATACATGTAAGTGCAGGGAATAATTGTTTTTTCTGTTTTATTTTTTAAATTTTATTTCTTTTTAATTTTGAATTTTATTTTATATTTTTATACAGCAGGTTCTTATTGGTTATCTATTTTATACATATAAATGTATACATGCCAATCCCAGTCTCTCAACTCGTCCCACCACCACCCCCCCAACAGCTTTCCCCCCTTGTTGTCCATACGTTTGTTGTCTACATCTGTTGCTCTAATTATGCCTTGCAAAATGGTTAATCTGTACAGTTTTTCTACGTTCCACATATATGCATGAATATACAAGATTTGTTTTTCTGTTTCTGACTTACTTCACTCTGTATGACAGTCTCTAGATCCATCGACGTCTCTACAAATGACCCAATTTCATTCCTTTTCATGGCTTAGTAATATTCCATTTTATATATGTACCACAGCTTTATGCATTCGTCTGTCTGTGGGCATTTAGGTTGCTTCCATTACCTCGATATTGTAAATAGTGATGCAATGAACATTGCGGTGAATGACTCTTTTTGATTTATGGTTTTGTCTGGGTATATGTCCAGTACTGGGATTGCTGTATCATATGGTAATTCTATTGTTAGTTTCTGAAGAAATTCCATATTGTTCTCCATAATGACTGTATCAATTTATATTCCCAACAATAGTGGAAGAGGGTTCCTTTTCTCCACACCCTTTCCAGCATATTTTGTTTGTAGATTTTCTATGATGCCTATTCTACCAGGTGTGAGGTGATACCTCATTGTTGAATCCATTTCGTTGAGCAAGGGGTAGGTCTTGTCTATTACATATTTGGCTTATGGAACGGTATCTGTGTTAATTTCAAACTCTGCTTTTATGCAGCACCCCAACTCACCTTCCCCCTTAAGCAGGCATAAGTTGGTTTTCTAAACTTGAGACCCTGTTCTGTTTTGTAATTCAGTTCATGTGTAGCCAAGTTCACATTCTGTGTATTAGTGATACCTTATGATGTTTCTTTTTCTGTGTGACTTATTTCACGTAGAATCATTGTGCCTCAATCCACTCATTATGCTGGTACGGGCCTGGTGACATAGATTTCATTGCTGAGTGGTATTCTGTTGTACATAAGTACCGCAACTTCTTTATCCATTATTTGCTCTCTGGGATACTTAACTTGTGCCGCAGAAGAGATTCCTGTAAAAAGAGCCGTCCCAAATTTTGGGGTGGCTGTGTCTTTTTGATTTTAATTTCCCTAAGCTATAGGACCATAAGTGGAAGTGCCCTAGGCTCTGTTGCTTTGTTTTTTAGATGTTTCAGGAAACACCATACACTTCTCCCGAGTGTCTGTTGGCAATTTATATCCCACCCATCAGCATAACAAGGTTCCCAGTTCTCCATGGCCTGTCCTGCCTTTCTGGATTTTACACTTTTTTCAGATGGCCCTTTTGACCAGGGGGGAAGTGAGACTTCATTGTAGTGCAGATTTCCTTTGCAAGCTTGCTTGGTTGGCCAAAAAGGGCGTATGCGTTTTTTCCTGAATATATTCAGGAAAAAACGCATACGCCCTTTTTGTCCAAGTGCATCATTGTGGACGTTCTGCCTCTTTTCCTATGCTTTCAATGCAATTCCAGTCTACCTCCTGAAATCGGTTTCCTGCAATTCTGCCCCGTTTCAAGTCCTCTTGGCACCCTTACTTCAGTATATTTTTGGACGATAGCTGTCATTTATAACTCTGCAGGTTTGTGAATTACAGTGCCCCTGAGCTCCTTTCTTCAACTCGCTTTCTTGTGAGCTGGCCACAACACCGCAGGATTGCTTCAGGCCCTAATCTGGTTCCGGCACGGCATGCTGAGCCTTTGGTTTATTCCTCTTCCCTGTGGGAAATGAGAGTTAAATTTGCCCGTCCAGACACCTCCAGCTAGTCTCTCATTGGTTCTCCCTATTCCTGTTCATCTTCCGCAGAAATTGCAAACTGGGCCAAACAGGAGGTTAAAGGCATTCACTCTCCAAGTGAGGAGAGTGTTAGTAAAGCGTCTGGAATGTTGCACCCGAGTACCAGGGAACGAAAAGTGAGACACATTTGAACACGTTTCTCGATCACACGGTGGATCATACTCTGGGTTCCACATGCATGTTTTAGCTGAAGGAAGAATCCCTTAAACCTGGAGAGTTGAGACCAATGGAATGGGTACCATGCAATATGACTTCAAAGGGTCTGCATTTGCTCACCGAACCTCACCAATCTTATGAGCCCCAAGTGTCCAGCCTTATGTGTCACCCAGCTCTGGGTGTAGATATGGTAAATGCAGGTTGCATCAGAAGCCTTGAATGAATTACTTAAGTATTGCTCTCTATTTCACTCTCATTGTGTTTTGTTTAAGAAATTTATTTTTAATATGGGATTTAGATGATTTTCACTGCTTTAATGCCGCTGTACACACTCTTGATTCTCTTACAGAGATATATAAATCCATAGCTTTTATGATTCTTACTAGTCAGGTATATTCCTAGGCGTTGAATATGGGGTGTTGAGTCCATTTCGTTGAGCAAGGAGTAGCTCTTGTCTATTCCATATTTGGCTTAAGGAACTTTATCTGTGCTCATTTCAATCTCTGGTTTTATGCAGCACCCCAACTCACCTTTCCCCTTAAGCAAGCATAAGTTGGTTTTCTAAATTTGAGACCCTGTTCTGTTTTGGATTTCAGTTCCTGTGTAGCCAAGTTTACATTCCGTGTATTAGTGATATCTTATGATGTTTCTTTTTCTGTGTGACTTATTTCAGTTAGAATCATCGTACCTGAATCCACTCATTATGCTGCTACGGGCCTGATGACATAGATTTCATTGCTGAGTGATACTGCATTGTACGTAAGCACCACAAGTTCTTTATCCATTTTTCACTTTCTGTGATATTGAACTTGTACGGTAAACGAGGTTCTTGTAAACAGAGGCGTCCCAAACTTTGGGGTGGCTGTGTCTTTTTGATTTTAATTTCCCTAAGCTATAGGACCATAAGTGGAAGTGCCCTAGGCTCTGTTGCTTTGTTTTTTAGATGTTTCAGGAAACACCATACACTTCTCCCGAGTGTCTGTTGGCAATTTACATCCCGCCCATCAGCATAACAAGGCTCCCAGTTCTCCATGGCCTGTCCTGCCTTTCTGGATTTTACACTTTTTTCAGATGGCCCTTTTGACCGGGGGGAAGTGAGACTTCATTGTAGTGCAGATTTCCTTTGCAAGCTTGCTTGGTTGGCCAAAAAGGGCGTATGCGTTTTTTCCTGAATATATTCAGGAAAAAACGCATACGCCCTTTTTGGCCAAGTGCATCATTGTGGACGTTCTGCCTCTTTTCCTATGCTTTCAATGCAATTCCAGTCTACCTCCTGAAATCGGTTTCCTGCAATTCTGCCCCGCTTTCAAGTCCTCTTGGCAGCCTTACTTCAGTATATTTTTGGACGATAGCTGTCATTTATAACTCTGCAGGTTTGTGAATTACAGTGCCCCTGAGCTCCTTTCTTCAACTCGCTTTCTTGTGAGCTGGCCGCAACACCGCAGGATGGCTTCAGGCCCTAATCTGGTTCCGGCACGGCACGCTGAGCCTTTGGTTAATTCCTCTTCCTGGTGGGAAACGGGAGTTAAATTTGCCCGTTCAGACACCTCCAGCTAGTCTCTCATTGGTTCTCGCTATTCCTGTTCATCTTCCGCAGAAATTGCAAACTGGGCCAAACAGGAGGTTAAAGGGACTGACTCTCCAAGTCGGGAGAGTGTTAGTAAAGCGTCTGGAATGTTGCACCCGAGTACCAGGGTACGAAAACTGAGACATACTTGAACACGTCTCCCGTTCACACGGTTGATCATACTCTGGGTTCCACATGCATGTTTTAGCTAAAGTCAGAATACCTTAAACCTGGAGAGTTGAGACCCGTGTAATGGGTACCATGCAATATGACTTCAAAGGGTCTTCATTTGCTCACCAAACCTCTCCAATCCTATCACTACAGCGTTTATGCCCCTGTACACACGCTTGATTCTCTTTTGGAGACATAGCAATCCATAGGTTTTAAGATACTTACTAGTCAGGTACATTCTTAGGCGTTTAATAAGGGGTGTTGAGTCCATTTCGTTGAGCAAGGAGTAGCTCTTGTCTATTCCATATTTGGCTTAAGGAACTTTATCTGTGCTCATTTCAATGTCTGGTTTTATGCAGCGCCCCAACTCACCTTTCCCCTTAAGCAAGCATAAGTTGCTTTTCTAAATTTGAGACCCTGTTCTGTTTTGGAATTCAGTTCCTGTGTAGCCAAGTTTACATTCCGTGTATTACTGATATCTTATGATGTTTCTTTTTCTGTGTGACTTATTTCAGTTAGAATCATCATACCTGAATCCACTCATTGTGCTGCTAAGAGCCTGATGACATAGATTTCATTGCTGAGTGATATTGCTTTGTAAGTAAATACCACAATTTCTTTACCCATTTTTCACTTTCTGCGATGTTGAACTTGTACTGTAAACGAGGTTCTTGTAAACAGAGGCGTCCCAAACTTTGGGGTGGCTGTGTCTTTTTTATTTTAATTTCGCTAAGCTATAGGACCATAAGTGGAAGTGCCCTAGGCTCTGTTGCTTTGGTTTTTAGATGTTTCAGGAAACACCATACACTTCTCCCGAGTGTCTCTTGGCAATTTACATCCCGCCCATCAGCATAACACGGCTCCCAGTCCTCCATGGCCTGTCCTGCCTTTCTGGATTTTACACTTTTTTCAGATGGCCCTTTTGACCGGGGGGAAGTGAGACTTCATTGTAGTGCAGATTTCCTTTGCAAGCTTGCTTGGTTGGCCAAAAAGGGCGTATGCGTTTTTTCCTGAATATATTCAGGAAAAAACGCATACGCCCTTTTTGGCCAAGTGCATCATTGTGGACGTTCTGCCTCTTTTCCTATGCTTTCAATGCAATTCCAGTCTACCTCCTGAAATCGGTTTCCTGCAATTCTGCCCCGCTTTCAAGTCCTCTTGGCAGCCTTACTTCAGTCTATTTTTGGACGATAGCTGTCATTTATAACTCTGCAGGTTTGTGAATTACAGTGCCCCTGAGCTCCTTTCTTCAACTCGCTTTCTTGTGACCTGGCCGCAACACCGCAGGATGGCTTCAGGCCCTAATCTGGTTCCGGCACGGCACGCTGAGCCTTTGGTTATTTCCTCTTCCTGGTGGGAAATGAGAGTTAAATTTGCCCGTCCAGCCACCTCCAGCTAGTCTCTCATTGGTTCTCGCTATTCCTTTTCATCTTCCGCAGAAATTGCAAACTGGGCCAAACAGGAGGTTAAAGGGACTGATTCTCCAAGTCGGGAGATTGTTAGTAAAACGTCTGGAATGTTGCACCAGAGTACCAGGGGAGGAAAACTGAGACATATTTGAACACGTCTCCCGATCACACGGTTGATCATACTCTAGGTTCCACATGCATGTTGTAGCTGAAGGAAGAATACCTTAAACCTGGGTAGTTGAAACCCGTGGAATGGGTACCATGTAATATGACTTCAAAGGGTCTTCATTTGCTCACCGAACCTCTCCAATCCTATCACTGCTGCGTTTATGCCCCTGTACACATGCTTGATTCTCTTTCGGAGACATAGCAATCCATAGGTTTTAAGATACTTACTAGTCAGGTACATTCTTAGGCGTTTAATATGCGGTGTTGAGTCCATTTCGTTGAGCAAGGAGTAGCTCTTGTCTATTCCATATTTGGCTTAAGGAACTTTATCTGTGCTCATTTCAATCTCTGGTTTTATGCAGCACCCCAACTCACCTTTCCTCTTAAGCAAGCATAAGTTGCTTTTCTAAATTTGAGACCCTGTTCTGTTCTGTAATTCAGTTCCTGTGTAGCCAAGTTTACATTCCATGTATTAGTGATATCTTATGATGTTTCTTTTTCTGTGTGACTTATTTCAGTTAGAATCATCATACCTGAATCCACTCATTGTGCTGCTAAGAGCCTGATGACATAGATTTCATTGCTGAGTGATATTGCTTTGTAAGTAAATACCACATCTTCTTTATCCATTTTTCACTTTCTGCGATGTTGAATTTGTACTGTAAACGAGGTTCTTGTAAACAGAGGCGTCCCAAACTTTGGGGTGGCTGTGTCTTTTTGATTTTAATTTCCCTAAGCTATAGGACCATAAGTGGAAGTGCCCTAGGCTCTGTTGCTTTGTTTTTTAGATGTTTCAGGAAACACCATACACTTCTCCGGAGTTTCTGTTGGCAATTTACATCCCGCCCAGCAGCATAACAAGGCTCTCAGTTCTCCATGGCCTGTCCTGCCTTGCTGGATTTTACACTTTTTTCAGATGGCCCTTTTGACCGGGGGGAAGTGAGACTTCATTGTAGTGCAGATTTCCTTTGCAAGCTTGCTTGGTTGGCCAAAAATGGCGTATGCATTTTTCCCTGAATATATTCAGGAAAAAACGCATACGCCCTTTTTCGCCAAGTGCATCATTGTGGACGTTCTGCCTCTTTTCCTATGCTTTCAATGCAATTCCAGTCTACCTCCTGAAATCGGTTTCCTGCAATTCTGCCCCGCTTTCAAGTCCTCTTGGTAGCCTTACTTCAGTATATTTTTCGACGATAGCTGTCATTCATAACTCTGCAGGTTTGTGAATTACAGTGCCCCTGAGCTCCTTTCTTCAACTCGCTTTCTTTTGAGCTGTCCGCAACACCGCAGGATGGCTTCAGGCCCTAATCTGGTTCCGGCACGGCACGCTGAGCCTTTGGTTAATTCCTCTTCCTGGTGGGAAACGAGAGTTAAATTTGCCCGTCCAGACACCTCCAGCTAGTCTCTCATTGGTTCTCGCTATTCCTGTTCATCTTCTGCAGAAATTGCAAACTGGGCCAAACAGGAGGTTAAAGGGACTGATTCTCCAAGTCGGGAGAGTGTTAGTAAAGCGTCTGGAATGTTGCATCTGAGTACCAGGGTGCGAAAACTGAGACATACTTGAACACGTCTCCCGTTCACACGGTTGATCATACTCTGGGTTCCACATGCATGTTTTACCTGAAGTCAGAATACCTTAAACCTGGAGAGTTGAGACCCGTGTAATGGGTACCATGCAATATGACTTCAAAGGGTCTTCATTTGCTCACCGAACCTCTCCAATCCTATCACTGCAGCGTTTATGCCCCTGTACACACGCTTGATTCTCTTTTGGAGACATAGCAATCCATAGGTTTTAAGATACTTACTAGTCAGGTACATTCTTAGGCGTTTAATATGGGGTGTTGAGTCCATTTCACTGAGCAAGGAGTAGCTCTTGTCTATTCCATATTTGGCTTAAGGAACTTTATCTGTGCTCATTTCAATCTCTGGTTTTATGCAGCGCCCCAACTCACCTTTCCCCTTAAGCAAGCATAAGTTGCTTTTCTAAATTTGAGACCCTGTTCTGTTTTGGAATTCAGTTCCTGTGTAGCCAAGTTTACATTCCGTGTATTAGTGATATCTTATGATGTTTCTGTTTCTGTGTGACTTATTTCAGTTAGAATCATCGTACCTGAATCCACTCATTATGCTGCTACGGGCCTGATGACATAGATTTCATTGCTGAGTGATACTGCATTGTACGTAAGTACCACAAGTTCTTTATCCATTTTTCACTTTCTGTGATATTGAACCCTGTACGGTAAACGAGGTTCTTGTAAACAGAGGCGTCCCAAACTTTGGGGTGGCTGTGTCTTTTTGATTTTAATTTCCCTAAGCTATAGGACCATAAGTGGAAGTGCCCTAGGCTCTGTTGCTTTGTTTTTTAGATGTTTCAGGAAACACCATACACTTCTCCCGAGTGTCTGTTGGCAATTTATATCCCGCCCATCAGCATAACAAGGTTCCCAGTTCTCCATGGCCTGTCCTGCCTTTCTGGATTTTACACATTTTTCAGATGGCCCTTTTGACCGGGGGGAAGTGAGACTTCATTGTAGTGCAGATTTCCTTTGCAAGTTTGCTTGGTTGGCCAAAAAGGGCGTATGCGTTTTTTCCTGAATATATTCAGGAAAAAACGCATACGCCCTTTTTGGCCAAGTGCATCATTGTGGACGTTCTGCCTCTTTTCCTATGCTTTCAATTCAATTCCAGTCTACCTCCTGAAATCGGTTTCCTGCAATTCTGCCCCGCTTTCAAGTCCTCTTGGCAGCCTTACTTTAGTCTATTTTTGGATGATAGCTGTCATTTATAACTGTGCAGGTTTGTGAATTACAGTGCCCCTGAGCTCCTTTCTTCAACTCGCTTTCTTGTGACCTGGCCGCAACACCGCAGGATGGCTTCAGGCCCTAATCTGGTTCCGGCACGGCACGCTGAGCCTTTGGTTATTTCCTCTTCCAGGTGGGAAATGAGAGTTAAATTTGCCCGTCCAGCCACCTCCAGCTAGTCTCTCATTGGTTCTCGCTATTCCTTTTCATCTTCCGCAGAAATTGCAAACTGGGCCAAACAGGAGGTTAAAGGGACTGATTCTCCAAGTCGGGAGAGTGTTAGTAAAGCGTCTGGAATGTTGCACCCGAGTACCAGGGGAGGAAATCTGAGACATATTTGAACACGTCTCCCGATCACATGGTTGATCATACTCTAGGTTCCACATGCATGTTTTAGCTGAAGGAAGAATACCTTAAACCTGGGTAGTTGAAACCCGTGGAATGGGTACCATGCAATATGACTTCAAAGGGTCTTCATTTGCTCACCGAACCTCTCCAATCCTATCACTGCTGCGTTTATGCCCCTGTACACATGCTTGATTCTCTTTCAGAGACATAGCAATCCATAGGTTTTAAGATACTTACTAGTCAGGTACATTCTTAGGCGTTTAATATGCGGTGTTGAGTCCATTTCGTTGAGCAAGGAGTAGCTCTTGTCTATTCCATATTTGGCTTAAGGAACTTTATCTGTGCTCATTTCAATCTCTGGTTTTATGCAGCACCCCAACTCACCTTTCCTCTTAAGCAAGCATAAGTTGGTTTCCTAAATTTGAGACCCTGTTCTGTTCTGTAATTCAGTTCCTGTGTAGCCAAGTTTACATTCCGTGTATTAGTGATATCTTATGATGTTTCTTTTTCTGTGTGACTTATTTCAGTTAGAATCATCATACCTGAATCCACTCATTGTGCTGCTAAGAGCCTGATGACATAGATTTCATTGCTGAGTGATATTGCTTTGTAAGTAAATACCACATCTTCTTTATCCATTTTTCACTTTCTGCGATGTTGAACTTGTACTGTAAACGAGGTTCTTGTAAACAGAGGCGTCCCAAACTTTGGGGTGGCTGTGTCTTTTTGATTTTAATTTCCCTAAGCTATAGGACCATAAGTGGAAGTGCCCTAGGCTCTGTTGCTTTGTTTTTTAGATGTTTCAGGAAACACCATACACTTCTCCCGAGTGTCTGTTGGCAATTTACATCCCGCCCATCAGCATAACAAGGCTCCCAGTTCTCCATGGCCTGTCCTTCCTTTCTGGATTTTACACTTTTTTCAGATGGCCCTTTTGACCGGGGGGAAGTGAGACTTCATTGTAGTGCAGATTTCCTTTGCAAGCTTGCTTGGTTGGCCAAAAAGGGCGTATGCGTTTTTTCCTGAATATATTCAGGAAAAAACGCATACGCCCTTTTTGGCCAAGTGCATCATTGTGGACGTTCTGCCTCTTTTCCTATGCTTTCAATGCAATTCCAGTCTACCTCCTGAAATCGGTTTCCTGCAATTCTGCCCCGCTTTCAAGTCCTCTTGGCAGCCTTACTTCAGTATATTTTTGGACGATAGCTGTCATTTATAACTCTGCAGGTTTGTGAATTACAGTGCCCCTGAGCTCCTTTCTTCAACTCACTTTCTTTTGAGCTGGCCGCAACACCGCAGGATGGCTTCAGGCTCTAATCTGGTTCCGGCACGGCACGCTGAGCCTTTGGTTATTTCCTCTTCCAGATGGGAAATGAGAGTTAAATTTGCCCGTCCAGACACCTCCAGCTAGTCTCTCATTGGTTCTCCCTATTCCTGTTCATCTTCCGCAGAAATTGCAAACTGGGCCAAACAGGAGGTTAAAGGGACTGATTCTCCAAGTCGGGAGAGTGTTAGTAAAGCGTCTGGAATGTTGCACCCGAGTAGCAGGGGAGGAAAACTGAGACATATTTGAACACGTCCCCCGATCACATGGTTGATCATACTCTAGGTTCCACATGCATGTTTTAGCTGAAGGAAGAATACCTTAAACCTGGGTAGTTGAAACCCGTGGAATGGGTACCATGCAATATGACTTCAAAGGGTCTTCATTTGCTCACCGAACCTCTCCAATCCTATCACTGCTGCGTTTATGCCCCTGTACACATGCTTGATTCTCTTTCGGAGACATAGCAATCCATAGGTTTTAAGATACTTACTAGTCAGGTACATTCTTAGGCGTTTAATATGCGGTGTTGAGTCCATTTCGTTGAGCAAGGAGTAGCTCTTGTCTATTCCATATTTGGCTTAAGGAACTTTATCTGTGCTCATTTCAATCTCTGGTTTTATGCAGCACCCCAACTCACCTTTCCTCTTAAGCAAGCATAAGTTGGTTTTCTAAATTTGTGACCCTGTTCTGTTCTGTAATTCAGTTCCTGTGTAGCCAAGTTTACATTCCGTGTATTACTGATATCTTAGGATGTTTCTTTTTCTGTGTGACTTATTTCAGTTAGAATCATCATACCTGAATCCACTCATTGTGCTGCTAAGAGCCTGATGACATAGATTTCATTGCTGAGTGATATTGCTTTGTAAGTAAATACCACATCTTCTTTATCCATTTTTCACTTTCTGCGATGTTGAACTTGTACTGTAAACGAGGTTCTTGTAAACAGAGGCGTCCCAAACTTTGGGGTGGCTGTGTCTTTTTTATTTTAATTTCCCTAAGCTATAGGACCATAAGTGGAAGTGCCCTAGGCTCTGTTGCTTTGTTTTTTAGATGTTTCAGGAAACACCATACACTTCTCCCGAGTGTCTGTTGGCAATTTACATCCCGCCCATCAGCATAACAAGGCTCCCAGTTCTCCATGGCCTGTCCTGCCTTTCTGGATTTCACACTTTTTTCAGATGGCCCTTTTGACCGGGGGGAAGTGAGACTTCATTGTAGTGCAGATTTCCTTTGCAAGCTTGCTTGGTTGGCCAAAAAGGGCGTATGCGTTTTTTCCTGAATATATTCAGGAAAAAACGCATACGCCCTTTTTGGCCAAGTGCATCATTGTGGACGTTCTGCCTCTTTTCCTATGCTTTCAATGCAATTCCAGTCTACCTCCTGAAATCGGTTTCCTGCAATTCTGCCCCGCTTTCAAGTCCTCTTGGCAGCCTTACTTCAGTATATTTTTGGACGATAGCTGTCATTTATAACTCTGCAGGTTTGTGAATTACAGTGCCCCTGAGCTCCTTTCTTCAACTCACTTTCTTTTGAGCTGGCCGCAACACCGCATAATGGCTTCAGGCCCTAATCTGGTTCCGGCACGCCACGCTGAGCCTTTGGTTATTTCCTCTTCCAGATGGGAAATGAGAGTTAAATTTGCCCGTCCAGACACCTCCAGCTAGTCTCTCATTGGTTCTCCCTATTCCTGTTCATCTTCCGCAGAAATTGCAAACTGGGCCAAACAGGAGGTTAAAGGCGCTGACTCTCCAAGTGGGGAGAGTGTTAGTAAAGCGTCTGGAATGTTGCACCCGAGTACCAGGGGAGGAAAACTGAGACATATTTGAACACGTCTCCCGTTCACACGGTTGATCATACTCTGGGTTCCACATGCATGTTTTAGCTGAAGGAAGAATACCTTAAACCTGGAGAGTTGAGACCCGTGGAATGGGTACCATGCAATATGACTTCAAAGGGTCTTCATTTGCTCACCGAACCTCTCCAATCCTATCACTGCTGCATTTATGCCCCTGTACACATGCTTGATTCTCTTTTGGAGACATAGCAATCCATAGGTTTTAAGATACTTACTAGTCAGGTACATTCTTAGGCGTTTAATATGTGGTGTTGAGTCCATTTCGTTGAGCAAGGAGTAGCTCTTGTCTATTCCATATTTGGCTTAAGGAACTTTATCTGTGCTCATTTCAATCTCTGGTTTTATGCAGCACCCCAACTCACCTTTCCCCTTAAGCAAGCATAAGTTGGTTTTCTAAATTTGAGACCCTGTTCTGTTTTGGAATTCAGTTCCTGTGTAGCCAAGTTTACATTCCGTGTATTAGTGATATCTTATGATGTTTCTTTTTCTGTGTGACTTATTTCAGTTAGAATCATCGTACCTGAATCCACTCATTATGCTGCTACGGGCCTGATGACATAGATTTCATTGCTGAGTGATACTGCATTGTACGTAAGTACCACAAGTTCTTTATCCATTTTTCACTTTCTGTGATATTGAACTTGTACGGTAAACGAGGTTCTTGTAAACAGAGGCGTCCCAAACTTTGGGGTGGCTGTGTCTTTTTTATTTTAATTTCGCTAAGCTATAGGACCATAAGTGGAAGTGCCCTAGGCTCTGTTGCTTTGGTTTTTAGATGTTTCAGGAAACACCATACACTTCTCCCGAGTGTCTGTTGGCAATTTACATCCCGCCCATCAGCATAACAAGGCTCCCAGTCCTCCATGGCCTGTCCTGCCTTTCTGGATTTTACACTTTTTTCAGATGGCCCTTTTGACCGGGGGGAAGTGAGACTTCATTGTAGTGCAGATTTCCTTTGCAAGTTTGCTTGGTTGGCCAAAAAGGGCGTATGCGTTTTTTCCTGAATATATTCAGGAAAAAACGCATACGCCCTTTTTGGCCAAGTGCATCATTGTGGACGTTCTGCCTCTTTTCCTATGCTTTCAATGCAATTCCAGTCTACCTCCTGAAATCGGTTTCCTGCAATTCTGCCCCGCTTTCAAGTCCTCTTGGCAGCCTTACTTTAGTCTATTTTTGGATGATAGCTGTCATTTATAACTGTGCAGGTTTGTGAATTACAGTGCCCCTGAGCTCCTTTCTTCAACTCGCTTTCTTGTGACCTGGCCGCAACACCGCAGGATGGCTTCAGGCCCTAATCTGGTTCCGGCACGGCACGCTGAGCCTTTGGTTATTTCCTCTTCCTGGTGGGAAATGAGAGTTAAATTTGCCCGTCCAGACACCTCCACCTAGTCTCTCATTGGTTCTCGCTATTCCTTTTCATCTTCCGCAGAAATTGCAAACTGGGCCAAACAGGAGGTTAAAGGGACTGATTCTCCAAGTCGGGAGAGTGTTAGTAAAGCGTCTGGAATGTTGCACCCGAGTACCAGGGGAGGAAATCTGAGACATATTTGAACACGTCTCCCGATCACATGGTTGATCATACTCTAGGTTCCACATGCATGTTTTAGCTGAAGGAAGAATACCTTAAACCTGGAGAGTTGAGACCCGTGGAATGGGTACCATGCAATATGACTTCAAAGGGTCTTCATTTGCTCACCGAACCTCTCCAATCCTATCACTGCTGCGTTTATGCCCCTGTACACGTGCTTGATTCTCTTTCGGAGACATAGCAATCCATAGGTTTTAAGATACTTACTAGTCAGGTACATTCTTAGGCGTTTAATATGGGGTGTTGAGTCCATTTCGTTTAGCAAGGAGTAGCTCTTGTCTATTCCATATTTGGCTTAAGGAACTTTATCTGTGCTCATTTCAATCTCTGGTTTTATGCAGCGCCCCAACTCACCTTTCCCCTTAAGCAAGCATAAGTTGCTTTTCTAAATTTGAGACCCTGTTCTGTTTTGGAATTCAGTTCCTGTGTAGCCAAGTTTACATTCCGTGTATTAGTGATATCTTATGATGTTTCTTTTTCTGTGTGACTTATTTCAGTTAGAATCATCGTACCTGAATCCACTCATTGTGCTGTTAAGTGCCTGATGACATAGATTTCATTGATGAGTGATATTGCTTTGTAAGTAAATACCACAATTTCTTTATCCATTTTTCACTTTCTGCGATGTTGAACTTGTACTGTAAACGAGGTTCTTGTAAACAGAGGCGTCCCAAACTTTGGGGTGGCTGTGTCTTTTTTATTTTAATTTCGCTAAGCTATAGGACCATAAGTGGAAGTGCCCTAGGCTCTGTTGCTTTGGTTTTTAGATGTTTCAGGAAACACCATACACTTCTCCCGAGTGTCTGTTGGCAATTTACATCCCGCCCATCAGCATAACAAGGCTCCCAGTCCTCCATGGCCTGTCCTGCCTTTCTGGATTTTACACTTTTTTCAGATGGCCCTTTTGACCGGGGGGAAGTGAGACTTCATTGTAGTGCAGATTTCCTTTGCAAGCTTGCTTGGTTGGCCAAAAAGGGCGTATGCGTTTTTTCCTGAATATATTCAGGAAAAAACGCATACGCCCTTTTTGGCCAAGTGCATCATTGTGGACGTTCTGCCTCTTTTCCTATGCTTTCAATGCAATTCCAGTCTACCTCTTGAAATCGGTTTCCTGCAATTCTGCCCCGCTTTCAAGTCCTCTTGGCAGCCTTACTTCAGTCTATTTTTGGACGATAGCTGTCATTTATAACTCTGCAGGTTTGTGAATTACAGTGCCCCTGAGCTCCTTTCTTCAACTCGCTTTCTTTTGAGCTGGCCGCAACACCGCAGGATGGCTTCAGGCCCTAATCTGGTTCCGGCACGGCACGCTGAGCCTTTGGTTATTTCCTCTTCCTGGTGGGAAATGAGAGTTAAATTTGCCCGTCCAGCCACCTCCAGCTAGTCTCTCATTGGTTCTCGCTATTCCTTTTCATCTTCCGCAGAAATTGCAAACTGGGCCAAACAGGAGGTTAAAGGGACTGATTCTCCAAGTCGGGAGAGTGTTAGTAAAGCGTCTGGAATGTTGCACCCGAGTACCAGGGGAGGAAAACTGAGACATATTTGAACACGTCTCCCGATCACACGGTTGATCATACTCTAGGTTCCACATGCATGTTTTAGCTGAAGGAAGAATACCTTAAACCTGGGTAGTTGAAACCCGTGGAATGGGTACCATGTAATATGACTTCAAAGGGTCTTCATTTGCTCACCGAACCTCTCCAATCCTATCACTGCTGCGTTTATGCCCCTGTACACATGCTTGATTCTCTTTCAGAGACATAGCAATCCATAGGTTTTAAGATACTTACTAGTCAGGTACATTCTTAGGCGTTTAACATGCGGTGTTGAGTCCATTTCGTTGAGCAAGGAGTAGCTCTTGTCTATTCCATATTTGGCTTAAGGAACTTTATCTGTGCTCATTTCAATCTCTGGATTTATGCAGCACCCCAACTCACCTTTCCTCTTAAGCAAGCATAAGTTGGTTTTCTAAATTTGAGACCCTGTTCTGTTCTGTAATTCAGTTCCTGTGTAGCCAAGTTTACATTCCGTGTATTAGTGATATCTTATGATGTTTCTTTTGCTGTGTGACTTATTTCAGTTAGAATCATCGTACCTGAATCCACTCATTGTGCTGCTAAGAGCCTGATGACATACATTTCATTGCTGAGTGATATTGCTTTGTAAGTAAATACCACATCTTCTTTATCCATTTTTCACTTTCTGCGATGTTGAACTTGTACTGTAAACGAGGTTCTTGTAAACAGAGGCGTCCCAAACTTTGGGGTGGCTGTGTCTTTTTGATTTTAATTTCCCTAAGCTATAGGACCATAAGTGGAAGTGCCCTAGGCTCTGTTGCTTTGTTTTTTAGATGTTTCAGGAAACACCATACACTTCTCCCGAGTGTCTGTTGGCAATTTACATCCCGCCCATCAGCATAACAAGGCTCCCAGTTCTCCATGGCCTGTCCTGCCTTTCTGGATTTTACACTTTTATCAGATGGCCCTTTTGACCGGGGGGAAGTGAGACTTCATTGTAGTGCAGATTTCCTTTGCAAGCTTGCTTGGTTGGCCAAAAAGGGCGTATGCGTTTTTTCCTGAATATATTCAGGAAAAAACGCATACGCCCTTTTTGGCCAAGTGCATCATTGTGGACGTTCTGCCTCTTTTCCTATGCTTTCAATGCAATTCCAGTCTACCTCCTGAAATCGGTTTCCTGCAATTCTGCCCCGCTTTCAAGTCCTCTTGGCAGCCTTACTTCAGTATATTTTTGGACGATAGCTGTCATTTATAACTCTGCAGGATTGTGAATTACAGTGCCCCTGAGCTCCTTTCTTCAACTCACTTTCTTTTGAGCTGGCCGCAACACCGCAGGATGGCTTCAGGCCCTAATCTGGTTCCGGCACGGCACGCTGAGCCTTTGGTTATTTCCTCTTCCAGATGGGAAATGAGAGTTAAATTTGCCCGTCCAGACACCTCCAGCTAGTCTCTCATTGGTTCTCCCTATTCCTGTTCATCTTCCACAGAAATTGCAAACTGGGCCAAACAGGAGGTTAAAGGCGCTGACTCTCCAAGTGGGGAGAGTGTTAGTAAAGCGTCTGGAATGTTGCACCCGAGTACCAGGGGAGGAAAACTGAGACATATTTGAACACGTCTCCCGTTCACACGGTTGATCATACTCTGGGTTCCACATGCATGTTTTAGCTGAAAGAAGAATACCTTAAACCTGGAGAGTTGAGACCCGTGGAATGGGTACCATGCAATATGACTTCAAAGGGTCTTCATTTGCTCACCAAACCTCTCCAATCCTATCACTGCTGCATTTATGCCCCTGTACACATGCTTGATTCTCTTTTGGAGACATAGCAATCCATAGGTTTTAAGATACTTTCTAGTCAGGTACATTCTTAGGCGTTTAATATGGGGTGTTGAGTCCATTTCGTTGAGCAAGGAGTAGCTCTTGTCTATTCCATATTTGGCTTAAGGAACTTTATCTGTGCTCATTTCAATCTCTGGTTTTATGCAGCGCCCCAACTCACCTTTCCCCTTAAGCAAGCATAAGTTGCTTTTCTAAATTTGAGACCCTGTTCTGTTTTGGAATTCAGTTCCTGGGTAGCCAAGTTTACATTCCGTGTATTAGTGATATCTTATGATGTTTCTTTTTCTGTGTGACTTATTTCAGTTAGAATCATCGTACCTGAATCCACTCATTGTGCTGTTAAGTGCCTGATGACATAGATTTCATTGCTGAGTGATACTGCATTGTACGTAAGTACCACAAGTTCTTTATCCATTTTTCACTTTCTGTGATATTGAACTTGTACGGTAAACGAGGTTCTTGTAAACAGAGGCGTCCCAAACTTTGGGGTGGCTGTGTCTTTTTTATTTTAATTTCGCTAAGCTATAGGACCATAAGTGGAAGTGCCCTAGGCTCTGTTGCTTTGGTTTTTAGATGTTTCAGGAAACACCATACACTTCTCCCGAGTGTCTGTTGGCAATTTACATCCCGCCCATCAGCATAACAAGGCTCCCAGTCCTCCATGGCCTGTCCTGCCTTTCTGGATTTTACCCTTTTTTCAGATGGCCCTTTTGACCGGGGGGAAGTGAGACTTCATTGTAGTGCAGATTTCCTTTGCAAGCTTGCTTGGTTGGCCAAAAAGGGCGTATGCGTTTTTTCCTGAATATATTCAGGAAAAAACGCATACGCCCTTTTTGGCCAAGTGCATCATTGTGGACGTTCTGCCTCTTTTCCTATGCTTTCAATGCAATTCCAGTCTACCTCTTGAAATCGGTTTCCTGCAATTCTGCCCTGCTTTCAAGTCCTCTTGGCAGCCTTACTTCAGTCTATTTTTGGACGATAGCTGTCATTTATAACTCTGCAGGTTTGTGAATTACAGTGCCCCTGAGCTCCTTTCTTCAACTCGCTTTCTTTTGAGCTGGCCGCAACACCGCAGGATGGCTTCAGGCCCTAATCTGGTTCCGGCACGGCACGCTGAGCCTTTGGTTATTTCCTCTTCCTGGTGGGAAATGAGAGTTAAATTTGCCCGTCCAGCCACCTCCAGCTAGTCTCTCATTGGTTCTCGCTATTCCTTTTCATCTTCCGCAGAAATTGCAAACTGGGCCAAACAGAAGGTTAAAGGGACTGATTCTCCAAGTCGGGAGAGTGTTAGTAAAGCGTCTGGAATGTTGCACCCGAGTACCAGGGGAGGAAAACTGAGACATATTTGAACACGTCTCCCGATCACATGGTTGATCATACTCTAGGTTCCACATGCATGTTTTAGCTGAAGGAAGAATACCTTAAACCTGGGTAGTTGAAACCCGTGGAATGGGTACCATGCAATATGACTTCAAAGGGTCTTCATTTGCTCACCGAACCTCTCCAATCCTATCATGGCTGCGTTTATGCCCCTGTACACATGCTTGATTCTCTTTCAGAGACATAGCAATCCATAGGTTTTAAGATACTTACTAGTCAGGTACATTCTTAGGCGTTTAATATGGGGTGTTGAGTCCATTTCGTTGAGCAAGGAGTAGCTCTTGTCTATTCCATATTTGGCTTAAGGAACTTTATCTGTGCTCATTTCAATCTCTGGTTTTATGCAGCACCCCAACTCACCTTTCCCCTTAAGCATGCATAAGTTGGTTTTCTAAATTTGAGACCCTGTTCTGTTGTGGAATTCAGTTCCTGTGTAGCCAAGTTTACATTCCGTGTATTAGTGATATCTTATGATGTTTCTTTTTCTGTGTGACTTATTTCAGTTAGAATCATCGTACCTGAATCCACTCATTATGCTGCTATGGGCCTGATGACATAGATTTCATTGCTGAGTGATACTGCATTGTACGTAAGTACCACAAGTTCTTTATCCATTTTTCACTTTCTGTGATATTGAACTTGTACGGTAAACGAGGTTCTTGTAAACAGAGGCGTCCCAAACTTTGGGGTGGCTGTGTCTTTTTGATTTTAATTTCCCTAAGCTATAGGACCATAAGTGGAAGTGCCCTAGGCTCTGTTGCTTTGTTTTTTAGATGTTTCAGGAAACACCATACACTTCTCCCGAGTGTCTGTTGGCAATTTACATCCCGCCCATCAGCATAACAAGGCTCCCAGTTCTCCATGGCCTGTCCTGCCTTTCTGGATTTTACACTTTTTTCAGATGGCCCTTTTGACCGGGGGGAAGTGAGACTTCATTGTAGTGCAGATTTCCTTTGCAAGTTTGCTTGGTTGGCCAAAAAGGGCGTATGCGTTTTTTCCTGAATATATTCAGGAAAAAACGCATACGCCCTTTTTGGCCAAGTGCATCATTGTGGACGTTCTGCCTCTTTTCCTATGCTTTCAATGCAATTCCAGTCTACCTCCTGAAATCGGTTTCCTGCAATTCTGCCCCGCTTTCAAGTCCTCTTGGCAGCCTTACTTCAGTCTATTTTTGGACGATAGCTGTCATTTATAACTCTGCAGGTTTGTGAATTACAGTGCCCCTGAGCTCCTTTCTTCAACTCACTTTCTTTTGAGCTGGCCGCAACACCGCAGGATGGCTTCAGGCCCTAATCTGGTTCCGGCACGGCACGCTGAGCCTTTGGTTATTTCCTCTTCCAGATGGGAAATGAGAGTTAAATTTGCCCGTCCAGACACCTCCAGCTAGTCTCTCATTGGTTCTCCCTATTCCTGTTCATCTTCCGCAGAAATTGCAAACTGGGCCAAACAGGAGGTTAAAGGCGCTGACTCTCCAAGTGGGGAGAGTGTTAGTAAAGCGTCTGGAATGTTGCACCCGAGTACCAGGGGAGGAAAACTGAGACATATTTGAACACGTCTCCCGTTCACACGGTTGATCATACTCTGGGTTCCACATGCATGTTTTAGCTGAAGGAAGAATACCTTAAACCTGGAGAGTTGAGACCCGTGGAATGGTTACCATGCAATATGACTTCAAAGGGTCTTCATTTGCTCACCGAACCTCTCCAATCCTATCACTGCTGCATTTATGCCCCTGTACACATGCTTGATTCTCTTTTGGAGACATAGCAATCCATAGGTTTTAAGATACTTACTAGTCAGGTACATTCTTAGGCGTTTAATATGGGGTGTTGAGTCCATTTCGTTGAGCAAGGAGTAGCTCTTGTCTATTCCATATTTGGCTTAAGGAACTTTATCTGTGCTCATTTCAATCTCTGGTTTTATGCAGCACCCCAACTCACCTTTCCCCTTAAGCAAGCATAAGTTGGTTTTCTAAATTTGAGACCCTGTTCTGTTTTGGAATTCAGTTCCTGGGTAGCCAAGTTTACATTCCGTGTATTAGTGATATCTTATGATGTTTCTTTTTCTGTGTGACTTATTTCAGTTAGAATCATCGTACCTGAATCCACTCATTATGCTGCTACGGGCCTGATGACATAGATTTCATTGCTGAGTGATACTGCATTGTACGTAAGTACCACAAGTTCTTTATCCATTTTTCACTTTCTGTGATATTGAACTTGTACGGTAAACGAGGTTCTTGTAAACAGAGGCGTCCCAAACTTTGGGGTGGCTGTGTCTTTTTGATTTTAATTTCCCTAAGCTATAGGACCATAAGTGGAAGTGCCCTAGGCTCTGTTGCTTTGTTTTTTAGATGTTTCAGGAAACACCATACACTTCTCCCGAGTGTCTGTTGGCAATTTACATCCCACCCATCAGCATAACAAGGCTCCCAGTTCTCCATGGCCTGTCCTGCCTTTCTGGATTTTACACTTTTTTCAGATGGCCCTTTTGACCGGGGGGAAGTGAGACTTCATTGTAGTGCAGATTTCCTTTGCAAGCTTGCTTGGTTGGCCAAAAAGGGCGTATGCGTTTTTTCCTGAATATATTCAGGAAAAAACGCATACGCCCTTTTTGGCCAAGTGCATCATTGTGGACGTTCTGCCTCTTTTCCTATGCTTTCAATGCAATTCCAGTCTACCTCCTGAAATCGGTTTCCTGCAATTCTGCCCCGCTTTCAAGTCCTCTTGGCAGCCTTACTTCAGTATATTTTTGGACGATAGCTGTCATTTATAACTCTGCAGGTTTGTGAATTACAGTGCCCCTGAGCTCCTTTCTTCAACTCACTTTCTTTTGAGCTGGCCGCAACACCGCAGGATGGCTTCAGGCCCTAATCTGGTTCCGGAACGGCACGCTGAGCCTTTGGTTATTTCCTCTTCCAGATGGGAAATGAGAGTTAAATTTGCCCGTCCAGACACCTCCAGCTAGTCTCTCATTGGTTCTCCCTATTCCTGTTCATCTTCCGCAGAAATTGCAAACTGGGCCAAACAGGAGGTTAAAGGCGCTGACTCTCCAAGTGGGGAGAGTGTTAGTAAAGCGTCTGGAATGTTGCACCCGAGTACCAGGGGAGGAAAACTGAGACATATTTGAACATGTCTCCCGTTCACACGGTTGATCATACTCTGGGTTCCACATGCATGTTTTAGCTGAAAGAAGAATACCTTAAACCTGGAGAGTTGAGACCCGTGGAATGGGTACCATGCAATATGACTTCAAAGGGTCTTCATTTGCTCACCAAACCTCTCCAATCCTATCACTGCTGCATTTATGCCCCTGTACACATGCTTGATTCTCTTTTGGAGACATAGCAATCCATAGGTTTTAAGATACTTACTAGTCAGGTACATTCTTAGGCGTTTAATATGGGGTGTTGAGTCCATTTCGTTGAGCAAGGAGTAGCTCTTGTCTATTCCATATTTGGCTTAAGGAACTTTATCTGTGCTCATTTCAATCTCTGGTTTTATGCAGCACCCCAACTCACCTTTCCTCTTAAGCAAGCATAAGTTGGTTTTCTAAATTTGAGACCCTGTTCTGTTCTGTATTTCAGTTCCTGTGTAGCCAAGTTTACATTCCGTGTATTAGTGATATCTTAGGATGTTTCTTTTTCTGTGTGACTTATTTCAGTTAGAATCATCATACCTGAATCCACTCATTGTGCTGCTAAGAGCCTGATGACATAGATTTCATTGCTGAGTGATATTGCTTTGTAAGTAAATACCACAATTTCTTTATCCATTTTTCACTTTCTGCGATGTTGAACTTGTACTGTAAACGAGGTTCTTGTAAACAGAGGCGTCCCAAACTTTGGGGTGGCTGTGTCTTTTTTATTTTAATTTCCCTAAGCTATAGGACCATAAGTGGAAGTGCCCTAGGCTCTGTTGCTTTGTTTTTTAGATGTTTCAGGAAACACCATACACTTCTCCCGAGTGTCTGTTGGCAATTTACATCCCGCCCATCAGCATAACAAGGCTCCCAGTTCTCCATGGCCTGTCCTGCCTTTCTGGATTTTACACTTTTTTCAGATGGCCCTTTTGACCGGGGGGAAGTGAGACTTCATTGTAGTGCAGATTTCCTTTGCAAGCTTGCTTGGTTGGCCAAAAAGGGCGTATGCGTTTTTTCCTGAATATATTCAGGAAAAAACGCATACGCCCTTTTTGGCCAAGTGCATCATTGTGGACGTTCTGCCTCTTTTCCTATGCTTTCAATGCAATTCCAGTCTACCTCCTGAAATCGGTTTCCTGCAATTCTGCCCCGCTTTCAAGTCCTCTTGGCAGCCTTACTTCAGTCTATTTTTGGACGATAGCTGTCATTTATAACTCTGCAGGTTTGTGAATTACAGTGCCCCTGAGCTCCTTTCTTCAACTCACTTTCTTTTGAGCTGGCCGCAACACCGCAGGATGGCTTCAGGCCCTAATCTGGTTCCGGCACGGCACGCTGAGCCTTTGGTTATTTCCTCTTCCAGATGGGAAATGAGAGTTAAATTTGCCCGTCCAGACACCTCCAGCTAGTCTCTCATTGGTTCTCCCTATTCCTGTTCATCTTCCGCAGAAATTGCAAACTGGGCCAAACAGGAGGTTAAAGGCGCTGACTCTCCAAGTGGGGAGAGTGTTAGTAAAGCGTCTGGAATGTTGCACCCGAGTACCAGGGGAGGAAAACTGAGACATATTTGAACACGTCTCCCGTTCACACGGTTGATCATACTCTGGGTTCCACATGCATGTTTTAGCTGAAAGAAGAATACCTTAAACCTGGAGAGTTGAGACCCGTGGAATGGGTACCATGCAATATGACTTCAAAGGGTCTTCATTTGCTCACCGAACCTCTCCAATCCTATCACTGCTGCATTTATGCCCCTGTACACATGCTTGATTCTCTTTTGGAGACATAGCAATCCATAGGTTTTAAGATACTTACTAGTCAGGTACATTCTTAGGCGTTTAATATGGGGTGTTGAGTCCATTTCGTTGAGCAAGGAGTAGCTCTTGTCTATTCCATATTTGGCTTAAGGAACTTTATCTGTGCTCATTTCAATCTCTGGTTTTATGCAGCACCCCAACTCACCTTTCCCCTTAAGCAAGCATAAGTTGGTTTTCTAAATTTGAGACCCTGTTCTGTTTTGGAATTCAGTTCCTGTGTAGCCAAGTTTACATTCCGTGTATTAGTGATATCTTATGATGTTTCTTTTTCTGTGTGACTTATTTCAGTTAGAATCATCGTACCTGAATCCACTCATTATGCTGCTACGGGCCTGATGACATAGATTTCATTGCTGAGTGATACTGCATTGTACGTAAGTACCACAAGTTCTTTATCCATTTTTCACTTTCTGTGATATTGAACTTGTACGGTAAACGAGGTTCTTGTAAACAGAGGCGTCCCAAACTTTGGGGTGGCTGTGTCTTTTTGATTTTAATTTCCCTAAGCTATAGGACCATAAGTGGAAGTGCCCTAGGCTCTGTTGCTTTGTTTTTTAGATGTTTCAGGAAACACCATACACTTCTCCTGAGTGTCTGTTGGCAATTTACATCCCGCCCATCAGCATAACAAGGCTCCCAGTTCTCCATGGCCTGTCCTGCCTTTCTGGATTTTACACTTTTTTCAGATGGCCCTTTTGACCGGGGGGAAGTGAGACTTCATTGTAGTGCAGATTTCCTTTGCAAGTTTGCTTGGTTGGCCAAAAAGGGCGTATGCGTTTTTTCCTGAATATATTCAGGAAAAAACGCATACGCCCTTTTTGGCCAAGTGCATCATTGTGGACGTTCTGCCTCTTTTTCTATGCTTTCAATGCAATTCCAGTCTACCTCCTGAAATCGGTTTCCTGCAATTCTGCCCCGCTTTCAAGTCCTCTTGGCAGCCTTACTTCAGTCTATTTTTGGACGATAGCTGTCATTTATAACTCTGCAGGTTTGTGAATTACAGTGCCCCTGAGCTCCTTTCTTCAACTCGCTTTCTTTTGAGCTGGCCGCAACATCGCAGGATGGCTTCAGGCCCTAATCTGGTTCCGGCACGGCACGCTGAGCCTTTGGTTATTTCCTCTTCCTGGTGGGAAATGAGAGTTAAATTTGCCCGTCCAGCCACCTCCAGCTAGTCTCTCATTGGTTCTCGCTATTCCTTTTCATCTTCCGCAGAAATTGCAAACTGGGCCAAACAGGAGGTTAAAGGGACTGATTCTCCAAGTCGGGAGAGTGTTAGTAAAGCGTCTGGAATGTTGCACCCGAGTACCAGGGGAGGAAAACTGAGACATATTTGAACACGTCTCCCGATCACACGGTTGATCATACTCTAGGTTCCACATGCATGTTTTAGCTGAAGGAAGAATACATTAAACCTGGGTAGTTGAAACCCGTGGAATGGGTACCATGTAATATGACTTCAAAGGGTCTTCATTTGCTCACCGAACCTCTCCAATCCTATCACTGCTGTGTTTATGCCCCTGTACACATGCTTGATTCTCTTTCGGAGACATAGCAATCCATAGGTGTTAAGATACTTACTAGTCAGGTACATTCTTAGGGGTTTAATATGGGGTGTTGAGTCCATTTCGTTGAGCAAGGAGTAGCTCTTGTCTATTCCATATTTGGCTTAAGGAACTTTATCTGTGCTCATTTCAATCTCTGGTTTTATGCAGCACCCCAACTCACCTTTCCTCTTAAGCAAGCATAAGTTGGTTTTCTAAATTTGAGACCCTGTTCTGTTCTGTAATTCAGTTCCTGTGTAGCCAAGTTTACATTCCGTGTATTAGTGATATCTTATGATGTTTCTTTTTCTGTGTGACTTATTTCAGTTAGAATCATCATACCTGAATCCACTCATTGTGCTGCTAAGAGCCTGATGACATAGATTCCATTGCTGAGTGATATTGCTTTGTAAGTAAATACCACATCTTCTTTATCCATTTTTCACTTTCTGCGATGTTGAACTTGTACTGTAAACGAGGTTCTTGTAAACAGAGGCGTCCCAAACTTTGGGGTGGCTGTGTCTTTTTGATTTTAATTTCCCTAAGCTATAGGACCATAAGTGGAAGTGCCCTAGGCTCTGTTGCTTTGTTTTTTAGATGTTACAGGAAACACCATACACTTCTCCGGAGTGTCTGTTGGCAATTTACATCCCGCCCATCAGCATAACAAGGCTCCCAGTTCTCCATGGCCTGTCCTGCCTTTCTGGATTTTACACTTTTTTCAGATGGCCCTTTTGACCGGGGGGAAGTGAGACTTCATTGTAGTGCAGATTTCCTTTGCAAGCTTGCTTGGTTGGCCAAAAAGGGCGTATGCGTTTTTTCCTGAATATATTCAGGAAAAAACGCATACGCCCTTTTTGGCCAAGTGCATCATTGTGGACGTTCTGCCTCTTTTCCTATGCTTTCAATGCAATTCCAGTCTACCTCCTGAAATCGGTTTCCTGCAATTCTGCCCCGCTTTCAAGTCCTCTTGGCAGCCTTACTTCAGTATATTTTTGGACGATAGCTGTCATTTATAACTCTGCAGGTTTGTGAATTACAGTGCCCCTGAGCTCCTTTCTTCAACTCACTTTCTTTTGAGCTGGCCACAACACCGCAGGATAGCTTCAGGCCCTAATCTGGTTCCGGCACGGCACGCTGAGCCTTTGGTTATTTCCTCTTCCAGATGGGAAATGAGAGTTAAATTTGCCCGTCCAGACACCTCCAGCTAGTCTCTCATTGGTTCTCCCTATTCCTGTTCATCTTCCGCAGAAATTGCAAACTGGGCCAAACAGGAGGTTAAAGGCGCTGACTCTCCAAGTGGGGAGAGTGTTAGTAAAGCGTCTGGAATGTTGCACCCGAGTACCAGGGGAGGAAAACTGAGACATATTTGAACACGTCTCCCGTTCACACGGTTGATCATACTGTGGGTTCCACATGCATGTTTTAGCTGAAGGAAGAATACCTTAAACCTGGAGAGTTGAGACCCGTGAAATGGGTACCATGCAATATGACTTCAAAGGGTCTTCATTTGCTCACCGAACCTCTCCAATCCTATCACTGCTGCATTTATGCCCCTGTACACATGCTTGATTCTCTTTTGGAGACATAGCAATCCATAGGTTTTAAGATACTTACTAGTCAGGTACATTCTTAGGCGTTTAATATGGGGTGTTGAGTCCATTTCGTTGAGCAAGGAGTAGCTCTTGTCTATTCCATATTTGGCTTAAGGAACTTTATCTGTGCTCATTTCAATCTCTGGTTTTATGCAGCACCCCAACTCACCTTTCCTCTTAAGCAAGCATAAGTTGGTTTTCTAAATTTGAGACCCTGTTCTGTTCTGTATTTCAGTTCCTGTGTAACCAAGTTTACATTCCATGTATTAGTGATATCTTATGATGTTTCTTTTTCTGTGTGACTTATTTCAGTTAGAATCATCATACCTGAATCCACTCATTGTGCTGCTAAGAGCCTGATGACATAGATTTCATTGCTGAGTGATACTGCATTGTACGTAAGTACCACAAGTTCTTTATCCATTTTTCACTTTCTGTGATATTGAACTTGTACGGTAAACGAGGTTCTTGTAAACAGAGGCGTCCCAAACTTTGGGGTGGCTGTGTCTTTTTGATTTTAATTTCCCTAAGCTATAGGACCATAAGTGGAAGTGCCCTAGGCTCTGTTGCTTTGTTTTTTAGATGTTTCAGGAAACACCATACACTTCTCCCGAGTGTCTGTTGGCAATTTACATCCCGCCCATCAGCATAACAAGGCTCCCAGTTCTCCATGGCCTGTCCTGCCTTTCTGGATTTTACACTTTTTTCAGATGGCCCTTTTGACCGGGGGGAAGTGAGACTTCATTGTAGTGCAGATTTCCTTTGCAAGTTTGCTTGGTTGGCCAAAAAGGGCGTATGCGTTTTTTCCTGAATATATTCAGGAAAAAACGCATACGCCCTTTTTGGCCAAGTGCATCATTGTGGACGTTCTGCCTCTTTTCCTATGCTTTCAATGCAATTCCAGTCTACCTCCTGAAATCGGTTTCCTGCAATTCTGCCCCGCTTTCAAGTCCTCTTAGCAGCCTTACTTCAGTATATTTTTGGACGATAGCTGTCATTTATAACTGTGCAGTTTTGTGAATTACAGTGCCCCTGAGCTCCTTTCTTCAACTCGCTTTCTTGTGAGCTGGCCGCAACACCGCAGGATGGCTTCAGGCCCTAATCTGGTTCCGGCACGGCACGCTGAGCCTTTGGTTATTTCCTCTTCCTGGTGGGAAATGAGAGTTAAATTTGCCCGTCCAGCCACCTCCAGCTAGTCTCTCATTGGTTCTCACTATTCCTTTTCATCTTCCGCAGAAATTGCAAACTGGGCCAAACAGGAGGTTAAAGGGACTGATTCTCCAAGTCGGGAGAGTGTTAGTAAAGCGTCTGGAATGTTGCACCCGAGTACCAGGGGAGGAAAACTGAGACATATTTGAACACGTCTCCCGATCACATGGTTGATCATACTCTAGGTTCCACATGCATGTTTTAGCTGAAGGAAGAATACCTTAAACCTGGGTAGTTGAAACCCGTGGAATGGGTACCATGCAATATGACTTCAAAGGGTCTTCATTTGCTCACCGAACCTCTCCAATCCTATCACTGCTGCGTTTATGCCCCTGTACACATGCTTGATTCTCTTTCGGAGACATAGCAATCCATAGGTTTTAAGATACTTACTAGTCAGGTACATTCTTAGGCGTTTAATATGCGGTGTTGAGTCCATTTCGTTGAGCAAGGAGTAGCTCTTGTCTATTCCATATTTGGCTTAAGGAACTTTATCTGTGCTCATTTCAATCTCTGGTTTTATGCAGCACCCCAACTCACCTTTCCTCTTAAGCAAGCATAAGTTGGTTTTCTAAATTTGAGACCCTGTTCTGTTCTGTAATTCAGTTCCTGTGTAGCCAAGTTTACATTCCGTGTATTAGTGATATCTTAGGATGTTTCTTTTTCTGTGTGACTTATTTCAGTTAGAATCATCATACCTGAATCCACTCATTGTGCTGCTAAGAGCCTGATGACATAGATTTCATTGCTGAGTGATATTGCTTTGTAAGTAAATACCACATCTTCTTTATCCATTTTTCACTTTCTGCGATGTTGAACTTGTACTGTAAACGAGGTTCTTGTAAACAGAGGCGTCCCAAACTTTGGGGTGGCTGTGTCTTTTTGATTTTAATTTCCCTAAGCTATAGGACCATAAGTGGAAGTGCCCTAGGCTCTGTTGCTTTGTTTTTTAGATGTTTCAGGAAACACCATACACTTCTCCCGAGTGTCTGTTGGCAATTTACATCCCGCCCATCAGCATAACAAGGCTCCCAGTTCTCCATGGCTTGTCCTGCCTTTCTGGATTTTACACTTTTTTCAGATGGCCCTTTTGACCGGGGGGAAGTGAGACTTCATTGTAGTGCAGATTTCCTTTGCAAGCTTGCTTGGTTGGCCAAAAAGGGCGTATGCGTTTTTTCCTGAATATATTCAGGAAAAAACGCATACGCCCTTTTTGGCCAAGTGCATCATTGTGGACGTTCTGCCTGTTTTCCTATGCTTTCAATGCAATTCCAGTCTACCTCCTGAAATCGGTTTCCTGCAATTCTGCCCCGCTTTCAAGTCCTCTTGGCAGCCTTACTTCAGTATATTTTTGGACGATAGCTGTCATTTATAACTCTGCAGGTTTGTGAATTACAGTGCCCCTGAGCTCCTTTCTTCAACTCACTTTGTTTTGAGCTGGCCGCAACACCGCAGGATGGCTTCAGGCCCTAATCTGGTTCCGGCACGGCACGCTGAGCCTTTGGTTATTTCCTCTTCCTGGTGGGAAATGAGAGTAAAATTTGCCCGTCCAGACACCTCCAGCTAGTCTCTCATTGGTTCTCCCTATTCCTGTTCATCTTCCGCAGAAATTGCAAACTGGGCCAAAGAGGAGGTTAAAGGCGCTGACTCTCCAAGTGAGGAGAGTGTTAGTAAAGCGTCTGGAATGTTGCACCCGAGTACCAGGGGAGGAAAACTGAGACATATTTGAACACGTCTCCCGTTCACACGGTTGATCATACTCTGGGTTCCACATGCATGTTTTAGCTGAAGGAAGAATACCTTAAACCTGGAGAGTTGAGACCCGTGGAATGGGTACCATGCAATATGACTTCAAAGGGTCTTCATTTGCTCACCGAACCTCTCCAATCCTATCACTGCTGCGTTTATGCCCCTGTACACATGCTTGATTCTCTTTCGGAGACATAGCAATCCATAGGTTTTAAGATACTTACTAGTCAGGTACATTCTTAGGCGTTTAATATGGGGTGTTGAGTCCATTTCGTTGAGCAAGGAGTAGCTCTTGTCTATTCCATATTTGGCTTAAGGAACTTTATCTGTGCTCATTTCAATCTCTGGTTTTATGCAGCACCCCAACTCACCTTTCCCCTTAAGCAAGCATAAGTTGGTTTTCTAAATTTGAGACCCTGTTCTGTTTTGGAATTCAGTTCCTGTGTAGCCAAGTTTACATTCCGTGTATGAGTGATATCTTATGATGTTTCTTTTTCTGTGTGACTTATTTCAGTTAGAATCATCGTACCTGAATCCACTCATTATGCTGCTTCGGGCCTGATGACATAGATTTCATTGCTGAGTGATACTGCATTGTACGTAAGTACCACAAGTTCTTTATCCATTTTTCACTTTCTGTGATATTGAACTTGTACGGTAAACGAGGTTCTTGTAAACAGAGGCGTCCCAAACTTTGTGGTGGCTGTGTCTTTTTGATTTTAATTTCCCTAAGCTATAGGACCATAAGTGGAAGTGCCCTAGGCTCTGTTGCTTTGTTTTTTAGATGTTTCAGGAAACACCATACACTTCTCCCGAGTGTCTGTTGGCAATTTATATCCCGCCCAGCAGCATAACAAGGCTCCCAGTTCTCCATGGCCTGTCCTGCCTTTCTGGATTTTACACTTTTTTCAGATGGCCCTTTTGACCGGGGGGAAGTGAGACTTCATTGTAGTGCAGATTTCCTTTGCAAGCTTGCTTGGTTGGCCAAAAAGGGCGTATGCGTTTTTTCCTGAATATATTCAGGAAAAAACGCATACGCCCTTTTTTGCCAAGTGCATCATTGTGGACGTTCTGCCTGTTTTCCTATGCTTTCAATGCAATTCCAGTCTACCTCCTGAAATCGGTTTCCTGCAATTCTGCCCCGCTTTCAAGTCCTCTTGGAAGCCTTACTTTAGTCTATTTTTGGATGATAGCTGTCATTTATAACTGTGCAGGTTTGTGAATTACAGTGCCCCTGAGCTCCTTTCTTCAACTCGCTTTCTTGTGACCTGGCCGCAACACCGCAGGATGGCTTCAGGCCCTAATCTGGTTCCGGCACGGCACGCTGAGCCTTTGGTTATTTCCTCTTCCTGGTGGGAAATGAGAGTTAAATTTGCCCGTCCAGCCACCTCCAGCTAGTCTCTCATTGGTTCTCGCTATTCCTTTTCATCTTCCGCAGAAATTGCAAACTGGGCCAAACAGGAGGTTAAAGGGACTGATTCTCCAAGTCGGGAGAGTGTTAATAATGCATCTGGAATGTTGCACCCGAGTACCAGGGGAGGAAAACTGAGACATATTTGAACACGTCTCCCGATCACATGGTTGATCATACTCTAGGTTCCACATGCATGTTTTAGCTGATGGAAGAATACCTTAAACCTGGGTAGTTGAAACCCGTGGAATGGGTACCATGCAATATGACTTCAAAGGGTCTTCATTTGCTCACCGAACCTCTCCAATCCTATCACTGCTGCGTTTATGCCCCTGTACACATGCTTGATTCTCTTTCGGAGACATAGCAATCCATAGGTTTTAAGATACTTACTAGTCAGGTACATTCTTAGGCGTTTAATATGCGGTGTTGAGTCCATTTCGTTGAGCAAGGAGTAGCTCTTGTCTATTCCATATTTGGCTTAAGGAACTTTATCTGTGCTCATTTCAATCTCTGGTTTTATGCAGCACCCCAACTCACCTTTCCTCTTAAGCAAGCATAAGTTGGTTTTCTAAATTTGTGACCCTGTTCTGTTCTGTAATTCAGTTCCTGTGTAGCCAAGTTTACATTCCGTGTATTACTGATATCTTAGGATGTTTCTTTTTCTGTGTGACTTATTTCAGTTAGAATCATCATACCTGAATCCACTCATTGTGCTGCTAAGAGCCTGATGACATAGATTTCATTGCTGAGTGATATTGCTTTGTAAGTAAATACCACATCTTCTTTATCCATTTTTCACTTTCTGCGATGTTGAACTTGTACTGTAAACGAGGTTCTTGTAAACAGAGGCGTCCCAAACTTTGGGGTGGCTGTGTCTTTTTGATTTTAATTTCCCTAAGCTATAGGACCATAAGTGGAAGTGCCCTAGGCTCTGTTGCTTTGTTTTTTAGATGTTTCAGGAAACACCATACACTTCTCCCGAGTGTCTGTTGGCAATTTACATCCCGCCCATCAGCATAACAAGGCTCCCAGTTCTCCATGGCTTGTCCTGCCTTTCTGGATTTTACACTTTTTTCAGATGGCCCTTTTGACCGGGGGGAAGTGAGACTTCATTGTAGTGCAGATTTCCTTTGCAAGTTTGCTTGGTTGGCCAAAAAGGGCGTATGCGTTTTTTCCTGAATATATTCAGGAAAAAACGCATACGCCCTTTTTGGCCAAGTGCATCATTGTGGACGTTCTGCCTCTTTTCCTATGCTTTCAATGCAATTCCAGTCTACCTCCTGAAATCGGTTTCCTGCAATTCTGCCCCGCTTTCAAGTCCTCTTGGCAGCCTTACTTCAGTATATTTTTGGACGATAGCTGTCATTTATAACTCTGCAGTTTTGTGAATTACAGTGCCCCTGAGCTCCTTTCTTCAACTCACTTTCTTTTGAGCTGGCCGCAACACCGCAGGATGGCTTCAGGCCCTAATCTGGTTCCGGCACGGCACGCTGAGCCTTTGGTTATTTCCTCTTCCTGGTGGGAAATGAGAGTTAAATTTGCCCGTCCAGACACCTCCAGCTAGTCTCTCATTGGTTCTCCCTATTCCTGTTCATCTTCCGCAGAAATTGCAAACTGGGCCAATCAGGAGGTTAAAGGCGCTGACTCTCCAAGTGGGGAGAGTGTTAGTAAAGCCTCTGGACTGTTGCACCCGAGTACCAGGGGAGGAAAACTGAGACATATTTGAACACGTCTCCCGTTCACACGGTTGATCATACTCTGGGTTCCACATGCATGTTTTAGCTGAAGGAAGAATACCTTAAACCTGGAGAGTTGAGACCCGTGGAATGGGTACCATGCAATATGACTTCAAAGGGTCTTCATTTGCTCACCGAACCTCTCCAATCCTATCACTGCTGCGTTTATGCCCCTGTACACATGCTTGATTCTCTTTCGGAGACATAGCAATCCATAGGTTTTAAGATACTTACTAGTCAGGTACATTCTTAGACGTTTAATATGGGGTGTTGAGTCCATTTCGTTGAGCAAGGAGTAGCTCTTGTCTATTCCATATTTGGCTTAAGGAACTTTATCTGTGCTCATTTCAATCTCTGGTTTTATGCAGCACCCCAACTCACCTTTCCCCTTAAGCAAGCATAAGTTGGTTTTCTAAATTTGAGACCCTGTTCTGTTTTGGAATTCAGTTCCTGTGTAGCCAAGTTTACATTCCGTGTATTAGTGATATCTTATGATGTTTCTTTTTCTGTGTGACTTATTGCAGTTAGAATCATCGTACCTGAATCCACTCATTATGCTGCTACGGGCCTGATGACATAGATTTCATTGCTGAGTGATACTGCATTGTACGTAAGTACCACAAGTTCTTTATCCATTTTTCACTTTCTGTGATATTGAACTTGTACGGTAAACGAGGTTCTTGTAAACAGAGGCGTCCCAAACTTTGGGGTGGCTGTGTCTTTTTGATTTTAATTTCCCTAAGCTATAGGACCATAAGTGGAAGTGCCCTAGGCTCTGTTGCTTTGTTTTTTAGATGTTTCAGGAAACACCATACACTTCTCCCGAGTGTCTGTTGGCAATTTACATCCCGCCCATCAGCATAACAAGGCTCCCAGTTCTCCATGGCCTGTCCTGCCTTTCTGGATTTTACACTTTTTTCAGATGGCCCTTTTGACCGGGGGGAAGTGAGACTTCATTGTAGTGCAGATTTCCTTTGCAAGTTTGCTTGGTTGGCCAAAAAGGGCGTATGCGTTTTTTCCTGAATATATTCAGGAAAAAACGCATACGCCCTTTTTGGCCAAGTGCATCATTGTGGACGTTCTGCCTCTTTTCCTATGCTTTCAATGCAATTCCAGTCTACCTCCTGAAATCGGTTTCCTGCAATTCTGCCCCGCTTTCAAGTCCTCTTGGCAGCCTTACTTTAGTCTATTTTTGGATGATAGCTGTCATTTATAACTGTGCAGGTTTGTGAATTACAGTGCCCCTGAGCTCCTTTCTTCAACTCGCTTTCTTGTGACCTGGCCGCAACACCGCAGGATGGCTTCAGGCCCTAATCTGGTTCCGGCACGGCACGCTGAGCCTTTGGTTATTTCCTCTTCCTGGTGGGAAATGAGAGTTAAATTTGCCCGTCCAGCCACCTCCAGCTAGTCTCTCATTGGTTCTCGCTATTCCTTTTCATCTTCCGCAGAAATTGCAAACTGGGCCAAACAGGAGGTTAAAGGGACTGATTCTCCAAGTCGGGAGAGTGTTAGTAAAGCGTCTGGAATGTTGCACCCGAGTACCAGGGGAGGAAATCTGAGACATATTTGAACACGTCTCCCGATCACATGGTTGATCATACTCTAGGTTCCACATGCATGTTTTAGCTGAAGGAAGAATACCTTAAACCTGGGTAGTTGAAACCCGTGGAATGGGTACCATGCAATATGACTTCAAAGGGTCTTCATTTGCTCACCGAACCTCTCCAATCCTATCACTGCTGCGTTTATGCCCCTGTACACGTGCTTGATTCTCTTTCGGAGACATAGCAATCCATAGGTTTTAAGATACTTACTAGTCAGGTACATTCTTAGGCGTTTAATATGGGGTGTTGAGTCCATTTCGTTTAGCAAGGAGTAGCTCTTGTCTATTCCATATTTGGCTTAAGGAACTTTACCTGTGCTCATTTCAATCTCTGGTTTTATGCAGCGCCCCAACTCACCTTTCCCCTTAAGCAAGCATAAGTTGCTTTTCTAAATTTGAGACCCTGTTCTGTTTTGGAATTCAGTTCCTGGGTAGCCAAGTTTACATTCCGTGTATTAGTGATATCTTATGATGTTTCTTTTTCTGTGTGACTTATTTCAGTTAGAATCATCGTACCTGAATCCACTCATTGTGCTGTTAAGTGCCTGATGACATAGATTTCATTGATGAGTGATATTGCTTTGTAAGTAAATACCACAATTTCTTTATCCATTTTTCACTTTCTGCGATGTTGAACTTGTACTGTAAACGAGGTTCTTGTAAACAGAGGCGTCCCAAACTTTGGGGTGGCTGTGTCTTTTTTATTTTAATTTCGCTAAGCTATAGGACCATAAGTGGAAGTGCCCTAGGCTCTGTTGCTTTGGTTTTTAGATGTTTCAGGAAACACCATACACTTCTCCCGAGTGTCTGTTGGCAATTTACATCCCGCCCATCAGCATAACAATGCTCCCAGTCCTCCATGGCCTGTCCTGCCTTTCTGGATTTTACACTTTTTTCAGATGGCCCTTTTGACCGGGGGGAAGTGAGACTTCATTGTAGTGCAGATTTCCTTTGCAAGCTTGCTTGGTTGGCCAAAAAGGGCGTATGCGTTTTTTCCTGAATATATTCAGGAAAAAACGCATACGCCCTTTTTGGCCAAGTGCATCATTGTGGACGTTCTGCCTCTTTTCCTATGCTTTCAATGCAATTCCAGTCTACCTCCTGAAATCGGTTTCCTGCAATTCTGCCCCGCTTTCAAGTCCTCTTGGCAGCCTTACTTCAGTCTATTTTTGGACGATAGCTGTCATTTATAACTCTGCAGGTTTGTGAATTACAGTGCCCCTGAGCTCCTTTCTTCAACTCACTTTCTTTTGAGCTGGCCGCAACACCGCAGGATGGCTTCAGGCCCTAATCTGGTTCCGGCACGGCACGCTGAGCCTTTGGTTATTTCCTCTTCCAGATGGGAAATGAGAGTTAAATTTGCCCGTCCAGACACCTCCAGCTAGTCTCTCATTGGTTCTCCCTATTCCTGTTCATCTTCCGCAGAAATTGCAAACTGGGCCAAACAGGAGGTTAAAGGCGCTGACTCTCCAAGTGGGGAGATTGTTAGTAAAGCGTCTGGAATGTTGCACCCGAGTACCAGGGGAGGAAAACTGAGACATATTTGAACACGTCTCCCGTTCACACGGTTGATCATACTCTGGGTTCCACATGCATGTTTTAGCTGAAGGAAGAATACCTTAAACCTGGAGAGTTGAGACCCGTGGAATGGGTACCATGCAATATGACTTCAAAGGGTCTTCATTTGCTCACCGAACCTCTCCAATCCTATCACTGCTGCATTTATGCCCCTGTACACATGCTTGATTCTCTTTTGGAGACATAGCAATCCATAGGTTTTAAGATACTTACTAGTCAGGTACATTCTTAGGCGTTTAATATGGGGTGTTGAGTCCATTTCGTTGAGCAAGGAGTAGCTCTTGTCTATTCCATATTTGGCTTAAGGAACTTTATCTGTGCTCATTTCAATCTCTGGTTTTATGCAGCACCCCAACTCACCTTTCCCCTTAAGCAAGCATAAGTTGGTTTTCTAAATTTGAGACCCTGTTCTGTTTTGGAATTCAGTTCCTGTGTAGCCAAGTTTACATTCCGTGTATTAGTGATATCTTATGATGTTTCTTTTTCTGTGTGACTTATTTCAGTTAGAATCATCGTACCTGAATCCACTCATTATGCTGCTACGGGCCTGATGACATAGATTTCATTGCTGAGTGATACTGCATTGTACGTAAGTACCACAAGTTCTTTATCCATTTTTCACTTTCTGTGATATTGAACTTGTACGGTAAACGAGGTTCTTGTAAACAGAGGCGTCCCAAACTTTGGGGTGGCTGTGTCTTTTTGATTTTAATTTCCCTAAGCTATAGGACCATAAGTGGAAGTGCCCTAGGCTCTGTTGCTTTGTTTTTTAGATGTTTCAGGAAACACCATACACTTCTCCCCAGTGGCTGTTGGCAATTTACATCCCGCCCATCAGCATAACAAGTCTCCCAGTTCTCCATGGCCTGTCCTGCCTTTCTG
Organism: Grampus griseus; assembly: GCF_964374135.1. Lineage (NCBI taxonomy): Eukaryota > Metazoa > Chordata > Mammalia > Artiodactyla > Delphinidae > Grampus > Grampus griseus. The sequence goes on along the minus strand of NW_028133365.1, from coordinate 799,645 downwards.
GATTTTACACTTTTTTCAGATGGCCCTTTTGACCGGGGGGAAGTGAGACTTCATTGTAGTGCAGATTTCCTTTGCAAGCTTGCTTGGTTGGCCAAAAAGGGCGTATGCGTTTTTTCCTGAATATATTCAGGAAAAAACGCATACGCCCTTTTTGGCCAAGTGCATCATTGTGGACGTTCTGCCTCTTTTCCTATGCTTTCAATGCAATTCCAGTCTACCTCCTGAAATCGGTTTCCTGCAATTCTGCCCCGCTTTCAAGTCCTCTTGGCAGCCTTACTTCAGTATATTTTTGGACGATAGCTGTCATTTATAACTCTGCAGGTTTGTGAATTACAGTGCCCCTGAGCTCCTTTCTTCAACTCACTTTCTTTTGAGCTGGCCGCAACACCGCAGGATGGCTTCAGGCCCTAATCTGGTTCCGGCACGGCACGCTGAGCCTTTGTTTATTTCCTCTTCCAGATGGGAAATGAGAGTTAAATTTGCCCGTCCAGACACCTCCAGCTAGTCTGTCATTGGTTCTCCCTTTTCCTGTTCATCTTCCGCAGAAATTGCAAACTGGGCCAAACAGGAGGTTAAAGGCGCTGACTCTCCAAGTGGGGAGAGTGTTAGTAAAGCGTCTGGAATGTTGCACCCGAGTACCAGGGGAGGAAAACTGAGACATATTTGAACATGTCTCCCGTTCACACGGTTGATCATACTCTGGGTTCCACATGCATGTTTTAGCTGAAAGAAGAATACCTTAAACTTGGAGAGTTGAGACCCGTGGAATGGGTACCATGCAATATGACTTCAAAGGGTCTTCATTTGCTCACCAAACCTCTCCAATCCTATCACTGCTGCATTTATGCCCCTGTACACATGCTTGATTCTCTTTTGGAGACATAGCAATCCATAGGTTTTAAGATACTTACTAGTCAGGTACATTCTTAGGCGTTTAATATGGGGTGTTGAGTCCATTTCGTTGAGCAAGGAGTAGCTCTTGTCTATTCCATATTTGGCTTAAGGAACTTTATCTGTGCTCATTTCAATCTCTGGTTTTATGCAGCACCCCAACTCACCTTTCCCCTTAAGCAAGCATAAGTTGGTTTTCTAAATTTGAGACCCTGTTCTGTTTTGGAATTCAGTTCCTGTGTAGCCAAGTTTACATTCCGTGTATTAGTGATATCTTATGATGTTTCTTTTTCTGTGTGACTTATTTCAGTTAGAATCATCGTACCTGAATCCACTCATTATGCTGCTACGGGCCTGATGACATAGATTTCATTGCTGAGTGATACTGCATTGTACGTAAGTACCACAAGTTCTTTATCCATTTTTCACTTTCTGTGATATTGAACTTGTACAGTAAACGAGGTTCTTGTAAACAGAGGCGTCCCAAACTTTGTGGTGGCTGTGTCTTTTTGATTTTAATTTCCCTAAGCTATAGGACCATAAGTGGAAGTGCCCTAGGCTCTGTTGCTTTGTTTTTTAGATGTTTCAGGAAACACCATACACTTCTCCCGAGTGTCTGTTGGCAATTTACATCCCGCCCATCAGCATAACAAGGCTCCCAGTTCTCCATGGCCTGTCCTGCCTTTCTGGATTTTACACTTTTTTCAGATGGCCCTTTTGACCGGGGGGAAGTGAGACTTCATTGTAGTGCAGATTTCCTTTGCAAGTTTGCTTGGTTGGCCAAAAAGGGCGTATGCGTTTTTTCCTGAATATATTCAGGAAAAAACGCATACGCCCTTTTTGGCCAAGTGCATCATTGTGGACGTTCTGCCTCTTTTCCTATGCTTTCAATGCAATTCCAGTCTACCTCCTGAAATCGGTTTCCTGCAATTCTGCCCCGCGTTCAAGTCCTCTTGGCAGCCTTACTTCAGTATATTTTTGGACGATAGCTGTCATTTATAACTCTGCAGGTTTGTGAATTACAGTGCCCCTGAGCTCCTTTCTTCAACTCACTTTCTTTTGAGCTGGCCGCAACACCGCAGGATGGCTTCAGGCCCTAATCTGGTTCCGGCACGGCACGCTGAGCCATTGGTTATTTCCTCTTCCTGGTGGGAAATGAGAGATAAATTTGCCCGTCCAGACACCTCCAGCTAGTCTCTCATTGGTTCTCCCTATTCCTGTTCATCTTCCGCCGAAATTGCAAACTGGGCCAAACAGGAGGTTAAAGGCGCTGACTCTCCAAGTGGGGAGAGTGTTAGTAAAGCGTCTGGAATGTTGCACCCGAGTACCAGGGGAGGAAAACTGAGACATATTTGAACACGTCTCCCGTTCACACGGTTGATCATACTCTGGGTTCCACATGCATGTTTTAGCTGAAGGAAGAATAACTTAAACCTGGAGAGTTGAGACCTGTGGAATGGGTACCATGCAATATGACTTCAAAGGGTCTTTATTTGCTCACCGAACCTCTCCAATCCTATCACTGCTGCATTTATGCCCCTGTACACATGCTTGATTCTCTTTTGGAGACATAGCAATCCATAGGTTTTAAGATACTTACTAGTCAGGTACATTCTTAGACGTTTAATATGGGGTGTTGAGTCCATTTCGTTGAGCAAGGAGTAGCTCTTGTCTATTCCATATTTGGCTTAAGGAACTTTATCTGTGCTCATTTCAATCTCTGGTTTTATGCAGCACCCCAACTCACCTTTCCCCTTAAGCAAGCATAAGTTGGTTTTCTAAATTTGAGACCCTGTTCTGTTTTGGAATTCAGTTCCTGTGTAGCCAAGTTTACATTCCGTGTATTAGTGATATCTTATGATGTTTCTTTTTCTGTGTGACTTATTTCAGTTAGAATCATCGTACCTGAATCCACTCATTATGCTGCTACGGGCCTGATGACATAGATTTCATTGCTGAGTGATACTGCATTGTACGTAAGTACCACAAGTTCTTTATCCATTTTTCACTTTCTGTGATATTGAACTTGTACGGTAAACGAGGTTCTTGTAAACAGAGGCGTCCCAAACTTTGGGGTGGCTGTGTCTTTTTTATTTTAATTTCCCTAAGCTATAGGACCATAAGTGGAAGTGCCCTAGGCTCTGTTGCTTTGTTTTTTAGATGTTTCAGGAAACACCATACACTTCTCCCGAGTGTCTGTTGGCAATTTACATCCCGCCCATCAGCATAACAAGGCTCCCAGTTCTCCATGGCCTGTCCTGCCTTTCTGGATTTTACACTTTTTTCAGATGGCCCTTTTGACCGGGGGGAAGTGAGACTTCATTGTAGTGCAGATTTCCTTTGCAAGTTTGCTTGGTTGGCCAAAAAGGGCGTATGCATTTTTTCCTGAATATATTCAGGAAAACACGCATACGCCCTTTTTGGCCAAGTGCATCATTGTGGACGTTCTGCCTCTTTTCCTATGCTTTCAATGCAATTCCAGTCTACCTCCTGAAATCGGTTTCCTGCAATTCTGCCCCGCTTTAAAGTCCTCTTGGCAGCCTTACTTCAGTATATTTTTGGACGATAGCTGTCATTTATAACTCTGCAGGTTTGTGAATTACAGTGCCCCTGAGCTCCTTTCTTCAACTCGCTTTCTTGTGACCTGGCCGCAACACCGCAGGATGGCTTCAGGCCCTAATCTGGTTCCGGCACGGCACGCTGAGCCTTTGGTTATTTCCTCTTCCTGGTGGGAAATGAGAGTTAAATTTGCCCGTCCAGCCACCTCCAGCTAGTCTCTCATTGGTTCTCGCTATTCCTTTTCATCTTCCGCAGAAATTGCAAACTGGGCCAAACAGGAGGTTAAAGGGACTGATTCTCCAAGTCGGGAGAGTGTTAGTAAAGCGTCTGGAATGTTGCACCCGAGTACCAGGGGAGGAAAACTGAGACATATTTGAACACGTCTCCCGATCACATGGTTGATCATACTCTAGGTTCCACATGCATGTTTTAGCTGAAGGAAGAATACCTTAAACCTGGGTAGTTGAAACCCGTGGAATGGGTACCATGCAATATGACTTCAAAGGGTCTTCATTTGCTCACCGAACCTCTCCAATCCTATCACTGCTGCGTTTATGCCCCTGTACACATGCTTGATTCTCTTTCGGAGACATAGCAATCCATAGGTTTTAAGATACTTACTAGTCAGGTACATTCTTAGGCGTTTAATATGCGGTGTTGAGTCCATTTCGTTGAGCAAGGAGTAGCTCTTGTCTATTCCATATTTGGCTTAAGGAACTTTATCTGTGCTCATTTCAATCTCTTGTTTTATGCAGCACCCCAACTCACCTTTCCTCTTAAGCAAGCATAAGTTGGTTTTCTAAATTTGAGACCCTGTTCTGTTCTGTAATTCAGTTCCTGTGTAGCCAAGTTTACATTCCGTGTATTAGTGATATCTTATGATGTTTCTTTTTCTGTGTGACTTATTTCAGTTAGAATCATCATACCTGAATCCACTCATTGTGCTGCTAAGAGCCTGATGACATAGATTTCATTGCTGAGTGATATTGCTTTGTAAGTAAATACCGCATCTTCTTTATCCATTTTTCACTTTCTGCGATGTTGAACTTCTACTGTAAACGAGGTTCTTGTAAACAGAGGCGTCCCAAACTTTGGGGTGGCTGTGTCTTTTTTATTTTAATTTCCCTAAGCTATAGGACCATAAGTGGAAGTGCCCTAGGCTCTGTTGCTTTGTTTTTTAGATGTTTCAGGAAACACCATACACTTCTCCCGAGTGTCTGTTGGCAATTTCCATCCCGCCCATCAGCATAACAAGGCTCCCAGTTCTCCATGGCCTGTCCTGCCTTTCTGGATTTTACACATTTTTCACATGGCCCTTTTGACCGGGGGGAAGTGAGACTTCATTGTAGTGCAGATTTCCTTTGCAAGCTTGCTTGGTTGACCAAAAAGGGCGTATGCGTTTTTTCCTGAATATATTCAGGAAAAAACGCATACGCCCTTTTTGGCCAAGTGCATCATTGTGGACGTTCTGCCTCTTTTCCTATGCTTTCAATGCAATTCCAGTCTACCTCCTGAAATCGGTTTCCTGCAATTCTGCCCCGCTTTCAAGTCCTCTTGGCAGCCTTACTTCAGTCTATTTTTGGACGATAGCTGTCATTTATAACTCTGCAGGTTTGTGAATTACAGTGCCCCTGAGCTCCTTTCTTCAACTCGCTTTCTTTTGAGCTGGCCGCAACACCGCAGGATGGCTTCAGGCCCTAATCTGGTTCCGGCACGGCACGCTGAGCCTTTGGTTATTTCCTCTTCCTGGTGGGAAATGAGAGTTAAATTTGCCCGTCCAGACACCTCCAGCTAGTCTCTCATTGGTTCTCCCTATTCCTGTTCATCTTCCGCAGAAATTGCAAACTGGGCCAAACAGGAGGTTAAAGGCGATGACTCTCCAAGTGGGAAGAGTGTTAGTAAAGCGTCTGGAATGTTGCACCCGAGTACCAGGGGAGGAAAACTGAGACATATTTGAACACGTCTCCCGTTCACATGGTTGATCATACTCTGGGTTCCACATGCATGTTTTAGCTGAAGGAAGAATACCTTAAACCTGTAGAGTTGAGACCCGTGTAATGGGTACCATGCAATATGACTTCAAAGGGTCTTCATTTGCTCACCGAACCTCTCCAATCCTATCACTGCTGCGTTTATGCCCCTGTACACATGCTTGATTCTCTTTTGGAGACATAGCAAACCATAGGTTTTAAGATACTTACTAGACAGGTACATTCTTTGGCGTTTAATATGGGGTGTTGAGTCCATTTCGTTGAGCAAGGAGTAGCTCTTGTCTATTCCATATTTGGCTTAAGGAACTTTATCTGTGCTCATTTCAATCTCTGGTTTTATGCAGCACCCCAACTCACCTTTCCCCTTAAGCAAGCATAAGTTGGTTTTCTAAATTTGAGACCCTGTTCTGTTTTGGAATTCAGTTCCTGTGTAGCCAAGTTTACATTCCGTGTATTAGTGATATCTTATGATGTTTCTTTTGCTGTGTGACTTATTTCAGTTAGAATCATCGTACCTGAATCCACTCATTATGCTGCTACGGGCCTGATGACATAGATTTCATTGCTGAGTGATACTGCATTGTACGTAAGTACCACAAGTTCTTTATCCATTTTTCACTTTCTGTGATATTGAACTTGTACGGTAAACGAGGTTCTTGTAAACAGAGACGTCCCAAATTTTGGGGTGGCTGTGTCTTTTTTATTTTAATTTCCCTAAACTATAGGACCATAAGTGGAAGTGCCCTAGGCTCTGTTGCTTTGTTTTTTAGATGTTTCAGGAAACACCATACACTTCTACAGAGCGGCTGTTGGCAATTTTCATCCCGCCCATCAGCATAACAATACTCCCAGTTCTCCATGGCCTGTCCTGCCTTTCTGGATTTTACACTTTTTTCAGATGGCCCTTTTGACCGGGGGGAAGTGAGACTTCATTGTAGTGCAGATTTCCTTTGCAAGTTTGCTTGGTTGGCCAAAAAGGGCGTATGCGTTTTTTCCTGAATATATTCAGGAAAAAACGCATACGCCCTTTTTGGCCAAGTGCATCATTGTGGACGTTCTGCCTCTTTTCCTATGCTTTCAATGCAATTCCAGTCTACCTCCTGAAATCGGTTTCCTGCAATTCTGCCCCGCTTTCAAGTCCTCTTGGCAGCCTTACTTTAGTCTATTTTTGGATGATAGCTGTCATTTATAACTGTGCAGGTTTGTGAATTACAGTGCCCCTGAGCTCCTTTCTTCAACTCGCTTTCTTGTGACCTGGCCGCAACACCGCAGGATGGCTTCAGGCCCTAATCTGGTTCCGGCACGGCACGCTGAGCCTTTGGTTATTTCCTCTTCCAGGTGGGAAATGAGAGTTAAATTTGCCCGTCCAGCCACCTCCAGCTAGTCTCTCATTGGTTCTCGCTATTCCTTTTCATCTTCCGCAGAAATTGCAAACTGGGCCAAACAGGAGGTTAAAGGGACTGATTCTCCAAGTCGGGAGAGTGTTAGTAAAGCGTCTGGAATGTTGCACCCGAGTACCAGGGGAGGAAATCTGAGACATATTTGAACACGTCTCCCGATCACATGGTTGATCATACTCTAGGTTCCACATGCATGTTTTAGCTGAAGGAAGAATACCTTAAACCTGGGTAGTTGAAACCCGTGGAATGGGTACCATGCAATATGACTTCAAAGGGTCTTCATTTGCTCACCGAACCTCTCCAATCCTATCACTGCTGCGTTTATGCCCCTGTACACATGCTTGATTCTCTTTCAGAGACATAGCAATCCATAGGTTTTAAGATACTTACTAGTCAGGTACATTCTTAGGCGTTTAATATGCGGTGTTGAGTCCATTTCGTTGAGCAAGGAGTAGCTCTTGTCTATTCCATATTTGGCTTAAGGAACTTTATCTGTGCTCATTTCAATCTCTGGTTTTATGCAGCACCCCAACTCACCTTTCCTCTTAAGCAAGCATAAGTTGGTTTCCTAAATTTGAGACCCTGTTCTGTTCTGTAATTCTGTTCCTGTGTAGCCAAGTTTACATTCCGTGTATTAGTGATATCTTATGATGTTTCTTTTTCTGTGTGACTTATTTCAGTTAGAATCATCATACCTGAATCCACTCATTGTGCTGCTAAGAGCCTGATGACATAGATTTCATTGCTGAGTGATATTGCTTTGTAAGTAAATACCACATCTTCTTTATCCATTTTTCACTTTCTGCGATGTTGAACTTGTACTGTAAACGAGGTTCTTGTAAACAGAGGCGTCCCAAACTTTGGGGTGGCTGTGTCTTTTTGATTTTAATTTCCCTAAGCTATAGGACCATAAGTGGAAGTGCCCTAGGCTCTGTTGCTTTGTTTTTTAGATGTTTCAGGAAACACCATACACTTCTCCCGAGTGTCTGTTGGCAATTTACATCCCGCCCATCAGCATAACAAGGCTCCCAGTTCTCCATGGCCTGTCCTTCCTTTCTGGATTTTACACTTTTTTCAGATGGCCCTTTTGACCGGGTGGAAGTGAGACTTCATTGTAGTGCAGATTTCCTTTGCAAGCTTGCTTGGTTGGCCAAAAAGGGCGTATGCGTTTTTTCCTGAATATATTCAGGAAAAAACGCATACGCCCTTTTTGGCCAAGTGCATCATTGTGGACGTTCTGCCTCTTTTCCTATGCTTTCAATGCAATTCCAGTCTACCTCCTGAAATCGGTTTCCTGCAATTCTGCCCCGCTTTCAAGTCCTCTTGGCAGCCTTACTTCAGTATATTTTTGGACGATAGCTGTCATTTATAACTCTGCAGGTTTGTGAATTACAGTGCCCCTGAGCTCCTTTCTTCAACTCACTTTCTTTTGAGCTGGCCGCAACACCGCAGGATGGCTTCAGGCTCTAATCTGGTTCCGGCACGGCACGCTGAGCCTTTGGTTATTTCCTCTTCCAGATGGGAAATGAGAGTTAAATTTGCCCGTCCAGACACCTCCAGCTAGTCTCTCATTGGTTCTCCCTATTCCTGTTCATCTTCCGCAGAAATTGCAAACTGGGCCAAACAGGAGGTTAAAGGCGCTGACTCTCCAAGTGGGGAGAGTGTTAGTAAAGCGTCTGGAATGTTGCACCCGAGTACCAGGGGAGGAAAACTGAGACATATTTGAACACGTCTCCCGTTCACACGGTTGATCATACTGTGGGTTCCACATGCATGTTTTAGCTGAAGGAAGAATACCTTAAACCTGGAGAGTTGAGACCCGTGGAATGGGTACCATGCAATATGACTTCAAAGGGTCTTCATTTGCTCACCGAACCTCTCCAATCCTATCACTGCTGCATTTATGCCCCTGTACACATGCTTGATTCTCTTTTGGAGACATAGCAATCCATAGGTTTTAAGATACTTACTAGTCAGGTACATTCTTAGGCGTTTAATATGGGGTGTTGAGTCCATTTCGTTGAGCAAGGAGTAGCTCTTGTCTATTCCATATTTGGCTTAAGGAACTTTATCTGTGCTCATTTCAATCTCTGGTTTTATGCAGCACCCCAACTCACCTTTCCCCTTAAGCAAGCATAAGTTGGTTTTCTAAATTTGAGACCCTGTTCTGTTCTGTAATTCAGTTCCTGTGTAGCCAAGTTTACATTCCGTGTATTAGTGATATCTTATGATGTTTCTTTTTCTGTGTGACTTATTTCAGTTAGAATCATCGTACCTGAATCCACTCATTATGCTGCTACGGGCCTGATGACATAGATTTCATTGCTGAGTGATACTGCATTGTACGTAAGTACCACAAGTTCTTTATCCATTTTTCACTTTCTGTGATATTGAACTTGTACGGTAAACGAGGTTCTTGTAAACAGAGGCGTCCCAAACTTTGGGGTGGCTGTGTCTTTTTGATTTTAATTTCCCTAAGCTATAGGACCATAAGTGGAAGTGCCCTAGGCTCTGTTGCTTTGTTTTTTAGATGTTTCAGGAAACACCATACACTTCTCCCGAGTGTCTGTTGGCAATTTACATCCCGCCCATCAGCATAACAAGGCTCCCAGTTCTCCATGGCCTGTCCTGCCTTTCTGGATTTTACACTTTTTTCAGATGGCCCTTTTGACCGGGGGGAAGTGAGACTTCATTGTAGTGCAGATTTCCTTTGCAAGCTTGCTTGGTTGGCCAAAAAGGGCGTATGCGTTTTTTCCTGAATATATTCAGGAAAAAACGCATACGCCCTTTTTGGCCAAGTGCATCATTGTGGACGTTCTGCCTCTTTTCCTATGCTTTCAATGCAATTCCTGTCTACCTCCTGAAATCGGTTTCCTGCAATTCTGCCCCGCTTTCAAGTCCTCTTGGCAGCCTTACTTTAGTCTATTTTTGGATGATAGCTGTCATTTATAACTGTGCAGGTTTGTGAATCACAGTGCCCCTGAGCTCCTTTCTTCAACTCGCTTTCTTGTGAGCTGGCCGCAACACCGCAGGATGGCTTCAGGCCCTAATCTGGTTCCGGCACGGCACGCTGAGCCTTTGGTTATTTCCTCTTCCTGGTGGGAAATGAGAGTTAAATTTGCCCGTCCAGCCACCTCCAGCTAGTCTCTCATTGGTTCTCGCTATTCCTTTTCATCTTCCGCAGAAATTGCAAACTGGACCAAACAGGAGGTTAAAGGGACTGATTCTCCAAGTCGGGAGAGTGTTAGTAAAGCGTCTGGAATGTTGCACCCGAGTACCAGGGGAGGAAAACTGAGACATATTTGAACACGTCCCCCGATCACATGGTTGATCATACTCTAGGTTCCACATGCATGTTTTAGCTGAAGGAAGAATACCTTAAACCTGGGTAGTTGAAACCCGTGGAATGGGTACCATGCAATATGACTTCAAAGGGTCTTCATTTGCTCACCAAACCTCTCCAATCCTATCACTGCTGCGTTTATGCCCCTGTACACATGCTTGATTCTCTTTCGGAGACATAGCAATCCATAGGTTTTAAGATACTTACTAGTCAGGTACATTCTTAGGCGTTTAATATGCGGTGTTGAGTCCATTTCGTTGAGCAAGGAGTAGCTCTTGTCTATTCCATATTTGGCTTAAGGAACTTTATCTGTGCTCATTTCAATCTCTGGTTTTATGCAGCACCCCAACTCACCTTTCCTCTTAAGCAAGCATAAGTTGGTTTTCTAAATTTGTGACCCTGTTCTGTTCTGTAATTCAGTTCCTGTGTAGCCAAGTTTACATTCCGTGTATTACTGATATCTTAGGATGTTTCTTTTTCTGTGTGACTTATTTCAGTTAGAATCATCATACCTGAATCCACTCATTGTGCTGCTAAGAGCCTGATGACATAGATTTCATTGCTGAGTGATATTGCTTTGTAAGTAAATACCACATCTTCTTTATCCATTTTTCACTTTCTGCGATGTTGAACTTGTACTGTAAACGAGGTTCTTGTAAACAGAGGCGTCCCAAACTTTGGGGTGGCTGTGTCTTTTTTATTTTAATTTCCCTAAGCTATAGGACCATAAGTGGAAGTGCCCTAGGCTCTGTTGCTTTGTTTTTTAGATGTTTCAGGAAACACCATACACTTCTCCCGAGTGTCTGTTGGCAATTTACATCCCGCCCATCAGCATAACAAGGCTCCCAGTTCTCCATGGCCTGTCCTGCCTTTCTGGATTTCACACTTTTTTCAGATGGCCCTTTTGACCGGGGGGAAGTGAGACTTCATTGTAGTGCAGATTTCCTTTGCAAGCTTGCTTGGTTGGCCAAAAAGGGCGTATGCGTTTTTTCCTGAATATATTCAGGAAAAAACGCATACGCCCTTTTTGGCCAAGTGCATCATTGTGGACGTTCTGCCTCTTTTCCTATGCTTTCAATGCAATTCCAGTCTACCTCCTGAAATCGGTTTCCTGCAATTCTGCCCCGCTTTCAAGTCCTCTTGGCAGCCTTACTTCAGTATATTTTTGGACGATAGCTGTCATTTATAACTCTGCAGGTTTGTGAATTACAGTGCCCCTGAGCTCCTTTCTTCAACTCACTTTCTTTTGAGCTGGCCGCAACACCGCATAATGGCTTCAGGCCCTAATCTGGTTCCGGCACGCCACGCTGAGCCTTTGGTTATTTCCTCTTCCAGATGGGAAATGAGAGTTAAATTTGCCCGTCCAGACACCTCCAGCTAGTCTCTCATTGGTTCTCCCTATTCCTGTTCATCTTCCGCAGAAATTGCAAACTGGGCCAAACAGGAGGTTAAAGGCGCTGACTCTCCAAGTGGGGAGAGTGTTAGTAAAGCGTCTGGAATGTTGCACCCGAGTACCAGGGGAGGAAAACTGAGACATATTTGAACACGTCTCCCGTTCACACGGTTGATCATACTCTGGGTTCCACATGCATGTTTTAGCTGAAGGAAGAATACCTTAAACCTGGAGAGTTGAGACCCGTGGAATGGGTACCATGCAATATGACTTCAAAGGGTCTTCATTTGCTCACCGAACCTCTCCAATCCTATCACTGCTGCATTTATGCCCCTGTACACATGCTTGATTCTCTTTTGGAGACATAGCAATCCATAGGTTTTAAGATACTTACTAGTCAGGTACATTCTTAGGCGTTTAATATGTGGTGTTGAGTCCATTTCGTTGAGCAAGGAGTAGCTCTTGTCTATTCCATATTTGGCTTAAGGAACTTTATCTGTGCTCATTTCAATCTCTGGTTTTATGCAGCACCCCAACTCACCTTTCCCCTTAAGCAAGCATAAGTTGGTTTTCTAAATTTGAGACCCTGTTCTGTTTTGGAATTCAGTTCCTGTGTAGCCAAGTTTACATTCCGTGTATTAGTGATATCTTATGATGTTTCTTTTTCTGTGTGACTTATTTCAGTTAGAATCATCGTACCTGAATCCACTCATTATGCTGCTACGGGCCTGATGACATAGATTTCATTGCTGAGTGATACTGCATTGTACGTAAGTACCACAAGTTCTTTATCCATTTTTCACTTTCTGTGATATTGAACTTGTACGGTAAACGAGGTTCTTGTAAACAGAGGCGTCCCAAACTTTGGGGTGGCTGTGTCTTTTTGATTTTAATTTCCCTAAGCTATAGGACCATAAGTGGAAGTGCCCTAGGCTCTGTTGCTTTGTTTTTTAGATGTTTCAGGAAACACCATACACTTCTCCCGAGTGTCTGTTGGCAATTTACATCCCGCCCATCAGCATAACAAGGCTCCCAGTTCTCCATGGCCTGTCCTGCCTTTCTGGATTTTACACTTTTTTCAGATGGCCCTTTTGACCGGGGGGAAGTGAGACTTCATTGTAGTGCAGATTTCCTTTGCAAGCTTGCTTGGTTGGCCAAAAAGGGCGTATGCGTTTTTTCCTGAATATATTCAGGAAAAAACGCATACGCCCTTTTTGGCCAAGTGCATCATTGTGGACGTTCTGCCTCTTTTCCTATGCTTTCAATGCAATTCCTGTCTACCTCCTGAAATCGGTTTCCTGCAATTCTGCCCCGCTTTCAAGTCCTCTTGGCAGCCTTACTTTAGTCTATTTTTGGATGATAGCTGTCATTTATAACTGTGCAGGTTTGTGAATTACAGTGCCCCTGAGCTCCTTTCTTCAACTCGCTTTCTTGTGAGCTGGCCGCAACACCGCAGGATGGCTTCAGGCCCTAATCTGGTTCCGGCACGGCACGCTGAGCCTTTGGTTATTTCCTCTTCCTGGTGGGAAATGAGAGTTAAATTTGCTCGTCCAGCCACCTCCAGCTAGTCTCTCATTGGTTCTCGCTATTCCTTTTCATCTTCCGCAGAAATTGCAAACTGGACCAAACAGGAGGTTAAAGGGACTGATTCTCCAAGTCGGGAGAGTGTTAGTAAAGCGTCTGGAATGTTGCACCCGAGTACCAGGGGAGGAAAACTGAGACATATTTGAACACGTCCCCCGATCACATGGTTGATCATACTCTAGGTTCCACATGCATGTTTTAGCTGAAGGAAGAATACCTTAAACCTGGGTAGTTGAAACCCGTGGAATGGGTACCATGCAATATGACTTCAAAGGGTCTTCATTTGCTCACCGAACCTCTCCAATCCTATCACTGCTGCGTTTATGCCCCTGTACACATGCTTGATTCTCTTTCGGAGACATAGCAATCCATAGGTTTTAAGATACTTACTAGTCAGGTACATTCTTAGGCGTTTAATATGCGGTGTTGAGTCCATTTCGTTGAGCAAGGAGTAGCTCTTGTCTATTCCATATTTGGCTTAAGGAACTTTATCTGTGCTCATTTCAATCTCTGGTTTTATGCAGCACCCCAACTCACCTTTCCTCTTAAGCAAGCATAAGTTGGTTTTCTAAATTTGTGACCCTGTTCTGTTCTGTAATTCAGTTCCTGTGTAGCCAAGTTTACATTCCGTGTATTACTGATATCTTAGGATGTTTCTTTTTCTGTGTGACTTATTTCAGTTAGAATCATCATACCTGAATCCACTCATTGTGCTGCTAAGAGCCTGATGACATAGATTTCATTGCTGAGTGATATTGCTTTGTAAGTAAATACCACATCTTCTTTATCCATTTTTCACTTTCTGCGATGTTGAACTTGTACTGTAAACGAGGTTCTTGTAAACAGAGGCGTCCCAAACTTTGGGGTGGCTGTGTCTTTTTTATTTTAATTTCCCTAAGCTATAGGACCATAAGTGGAAGTGCCCTAGGCTCTGTTGCTTTGTTTTTTAGATGTTTCAGGAAACACCATACACTTCTCCCGAGTGTCTGTTGGCAATTTACATCCCGCCCATCAGCATAACAAGGCTCCCAGTTCTCCATGGCCTGTCCTGCCTTTCTGGATTTCACACTTTTTTCAGATGGCCCTTTTGACCGGGGGGAAGTGAGACTTCATTGTAGTGCAGATTTCCTTTGCAAGCTTGCTTGGTTGGCCAAAAAGGGCGTATGCGTTTTTTCCTGAATATATTCAGGAAAAAACGCATACGCCCTTTTTGGCCAAGTGCATCATTGTGGACGTTCTGCCTCTTTTCCTATGCTTTCAATGCAATTCCAGTCTACCTCCTGAAATCGGTTTCCTGCAATTCTGCCCCGCTTTCAAGTCCTCTTGGCAGCCTTACTTCAGTATATTTTTGGACGATAGCTGTCATTTATAACTCTGCAGGTTTGTGAATTACAGTGCCCCTGAGCTCCTTTCTTCAACTCACTTTCTTTTGAGCTGGCCGCAACACCGCATAATGGCTTCAGGCCCTAATCTGTTTCCGGCACGCCACGCTGAGCCTTTGGTTATTTCCTCTTCCAGATGGGAAATGAGAGTTAAATTTGCCCGTCCAGACACCTCCAGCTAGTCTCTCATTGGTTCTCCCTATTCCTGTTCATCTTCCGCAGAAATTGCAAACTGGGCCAAACAGGAGGTTAAAGGCGCTGACTCTCCAAGTCGGGAGAGTGTTAGTAAAGCGTCTGGAATGTTGCACCCGAGTACCAGGGGAGGAAAACTGAGACATATTTGAACACGTCTCCCGTTCACACGGTTGATCATACTCTGGGTTCCACATGCATGTTTTAGCTGAAGGAAGAATACCTTAAACCTGGAGAGTTGAGACCCGTGGAATGGGTACCATGCAATATGACTTCAAAGGGTCTTCATTTGCTCACCGAACCTCTCCAATCCTATCACTGCTGCATTTATGCCCCTGTACACATGCTTGATTCTCTTTTGGAGACATAGCAATCCATAGGTTTTAAGATACTTACTAGTCAGGTACATTCTTAGGCGTTTAATATGTGGTGTTGAGTCCATTTCGTTGAGCAAGGAGTAGCTCTTGTCTATTCCATATTTGGCTTAAGGAACTTTATCTGTGCTCATTTCAATCTCTGGTTTTATGCAGCACCCCAACTCACCTTTCCCCTTAAGCAAGCATAAGTTGGTTTTCTAAATTTGAGACCCTGTTCTGTTGTGGAATTCAGTTCCTGTGTAGCCAAGTTTACATTCCGTGTATTAGTGATATCTTATGATGTTTCTTTTTCTGTGTGACTTATTTCAGTTAGAATCATCGTACCTGAATCCACTCATTATGCTGCTACGGGCCTGATGACATAGATTTCATTGCTGAGTGATACTGCATTGTACGTAAGTACCACAAGTTCTTTATCCATTTTTCACTTTCTGTGATATTGAACTTGTACGGTAAACGAGGTTCTTGTAAACAGAGGCGTCCCAAACTTTGGGGTGGCTGTGTCTTTTTGATTTTAATTTCCCTAAGCTATAGGACCATAAGTGGAAGTGCCCTAGGCTCTGTTGCTTTGTTTTTTAGATGTTTCAGGAAACACCATACACTTCTCCCGAGTGTCTGTTGGCAATTTACATCCCGCCCATCAGCATAACAAGGCTCCCAGTTCTCCATGGCCTGTCCTGCCTTTCTGGATTTTACACTTTTTTCAGATGGCCCTTTTGACCGGGGGGAAGTGAGACTTCATTGTAGTGCAGATTTCCTTTGCAAGCTTGCTTGGTTGGCCAAAAAGGGCGTATGCGTTTTTTCCTGAATATATTCAGGAAAAAACGCATACGCCCTTTTTGGCCAAGTGCATCATTGTGGACGTTCTGCCTCTTTTCCTATGCTTTCAATGCAATTCCTGTCTACCTCCTGAAATCGGTTTCCTGCAATTCTGCCCCGCTTTCAAGTCCTCTTGGCAGCCTTACTTTAGTCTATTTTTGGATGATAGCTGTCATTTATAACTGTGCAGGTTTGTGAATTACAGTGCCCCTGAGCTCCTTTCTTCAACTCGCTTTCTTGTGAGCTGGCCGCAACACCGCAGGATGGCTTCAGGCCCTAATCTGGTTCCGGCACGGCACGCTGAGCCTTTGGTTATTTCCTCTTCCTGGTGGGAAATGAGAGTTAAATTTGCCCGTCCAGCCACCTCCAGCTAGTCTCTCATTGGTTCTCGCTATTCCTTTTCATCTTCCGCAGAAATTGCAAACTGGACCAAACAGGAGGTTAAAGGGACTGATTCTCCAAGTCGGGAGAGTGTTAGTAAAGCGTCTGGAATGTTGCACCCGAGTACCAGGGGAGGAAAACTGAGACATATTTGAACACGTCCCCCGATCACATGGTTGATCATACTCTAGGTTCCACATGCATGTTTTAGCTGAAGGAAGAATACCTTAAACCTGGGTAGTTGAAACCCGTGGAATGGGTACCATGCAATATGACTTCAAAGGGTCTTCATTTGCTCACCGAACCTCTCCAATCCTATCACTGCTGCGTTTATGCCCCTGTACACATGCTTGATTCTCTTTCGGAGACATAGCAATCCATAGGTTTTAAGATACTTACTAGTCAGGTACATTCTTAGGCGTTTAATATGCGGTGTTGAGTCCATTTCGTTGAGCAAGGAGTAGCTCTTGTCTATTCCATATTTGGCTTAAGGAACTTTATCTGTGCTCATTTCAATCTCTGGTTTTATGCAGCACCCCAACTCACCTTTCCTCTTAAGCAAGCATAAGTTGGTTTTCTAAATTTGTGACCCTGTTCTGTTCTGTAATTCAGTTCCTGTGTAGCCAAGTTTACATTCCGTGTATTACTGATATCTTAGGATGTTTCTTTTTCTGTGTGACTTATTTCAGTTAGAATCATCATACCTGAATCCACTCATTGTGCTGCTAAGAGCCTGATGACATAGATTTCATTGCTGAGTGATATTGCTTTGTAAGTAAATACCACATCTTCTTTATCCATTTTTCACTTTCTGCGATGTTGAACTTGTACTGTAAACGAGGTTCTTGTAAACAGAGGCGTCCCAAACTTTGGGGTGGCTGTGTCTTTTTTATTTTAATTTCCCTAAGCTATAGGACCATAAGTGGAAGTGCCCTAGGCTCTGTTGCTTTGTTTTTTAGATGTTTCAGGAAACACCATACACTTCTCCCGAGTGTCTGTTGGCAATTTACATCCCGCCCATCAGCATAACAAGGCTCCCAGTTCTCCATGGCCTGTCCTGCCTTTCTGGATTTCACACTTTTTTCAGATGGCCCTTTTGACCGGGGGGAAGTGAGACTTCATTGTAGTGCAGATTTCCTTTGCAAGCTTGCTTGGTTGGCCAAAAAGGGCGTATGCGTTTTTTCCTGAATATATTCAGGAAAAAACGCATACGCCCTTTTTGGCCAAGTGCATCATTGTGGACGTTCTGCCTCTTTTCCTATGCTTTCAATGCAATTCCAGTCTACCTCCTGAAATCGGTTTCCTGCAATTCTGCCCCGCTTTCAAGTCCTCTTGGCAGCCTTACTTCAGTATATTTTTGGACGATAGCTGTCATTTATAACTCTGCAGGTTTGTGAATTACAGTGCCCCTGAGCTCCTTTCTTCAACTCACTTTCTTTTGAGCTGGCCGCAACACCGCATAATGGCTTCAGGCCCTAATCTGGTTCCGGCACGCCACGCTGAGCCTTTGGTTATTTCCTCTTCCAGATGGGAAATGAGAGTTAAATTTGCCCGTCCAGACACCTCCAGCTAGTCTCTCATTGGTTCTCCCTATTCCTGTTCATCTTCCGCAGAAATTGCAAACTGGGCCAAACAGGAGGTTAAAGGCGCTGACTCTCCAAGTCGGGAGAGTGTTAGTAAAGCGTCTGGAATGTTGCACCCGAGTACCAGGGGAGGAAAACTGAGACATATTTGAACACGTCTCCCGTTCACACGGTTGATCATACTCTGGGTTCCACATGCATGTTTTAGCTGAAGGAAGAATACCTTAAACCTGGAGAGTTGAGACCCGTGGAATGGGTACCATGCAATATGACTTCAAAGGGTCTTCATTTGCTCACCGAACCTCTCCAATCCTATCACTGCTGCATTTATGCCCCTGTACACATGCTTGATTCTCTTTTGGAGACATAGCAATCCATAGGTTTTAAGATACTTACTAGTCAGGTACATTCTTAGGCGTTTAATATGTGGTGTTGAGTCCATTTCGTTGAGCAAGGAGTAGCTCTTGTCTATTCCATATTTGGCTTAAGGAACTTTATCTGTGCTCATTTCAATCTCTGGTTTTATGCAGCACCCCAACTCACCTTTCCCCTTAAGCAAGCATAAGTTGGTTTTCTAAATTTGAGACCCTGTTCTGTTGTGGAATTCAGTTCCTGTGTAGCCAAGTTTACATTCCGTGTATTAGTGATATCTTATGATGTTTCTTTTTCTGTGTGACTTATTTCAGTTAGAATCATCGTACCTGAATCCACTCATTATGCTGCTACGGGCCTGATGACATAGATTTCATTGCTGAGTGATACTGCATTGTACGTAAGTACCACAAGTTCTTTATCCATTTTTCACTTTCTGTGATATTGAACTTGTACGGTAAACGAGGTTCTTGTAAACAGAGGCGTCCCAAACTTTGGGGTGGCTGTGTCTTTTTTATTTTAATTTCGCTAAGCTATAGGACCATAAGTGGAAGTGCCCTAGGCTCTGTTGCTTTGGTTTTTAGATGTTTCAGGAAACACCATACACTTCTCCCGAGTGTCTGTTGGCAATTTACATCCCGCCCATCAGCATAACAAGGCTCCCAGTCCTCCATGGCCTGTCCTGCCTTTCTGGATTTTACACTTTTTTCAGATGGCCCTTTTGACCGGGGGGAAGTGAGACTTCATTGTAGTGCAGATTTCCTTTGCAAGTTTGCTTGGTTGGCCAAAAAGGGCGTATGCGTTTTTTCCTGAATATATTCAGGAAAAAACGCATACGCCCTTTTTGGCCAAGTGCATCATTGTGGACGTTCTGCCTCTTTTCCTATGCTTTCAATGCAATTCCTGTCTACCTCCTGAAATCGGTTTCCTGCAATTCTGCCCCGCTTTCAAGTCCTCTTGGCAGCCTTACTTTAGTCTATTTTTGGATGATACCTGTCATTTATAACTGTGCAGGTTTGTGAATTACAGTGCCCCTGAGCTCCTTTCTTCAACTCGCTTTCTTGTGACCTGGCCGCAACACCGCAGGATGGCTTCAGGCCCTAATCTGGTTCCGGCACGGCACGCTGAGCCTTTGGTTATTTCCTCTTCCTGGTGGGAAATGAGAGTTAAATTTGCCCGTCCAGCCACCTCCAGCTAGTCTCTCATTTGTTCTCGCTATTCCTTTTCATCTTCCGCAGAAATTGCAAACTGGGCCAAACAGGAGGTTAAAGGGACTGATTCTCCAAGTCGGGAGAGTGTTAGTAAAGCGTCTGGAATGTTGCACCCGAGTACCAGGGGAGGAAATCTGAGACATATTTGAACACGTCTCCCGATCACATGGTTGATCATACTCTAGGTTCCACATGCATGTTTTAGCTGAAGGAAGAATACCTTAAACCTGGAGAGTTGAGACCCGTGGAATGGGTACCATGCAATATGACTTCAAAGGGTCTTCATTTGCTCACCGAACCTCTCCAATCCTATCACTGCTGCGTTTATGCCCCTGTACACGTGCTTGATTCTCTTTCGGAGACATAGCAATCCATAGGTTTTAAGATACTTACTAGTCAGGTACATTCTTAGGCGTTTAATATGGGGTGTTGAGTCCATTTCGTTGAGCAAGGAGTAGCTCTTGTCTATTCCATATTTGGCTTAAGGAACTTTATCTGTGCTCATTTCAATCTCTGGTTTTATGCAGCGCCCCAACTCACCTTTCCCCTTAAGCAAGCATAAGTTGGTTTTCTAAATTTGAGACCCTGTTCTGTTGTGGAATTCAGTTCCTGTGTAGCCAAGTTTACATTCCGTGTATTAGTGATATCTTATGATGTTTCTTTTTCTGTGTGACTTATTTCAGTTAGAATCATCGTACCTGAATCCACTCATTATGCTGCTACGGGCCTGATGACATAGATTTCATTGCTGAGTGATACTGCATTGTACGTAAGTACCACAAGTTCTTTATCCATTTTTCACTTTCTGTGATATTGAACTTGTACGGTAAACGAGGTTCTTGTAAACAGAGGCGTCCCAAACTTTGGGGTGGCTGTGTCTTTTTGATTTTAATTTCCCTAAGCTATAGGACCATAAGTGGAAGTGCCCTAGGCTCTGTTGCTTTGTTTTTTAGATGTTTCAGGAAACACCATACACTTCTCCCGAGTGTCTGTTGGCAATTTACATCCCGCCCATCAGCATAACAAGGCTCCCAGTTCTCCATGGCCTGTCCTGCCTTTCTGGATTTTACACTTTTTTCAGATGGCCCTTTTGACCGGGGGGAAGTGAGACTTCATTGTAGTGCAGATTTCCTTTGCAAGCTTGCTTGGTTGGCCAAAAAGGGCGTATGCGTTTTTTCCTGAATATATTCAGGAAAAAACGCATACGCCCTTTTTGGCCAAGTGCATCATTGTGGACGTTCTGCCTCTTTTCCTATGCTTTCAATGCAATTCCTGTCTACCTCCTGAAATCGGTTTCCTGCAATTCTGCCCCGCTTTCAAGTCCTCTTGGCAGCCTTACTTTAGTCTATTTTTGGATGATAGCTGTCATTTATAACTGTGCAGGTTTGTGAATTACAGTGCCCCTGAGCTCCTTTCTTCAACTCGCTTTCTTGTGAGCTGGCCGCAACACCGCAGGATGGCTTCAGGCCCTAATCTGGTTCCGGCACGGCACGCTGAGCCTTTGGTTATTTCCTCTTCCTGGTGGGAAATGAGAGTTAAATTTGCCCGTCCAGCCACCTCCAGCTAGTCTCTCATTGGTTCTCGCTATTCCTTTTCATCTTCCGCAGAAATTGCAAACTGGACCAAACAGGAGGTTAAAGGGACTGATTCTCCAAGTCGGGAGAGTGTTAGTAAAGCGTCTGGAATGTTGCACCCGAGTACCAGGGGAGGAAAACTGAGACATATTTGAACACGTCCCCCGATCACATGGTTGATCATACTCTAGGTTCCACATGCATGTTTTAGCTGAAGGAAGAATACCTTAAACCTGGGTAGTTGAAACCCGTGGAATGGGTACCATGCAATATGACTTCAAAGGGTCTTCATTTGCTCACCGAACCTCTCCAATCCTATCACTGCTGCGTTTATGCCCCTGTACACATGCTTGATTCTCTTTCGGAGACATAGCAATCCATAGGTTTTAAGATACTTACTAGTCAGGTACATTCTTAGGCGTTTAATATGCGGTGTTGAGTCCATTTCGTTGAGCAAGGAGTAGCTCTTGTCTATTCCATATTTGGCTTAAGGAACTTTATCTGTGCTCATTTCAATCTCTGGTTTTATGCAGCACCCCAACTCACCTTTCCTCTTAAGCAAGCATAAGTTGGTTTTCTAAATTTGTGACCCTGTTCTGTTCTGTAATTCAGTTCCTGTGTAGCCAAGTTTACATTCCGTGTATTACTGATATCTTAGGATGTTTCTTTTTCTGTGTGACTTATTTCAGTTAGAATCATCATACCTGAATCCACTCATTGTGCTGCTAAGAGCCTGATGACATAGATTTCATTGCTGAGTGATATTGCTTTGTAAGTAAATACCACATCTTCTTTATCCATTTTTCACTTTCTGCGATGTTGAACTTGTACTGTAAACGAGGTTCTTGTAAACAGAGGCGTCCCAAACTTTGGGGTGGCTGTGTCTTTTTTATTTTAATTTCCCTAAGCTATAGGACCATAAGTGGAAGTGCCCTAGGCTCTGTTGCTTTGTTTTTTAGATGTTTCAGGAAACACCATACACTTCTCCCGAGTGTCTGTTGGCAATTTACATCCCGCCCATCAGCATAACAAGGCTCCCAGTTCTCCATGGCCTGTCCTGCCTTTCTGGATTTCACACTTTTTTCAGATGGCCCTTTTGACCGGGGGGAAGTGAGACTTCATTGTAGTGCAGATTTCCTTTGCAAGCTTGCTTGGTTGGCCAAAAAGGGCGTATGCGTTTTTTCCTGAATATATTCAGGAAAAAACGCATACGCCCTTTTTGGCCAAGTGCATCATTGTGGACGTTCTGCCTCTTTTCCTATGCTTTCAATGCAATTCCAGTCTACCTCCTGAAATCGGTTTCCTGCAATTCTGCCCCGCTTTCAAGTCCTCTTGGCAGCCTTACTTCAGTATATTTTTGGACGATAGCTGTCATTTATAACTCTGCAGGTTTGTGAATTACAGTGCCCCTGAGCTCCTTTCTTCAACTCACTTTCTTTTGAGCTGGCCGCAACACCGCATAATGGCTTCAGGCCCTAATCTGGTTCCGGCACGCCACGCTGAGCCTTTGGTTATTTCCTCTTCCAGATGGGAAATGAGAGTTAAATTTGCCCGTCCAGACACCTCCAGCTAGTCTCTCATTGGTTCTCCCTATTCCTGTTCATCTTCCGCAGAAATTGCAAACTGGGCCAAACAGGAGGTTAAAGGCGCTGACTCTCCAAGTCGGGAGAGTGTTAGTAAAGCGTCTGGAATGTTGCACCCGAGTACCAGGGGAGGAAAACTGAGACATATTTGAACACGTCTCCCGTTCACACGGTTGATCATACTCTGGGTTCCACATGCATGTTTTAGCTGAAGGAAGAATACCTTAAACCTGGAGAGTTGAGACCCGTGGAATGGGTACCATGCAATATGACTTCAAAGGGTCTTCATTTGCTCACCGAACCTCTCCAATCCTATCACTGCTGCATTTATGCCCCTGTACACATGCTTGATTCTCTTTTGGAGACATAGCAATCCATAGGTTTTAAGATACTTACTAGTCAGGTACATTCTTAGGCGTTTAATATGTGGTGTTGAGTCCATTTCGTTGAGCAAGGAGTAGCTCTTGTCTATTCCATATTTGGCTTAAGGAACTTTATCTGTGCTCATTTCAATCTCTGGTTTTATGCAGCACCCCAACTCACCTTTCCCCTTAAGCAAGCATAAGTTGGTTTTCTAAATTTGAGACCCTGTTCTGTTGTGGAATTCAGTTCCTGTGTAGCCAAGTTTACATTCCGTGTATTAGTGATATCTTATGATGTTTCTTTTTCTGTGTGACTTATTTCAGTTAGAATCATCGTACCTGAATCCACTCATTATGCTGCTACGGGCCTGATGACATAGATTTCATTGCTGAGTGATACTGCATTGTACGTAAGTACCACAAGTTCTTTATCCATTTTTCACTTTCTGTGATATTGAACTTGTACGGTAAACGAGGTTCTTGTAAACAGAGGCGTCCCAAACTTTGGGGTGGCTGTGTCTTTTTTATTTTAATTTCGCTAAGCTATAGGACCATAAGTGGAAGTGCCCTAGGCTCTGTTGCTTTGGTTTTTAGATGTTTCAGGAAACACCATACACTTCTCCCGAGTGTCTGTTGGCAATTTACATCCCGCCCATCAGCATAACAAGGCTCCCAGTCCTCCATGGCCTGTCCTGCCTTTCTGGATTTTACACTTTTTTCAGATGGCCCTTTTGACCGGGGGGAAGTGAGACTTCATTGTAGTGCAGATTTCCTTTGCAAGTTTGCTTGGTTGGCCAAAAAGGGCGTATGCGTTTTTTCCTGAATATATTCAGGAAAAAACGCATACGCCCTTTTTGGCCAAGTGCATCATTGTGGACGTTCTGCCTCTTTTCCTATGCTTTCAATGCAATTCCTGTCTACCTCCTGAAATCGGTTTCCTGCAATTCTGCCCCGCTTTCAAGTCCTCTTGGCAGCCTTACTTTAGTCTATTTTTGGATGATACCTGTCATTTATAACTGTGCAGGTTTGTGAATTACAGTGCCCCTGAGCTCCTTTCTTCAACTCGCTTTCTTGTGACCTGGCCGCAACACCGCAGGATGGCTTCAGGCCCTAATCTGGTTCCGGCACGGCACGCTGAGCCTTTGGTTATTTCCTCTTCCTGGTGGGAAATGAGAGTTAAATTTGCCCGTCCAGCCACCTCCAGCTAGTCTCTCATTTGTTCTCGCTATTCCTTTTCATCTTCCGCAGAAATTGCAAACTGGGCCAAACAGGAGGTTAAAGGGACTGATTCTCCAAGTCGGGAGAGTGTTAGTAAAGCGTCTGGAATGTTGCACCCGAGTACCAGGGGAGGAAATCTGAGACATATTTGAACACGTCTCCCGATCACATGGTTGATCATACTCTAGGTTCCACATGCATGTTTTAGCTGAAGGAAGAATACCTTAAACCTGGAGAGTTGAGACCCGTGGAATGGGTACCATGCAATATGACTTCAAAGGGTCTTCATTTGCTCACCGAACCTCTCCAATCCTATCACTGCTGCGTTTATGCCCCTGTACACGTGCTTGATTCTCTTTCGGAGACATAGCAATCCATAGGTTTTAAGATACTTACTAGTCAGGTACATTCTTAGGCGTTTAATATGGGGTGTTGAGTCCATTTCGTTTAGCAAGGAGTAGCTCTTGTCTATTCCATATTTGGCTTAAGGAACTTTATCTGTGCTCATTTCAATCTCTGGTTTTATGCAGCGCCCCAACTCACCTTTCCCCTTAAGCAAGCATAAGTTGGTTTTCTAAATTTGAGACCCTGTTCTGTTTTGGAATTCAGTTCCTGTGTAGCCAAGTTTACATTCCGTGTATTAGTGATATCTTATGATGTTTCTTTTTCTGTGTGACTTATTTCAGTTAGAATCATCGTACCTGAATCCACTCATTATGCTGCTACGGGCCTGATGACATAGATTTCATTGCTGAGTGATACTGCATTGTACGTAAGTACCACAAGTTCTTTATCCATTTTTCACTTTCTGTGATATTGAACTTGTACGGTAAACGAGGTTCTTGTAAACAGAGGCGTCCCAAACTTTGGGGTGGCTGTGTCTTTTTGATTTTAATTTCCCTAAGCTATAGGACCATAAGTGGAAGTGCCCTAGGCTCTGTTGCTTTGTTTTTTAGATGTTTCAGGAAACACCATACACTTCTCCCGAGTGTCTGTTGGCAATTTACATCCCGCCCATCAGCATAACAAGGCTCCCAGTTCTCCATGGCCTGTCCTGACTTTCTGGATTTTACACTTTTTTCAGATGGCCCTTTTGACCGGGGGGAAGTGAGACTTCATTGTAGTGCAGATTTCCTTTGCAAGCTTGCTTGGTTGGCCAAAAAGGGCGTATGCGTTTTTTCCTGAATATATTCAGGAAAAAACGCATACGCCCTTTTTGGCCAAGTGCATCATTGTGGACGTTCTGCCTCTTTTCCTATGCTTTCAATGCAATTCCTGTCTACCTCCTGAAATCGGTTTCCTGCAATTCTGCCCCGCTTTCAAGTCCTCTTGGCAGCCTTACTTTAGTCTATTTTTGGATGATAGCTGTCATTTATAACTGTGCAGGTTTGTGAATTACAGTGCCCCTGAGCTCCTTTCTTCAACTCGCTTTCTTGTGAGCTGGCCGCAACACCGCAGGATGGCTTCAGGCCCTAATCTGGTTCCGGCACGGCACGCTGAGCCTTTGGTTATTTCCTCTTCCTGGTGGGAAATGAGAGTTAAATTTGCCCGTCCAGCCACCTCCAGCTAGTCTCTCATTGGTTCTCGCTATTCCTTTTCATCTTCCGCAGAAATTGCAAACTGGACCAAACAGGAGGTTAAAGGGACTGATTCTCCAAGTCGGGAGAGTGTTAGTAAAGCGTCTGGAATGTTGCACCCGAGTACCAGGGGAGGAAAACTGAGACATATTTGAACACGTCCCCCGATCACATGGTTGATCATACTCTAGGTTCCACATGCATGTTTTAGCTGAAGGAAGAATACCTTAAACCTGGGTAGTTGAAACCCGTGGAATGGGTACCATGCAATATGACTTCAAAGGGTCTTCATTTGCTCACCGAACCTCTCCAATCCTATCACTGCTGCGTTTATGCCCCTGTACACATGCTTGATTCTCTTTCGGAGACATAGCAATCCATAGGTTTTAAGATACTTACTAGTCAGGTACATTCTTAGGCGTTTAATATGCGGTGTTGAGTCCATTTCGTTGAGCAAGGAGTAGCTCTTGTCTATTCCATATTTGGCTTAAGGAACTTTATCTGTGCTCATTTCAATCTCTGGTTTTATGCAGCACCCCAACTCACCTTTCCTCTTAAGCAAGCATAAGTTGGTTTTCTAAATTTGTGACCCTGTTCTGTTCTGTAATTCAGTTCCTGTGTAGCCAAGTTTACATTCCGTGTATTACTGATATCTTAGGATGTTTCTTTTTCTGTGTGACTTATTTCAGTTAGAATCATCATACCTGAATCCACTCATTGTGCTGCTAAGAGCCTGATGACATAGATTTCATTGCTGAGTGATATTGCTTTGTAAGTAAATACCACATCTTCTTTATCCATTTTTCACTTTCTGCGATGTTGAACTTGTACTGTAAACGAGGTTCTTGTAAACAGAGGCGTCCCAAACTTTGGGGTGGCTGTGTCTTTTTTATTTTAATTTCCCTAAGCTATAGGACCATAAGTGGAAGTGCCCTAGGCTCTGTTGCTTTGTTTTTTAGATGTTTCAGGAAACACCATACACTTCTCCCGAGTGTCTGTTGGCAATTTACATCCCGCCCATCAGCATAACAAGGCTCCCAGTTCTCCATGGCCTGTCCTGCCTTTCTGGATTTCACACTTTTTTCAGATGGCCCTTTTGACCGGGGGGAAGTGAGACTTCATTGTAGTGCAGATTTCCTTTGCAAGCTTGCTTGGTTGGCCAAAAAGGGCGTATGCGTTTTTTCCTGAATATATTCAGGAAAAAACGCATACGCCCTTTTTGGCCAAGTGCATCATTGTGGACGTTCTGCCTCTTTTCCTATGCTTTCAATGCAATTCCAGTCTACCTCCTGAAATCGGTTTCCTGCAATTCTGCCCCGCTTTCAAGTCCTCTTGGCAGCCTTACTTCAGTATATTTTTGGACGATAGCTGTCATTTATAACTCTGCAGGTTTGTGAATTACAGTGCCCCTGAGCTCCTTTCTTCAACTCACTTTCTTTTGAGCTGGCCGCAACACCGCATAATGGCTTCAGGCCCTAATCTGGTTCCGGCACGCCACGCTGAGCCTTTGGTTATTTCCTCTTCCAGATGGGAAATGAGAGTTAAATTTGCCCGTCCAGACACCTCCAGCTAGTCTCTCATTGGTTCTCCCTATTCCTGTTCATCTTCCGCAGAAATTGCAAACTGGGCCAAACAGGAGGTTAAAGGCGCTGACTCTCCAAGTCGGGAGAGTGTTAGTAAAGCGTCTGGAATGTTGCACCCGAGTACCAGGGGAGGAAAACTGAGACATATTTGAACACGTCTCCCGTTCACACGGTTGATCATACTCTGGGTTCCACATGCATGTTTTAGCTGAAGGAAGAATACCTTAAACCTGGAGAGTTGAGACCCGTGGAATGGGTACCATGCAATATGACTTCAAAGGGTCTTCATTTGCTCACCGAACCTCTCCAATCCTATCACTGCTGCATTTATGCCCCTGTACACATGCTTGATTCTCTTTTGGAGACATAGCAATCCATAGGTTTTAAGATACTTACTAGTCAGGTACATTCTTAGGCGTTTAATATGTGGTGTTGAGTCCATTTCGTTGAGCAAGGAGTAGCTCTTGTCTATTCCATATTTGGCTTAAGGAACTTTATCTGTGCTCATTTCAATCTCTGGTTTTATGCAGCACCCCAACTCACCTTTCCCCTTAAGCAAGCATAAGTTGGTTTTCTAAATTTGAGACCCTGTTCTGTTGTGGAATTCAGTTCCTGTGTAGCCAAGTTTACATTCCGTGTATTAGTGATATCTTATGATGTTTCTTTTTCTGTGTGACTTATTTCAGTTAGAATCATCGTACCTGAATCCACTCATTATGCTGCTACGGGCCTGATGACATAGATTTCATTGCTGAGTGATACTGCATTGTACGTAAGTACCACAAGTTCTTTATCCATTTTTCACTTTCTGTGATATTGAACTTGTACGGTAAACGAGGTTCTTGTAAACAGAGGCGTCCCAAACTTTGGGGTGGCTGTGTCTTTTTTATTTTAATTTCGCTAAGCTATAGGACCATAAGTGGAAGTGCCCTAGGCTCTGTTGCTTTGGTTTTTAGATGTTTCAGGAAACACCATACACTTCTCCCGAGTGTCTGTTGGCAATTTACATCCCGCCCATCAGCATAACAAGGCTCCCAGTCCTCCATGGCCTGTCCTGCCTTTCTGGATTTTACACTTTTTTCAGATGGCCCTTTTGACCGGGGGGAAGTGAGACTTCATTGTAGTGCAGATTTCCTTTGCAAGTTTGCTTGGTTGGCCAAAAAGGGCGTATGCGTTTTTTCCTGAATATATTCAGGAAAAAACGCATACGCCCTTTTTGGCCAAGTGCATCATTGTGGACGTTCTGCCTCTTTTCCTATGCTTTCAATGCAATTCCTGTCTACCTCCTGAAATCGGTTTCCTGCAATTCTGCCCCGCTTTCAAGTCCTCTTGGCAGCCTTACTTTAGTCTATTTTTGGATGATACCTGTCATTTATAACTGTGCAGGTTTGTGAATTACAGTGCCCCTGAGCTCCTTTCTTCAACTCGCTTTCTTGTGACCTGGCCGCAACACCGCAGGATGGCTTCAGGCCCTAATCTGGTTCCGGCACGGCACGCTGAGCCTTTGGTTATTTCCTCTTCCTGGTGGGAAATGAGAGTTAAATTTGCCCGTCCAGCCACCTCCAGCTAGTCTCTCATTTGTTCTCGCTATTCCTTTTCATCTTCCGCAGAAATTGCAAACTGGGCCAAACAGGAGGTTAAAGGGACTGATTCTCCAAGTCGGGAGAGTGTTAGTAAAGCGTCTGGAATGTTGCACCCGAGTACCAGGGGAGGAAATCTGAGACATATTTGAACACGTCTCTCGATCACATGGTTGATCATACTCTAGGTTCCACATGCATGTTTTAGCTGAAGGAAGAATACCTTAAACCTGGAGAGTTGAGACCCGTGGAATGGGTACCATGCAATATGACTTCAAAGGGTCTTCATTTGCTCACCGAACCTCTCCAATCCTATCACTGCTGCGTTTATGCCCCTGTACACGTGCTTGATTCTCTTTCGGAGACATAGCAATCCATAGGTTTTAAGATACTTACTAGTCAGGTACATTCTTAGGCGTTTAATATGGGGTGTTGAGTCCATTTCGTTTAGCAAGGAGTAGCTCTTGTCTATTCCATATTTGGCTTAAGGAACTTTATCTGTGCTCATTTCAATCTCTGGTTTTATGCAGCGCCCCAACTCACCTTTCCCCTTAAGCAAGCATAAGTTGGTTTTCTAAATTTGAGACCCTGTTCTGTTTTGGAATTCAGTTCCTGTGTAGCCAAGTTTACATTCCGTGTATTAGTGATATCTTATGATGTTTCTTTTGCTGTGTGACTTATTTCAGTTAGAATCATCGTACCTGAATCCACTCATTGTGCTGCTAAGAGCCTGATGACATAGATTTCATTGCTGAGTGATATTGCTTTGTAAGTAAATACGACATCTTCTTTATCCATTTTTCACTTTCTGCGATGTTGAACTTGTACTGTAAACGAGGTTCTTGTAAACAGAGGCGTCCCAAACTTTGGGGTGGCTGTGTCTTTTTTATTTTAATTTCCCTAAGCTATAGGACCATAAGTGGAAGTGCCCTAGGCTCTGTTGCTTTGTTTTTTAGATGTTTCAGGAAACACCATACACTTCTCCCGAGTGTCTGTTGGCAATTTACATCCCGCCCATCAGCATAACAAGGCTCCCAGTTCTCCATGGCCTGTCCTGACTTTCTGGATTTTACACTTTTTTCAGATGGCCCTTTCGACCGGGGGGAAGTGAGACTTCATTGTAGTGCAGATTTCCTTTGCAAGCTTGCTTGGTTGGCCAAAAAGGGCGTATGCGTTTTTTCCTGAATATATTCAGGAAAAAACGCATACGCCCTTTTTGGCCAAGTGCATCATTGTGGACGTTCTGCCTCTTTTCCTATGCTTTCAATGCAATTCCAGTCTACCTCCTGAAATCGGTTTCCTGCAATTCTGCCCCGCTTTCAAGTCCTCTTGGCAGCCTTACTTCAGTCTATTTTTGGACGATAGCTGTCATTTATAACTCTGCAGGTTTGTGAATTACAGTGCCCCTGAGCTCCTTTCTTCAACTCACTTTCTTTTGAGCTGGCCGCAACACCGCAGGATGGCTTCAGGCCCTATTCTGGTTCCGGCACGGCACGCTGAGCCTTTGGTTATTTCCTCTTCCAGATGGGAAATGAGAGTTAAATTTGCCCGTCCAGACACCTCCAGCTAGTCTCTCATTGGTTCTCCCTATTCCTGTTCATCTTCCGCAGAAATTGCAAACTGGGCCAAACAGGAGGTTAAAGGCGCTGACTCTCCAAGTGGGGAGAGTGTTAGTAAAGCGTCTGGAATGTTGCACCCGAGTACCAGGGGAGGAAAACTGAGACATATTTGAACACGTCTCCCGTTCACACGGTTGATCATACTCTGGGTTCCACATGCATGTTTTAGCTGAAGGAAGAATACCTTAAACCTGGAGAGTTGAGACCCGTGGAATGGGTACCATGCAATATGACTTCAAAGGGTCTTCATTTGCTCACCGAACCTCTCCAATCCTATCACTGCTGCATTTATGCCCCTGTACACATGCTTGATTCTCTTTCGGAGACATAGCAATCCATAGGTTTTAAGATACTTACTAGTCAGGTACATTCTTAGGCGTTTAATATGGGGTGTTGAGTCCATTTCGTTGAGCAAGGAGTAGCTCTTGTCTATTCCATATTTGGCTTAAGGAACTTTATCTGTGCTCATTTCAATCTCTGGTTTTATGCAGCACCCCAACTCACCTTTCCCCTTAAGCAAGCATAAGTTGGTTTTCTAAATTTGAGACCCTGTTCTGTTGTGGAATTCAGTTCCTGTGTAGCCAAGTTTACATTCCGTGTATTAGTGATATCTTATGATGTTTCTTTTTCTGTGTGACTTATTTCAGTTAGAATCATCGTACCTGAATCCACTCATTATGCTGCTATGGGCCTGATGACATAGATTTCATTGTTGAGTGATACTGCATTGTACGTAAGTACCACAAGTTCTTTATCCATTTTTCACTTTCTGTGATATTGAACTTGTACGGTAAACGAGGTTCTTGTAAACAGAGGCGTCCCAAACTTTGGGGTGGCTGTGTCTTTTTGATTTTAATTTCCCTAAGCTATAGGACCATAAGTGGAAGTGCCCTAGGCTCTGTTGCTTTGTTTTTTAGATGTTTCAGGAAACACCATACACTTCTCCCGAGTGTCTGTTGGCAATTTACATCCCGCCCATCAGCATAACAAGGCTCCCAGTTCTCCATGGCCTGTCCTGCCTTTCTGGATTTTACACTTTTTTCAGATGGTCCTTTTGACCGGGGGGAAGTGAGACTTCATTGTAGTGCAGATTTCCTTTGCAAGTTTGCTTGGTTGGCCAAAAAGGGCGTATGCGTTTTTTCCTGAATATATTCAGGAAAAAACGCATACGCCCTTTTTGGCCAAGTGCATCATTGTGGACGTTCTGCCTCTTTTCCTATGCTTTCAATGCAATTCCAGTCTACCTCCTGAAATCGGTTTCCTGCAATTCTGCCCCGCTTTCAAGTCCTCTTGGCAGCCTTACTTTAGTCTATTTTTGGATGATAGCTGTCATTTATAACTGTGCAGGTTTGTGAATTACAGTGCCCCTGAGCTCCTTTCTTCAACTCGCTTTCTTGTGACCTGGCCGCAACACCGCAGGATGGCTTCAGGCCCTAATCTGGTTCCGGCACGGCACGCTGAGCCTTTGGTTATTTCCTCTTCCTGGTGGGAAATGAGAGTTAAATTTGCCCGTCCAGCCACCTCCAGCTAGTCTCTCATTGGTTCTCGCTATTCCTTTTCATCTTCCGCAGAAATTGCAAACTGGGCCAAACAGGAGGTTAAAGGGACTGATTCTCCAAGTCGGGAGAGTGTTAGTAAAGCGTCTGGAATGTTGCACCCGAGTACCAGGGGAGGAAATCTGAGACATATTTGAACACGTCTCCCGATCACATGGTTGATCATACTCTAGGTTCCACATGCATGTTTTAGCTGAAGGAAGAATACCTTAAACCTGGAGAGTTGAGACCCGTGGAATGGGTACCATGCAATATGACTTCAAAGGGTCTTCATTTGCTCACCGAACCTCTCCAATCCTATCACTGCTGCGTTTATGCCCCTGTACACGTGCTTGATTCTCTTTCGGAGACATAGCAATCCATAGGTTTTAAGATACTTACTAGTCAGGTACATTCTTAGGCGTTTAATATGGGGTGTTGAGTCCATTTCGTTTAGCAAGGAGTAGCTCTTGTCTATTCCATATTTGGCTTAAGGAACTTTACCTGTGCTCATTTCAATCTCTGGTTTTATGCAGCGCCCCAACTCACCTTTCCCCTTAAGCAAGCATAAGTTGCTTTTCTAAATTTGAGACCCTGTTCTGTTTTGGAATTCAGTTCCTGGGTAGCCAAGTTTACATTCCGTGTATTAGTGATATCTTATGATGTTTCTTTTTCTGTGTGACTTATTTCAGTTAGAATCATCGTACCTGAATCCACTCATTGTGCTGTTAAGTGCCTGATGACATAGATTTCATTGATGAGTGATATTGCTTTGTAAGTAAATACCACAATTTCTTTATCCATTTTTCACTTTCTGCGATGTTGAACTTGTACTGTAAACGAGGTTCTTGTAAACAGAGGCGTCCCAAACTTTGGGGTGGCTGTGTCTTTTTTATTTTAATTTCGCTAAGCTATAGGATCATAAGTGGAAGTGCCCTAGGCTCTGTTGCTTTGGTTTTTAGATGTTTCAGGAAACACCATACACTTCTCCCGAGTGTCTGTTGGCAATTTACATCCCGCCCATCAGCATAACAATGCTCCCAGTCCTCCATGGCCTGTCCTGCCTTTCTGGATTTTACACTTTTTTCAGATGGCCCTTTTGACCGGGGGGAAGTGAGACTTCATTGTAGTGCAGATTTCCTTTGCAAGCTTGCTTGGTTGGCCAAAAAGGGCGTATGCGTTTTTTCCTGAATATATTCAGGAAAAAACGCATACGCCCTTTTTGGCCAAGTGCATCATTGTGGACGTTCTGCCTCTTTTCCTATGCTTTCAATGCAATTCCAGTCTACCTCCTGAAATCGGTTTCCTGCAATTCTGCCCCGCTTTCAAGTCCTCTTGGCAGCCTTACTTCAGTCTATTTTTGGACGATAGCTGTCATTTATAACTCTGCAGGTTTGTGAATTACAGTGCCCCTGAGCTCCTTTCTTCAACTCACTTTCTTTTGAGCTGGCCGCAACACCGCAGGATGGCTTCAGGCCCTAATCTGGTTCCGGCACGGCACGCTGTGCCTTTGGTTATTTCCTCTTCCAGATGGGAAATGAGAGTTAAATTTGCCCGTCCAGACACCTCCAGCTAGTCTCTCATTGGTTCTCCCTATTCCTGTTCATCTTCCACAGAAATTGCAAACTGGGCCAAACAGGAGGTTAAAGGCGCTGACTCTCCAAGTGGGGAGAGTGTTAGTAAAGCGTCTGGAATGTTGCACCCGAGTACCAGGGGAGGAAAACTGAGACATATTTGAACACGTCTCCCGTTCACACGGTTGATCATACTCTGGGTTCCACATGCATGTTTTAGCTGAAAGAAGAATACCTTAAACCTGGAGAGTTGAGACCCGTGGAATGGGTACCATGCAATATGACTTCAAAGGGTCTTCATTTGCTCACCAAACCTCTCCAATCCTATCACTGCTGCATTTATGCCCCTGTACACATGCTTGATTCTCTTTTGGAGACATAGCAATCCATAGGTTTTAAGATACTTACTAGTCAGGTACATTCTTAGGCGTTTAATATGGGGTGTTGAGTCCATTTCGTTGAGCAAGGAGTAGCTCTTGTCTATTCCATATTTGGCTTAAGGAACTTTATCTGTGCTCATTTCAATCTCTGGTTTTATGCAGCGCCCCAACTCACCTTTCCCCTTAAGCAAGCATAAGTTGCTTTTCTAAATTTGAGACCCTGTTCTGTTTTGGAATTCAGTTCCTGGGTAGCCAAGTTTACATTCCGTGTATTAGTGATATCTTATGATGTTTCTTTTTCTGTGTGACTTATTTCAGTTAGAATCATCGTACCTGAATCCACTCATTGTGCTGTTAAGTGCCTGATGACATAGATTTCATTGCTGAGTGATACTGCATTGTACGTAAGTACCACAAGTTCTTTATCCATTTTTCACTTTCTGTGATATTGAACTTGTACGGTAAACGAGGTTCTTGTAAACAGAGGCGTCCCAAACTTTGGGGTGGCTGTGTCTTTTTTATTTTAATTTCGCTAAGCTATAGGACCATAAGTGGAAGTGCCCTAGGCTCTGTTGCTTTGGTTTTTAGATGTTTCAGGAAACACCATACACTTCTCCCGAGTGTCTGTTGGCAATTTACATCCCGCCCATCAGCATAACAAGGCTCCCAGTCCTCCATGGCCTGTCCTGCCTTTCTGGATTTTACACTTTTTTCAGATGGCCCTTTTGACCGGGGGGAAGTGAGACTTCATTGTAGTGCAGATTTCCTTTGCAAGCTTGCTTGGTTGGCCAAAAAGTGCGTATGCGTTTTTTCCTGAATATATTCAGGAAAAAACGCATACGCCCTTTTTGGCCAAGTGCATCATTGTGGACGTTCTGCCTCTTTTCCTATGCTTTCAATGCAATTCCAGTCTACCTCTTGAAATCGGTTTCCTGCAATTCTGCCCTGCTTTCAAGTCCTCTTGGCAGCCTTACTTCAGTCTATTTTTGGACGATAGCTGTCATTTATAACTCTGCAGGTTTGTGAATTACAGTGCCCCTGAGCTCCTTTCTTCAACTCGCTTTCTTTTGAGCTGGCCGCAACACCGCAGGATGGCTTCAGGCCCTAATCTGGTTCCGGCACGGCACGCTGAGCCTTTGGTTATTTCCTCTTCCTGGTGGGAAATGAGAGTTAAATTTGCCCGTCCAGCCACCTCCAGCTAGTCTCTCATTGGTTCTCGCTATTCCTTTTCATCTTCCGCAGAAATTGCAAACTGGGCCAAACAGGAGGTTAAAGGGACTGATTCTCCAAGTCGGGAGAGTGTTAGTAAAGCGTCTGGAATGTTGCACCCGAGTACCAGGGGAGGAAAACTGAGACATATTTGAACACGTCTCCCGATCACATGGTTGATCATACTCTAGGTTCCACATGCATGTTTTAGCTGAAGGAAGAATACCTTAAACCTGGGTAGTTGAAACCCGTGGAATGGGTACCATGCAATATGACTTCAAAGGGTCTTCATTTGCTCACCGAACCTCTCCAATCCTATCACTGCTGCGTTTATGCCCCTGTACACATGCTTGATTCTCTTTCAGAGACATAGCAATCCATAGGTTTTAAGATACTTACTAGTCAGGTACATTCTTAGGCGTTTAATATGGGGTGTTGAGTCCATTTCGTTGAGCAAGGAGTAGCTCTTGTCTATTCCATATTTGGCTTAAGGAACTTTATCTGTGCTCATTTCAATCTCTGGTTTTATGCAGCACCCCAACTCACCTTTCCCCTTAAGCAAGCATAAGTTGGTTTTCTAAATTTGAGACCCTGTTCTGTTGTGGAATTCAGTTCCTGTGTAGCCAAGTTTACATTCCGTGTATTAGTGATATCTTATGATGTTTCTTTTTCTGTGTGACTTATTTCAGTTAGAATCATCGTACCTGAATCCACTCATTATGCTGCTATGGGCCTGATGACATAGATTTCATTGTTGAGTGATACTGCATTGTACGTAAGTACCACAAGTTCTTTATCCATTTTTCACTTTCTGTGATATTGAACTTGTACGGTAAACGAGGTTCTTGTAAACAGAGGCGTCCCAAACTTTGGGGTGGCTGTGTCTTTTTGATTTTAATTTCCCTAAGCTATAGGACCATAAGTGGAAGTGCCCTAGGCTCTGTTGCTTTGTTTTTTAGATGTTTCAGGAAACACCATACACTTCTCCCGAGTGTCTGTTGGCAATTTACATCCCGCCCATCAGCATAACAAGGCTCCCAGTTCTCCATGGCCTGTCCTGCCTTTCTGGATTTTACACTTTTTTCAGATGGTCCTTTTGACCGGGGGGAAGTGAGACTTCATTGTAGTGCAGATTTCCTTTGCAAGTTTGCTTGGTTGGCCAAAAAGGGCGTATGCGTTTTTTCCTGAATATATTCAGGAAAAAACGCATACGCCCTTTTTGGCCAAGTGCATCATTGTGGACGTTCTGCCTCTTTTCCTATGCTTTCAATGCAATTCCAGTCTACCTCCTGAAATCGGTTTCCTGCAATTCTGCCCCGCTTTCAAGTCCTCTTGGCAGCCTTACTTTAGTCTATTTTTGGATGATAGCTGTCATTTATAACTGTGCAGGTTTGTGAATTACAGTGCCCCTGAGCTCCTTTCTTCAACTCGCTTTCTTGTGACCTGGCCGCAACACCGCAGGATGGCTTCAGGCCCTAATCTGGTTCCGGCACGGCACGCTGAGCCTTTGGTTATTTCCTCTTCCTGGTGGGAAATGAGAGTTAAATTTGCCCGTCCAGCCACCTCCAGCTAGTCTCTCATTGGTTCTCGCTATTCCTTTTCATCTTCCGCAGAAATTGCAAACTGGGCCAAACAGGAGGTTAAAGGGACTGATTCTCCAAGTCGGGAGAGTGTTAGTAAAGCGTCTGGAATGTTGCACCCGAGTACCAGGGGAGGAAATCTGAGACATATTTGAACACGTCTCCCGATCACATGGTTGATCATACTCTAGGTTCCACATGCATGTTTTAGCTGAAGGAAGAATACCTTAAACCTGGGTAGTTGAAACCCGTGGAATGGGTACCATGCAATATGACTTCAAAGGGTCTTCATTTGCTCACCGAACCTCTCCAATCCTATCACTGCTGCGTTTATGCCCCTGTACACGTGCTTGATTCTCTTTCGGAGACATAGCAATCCATAGGTTTTAAGATACTTACTAGTCAGGTACATTCTTAGGCGTTTAATATGGGGTGTTGAGTCCATTTCGTTTAGCAAGGAGTAGCTCTTGTCTATTCCATATTTGGCTTAAGGAACTTTACCTGTGCTCATTTCAATCTCTGGTTTTATGCAGCGCCCCAACTCACCTTTCCCCTTAAGCAAGCATAAGTTGCTCTTCTAAATTTGAGTCCCTGTTCTGTTTTGGAATTCAGTTCCTGGGTAGCCAAGTTTACATTCCGTGTATTAGTGATATCTTATGATGTTTCTTTTTCTGTGTGACTTATTTCAGTTAGAATCATCGTACCTGAATCCACTCATTGTGCTGTTAAGTGCCTGATGACATAGATTTCATTGATGAGTGATATTGCTTTGTAAGTAAATACCACAATTTCTTTATCCATTTTTCACTTTCTGCGATGTTGAACTTGTACTGTAAACGAGGTTCTTGTAAACAGAGGCGTCCCAAACTTTGGGGTGGCTGTGTCTTTTTTATTTTAATTTCGCTAAGCTATAGGACCATAAGTGGAAGTGCCCTAGGCTCTGTTGCTTTGGTTTTTAGATGTTTCAGGAAACACCATACACTTCTCCCGAGTGTCTGTTGGCAATTTACATCCCGCCCATCAGCATAACAATGCTCCCAGTCCTCCATGGCCTGTCCTGCCTTTCTGGATTTTACACTTTTTTCAGATGGCCCTTTTGACCGGGGGGAAGTGAGACTTCATTGTAGTGCAGATTTCCTTTGCAAGCTTGCTTGGTTGGCCAAAAAGGGCGTATGCGTTTTTTCCTGAATATATTCAGGAAAAAACGCATACGCCCTTTTTGGCCAAGTGCATCATTGTGGACGTTCTGCCTCTTTTCCTATGCTTTCAATGCAATTCCAGTCTACCTCCTGAAATCGGTTTCCTGCAATTCTGCCCCGCTTTCAAGTCCTCTTGGCAGCCTTACTTCAGTCTATTTTTGGACGATAGCTGTCATTTATAACTCTGCAGGTTTGTGAATTACAGTGCCCCTGAGCTCCTTTCTTCAACTCACTTTCTTTTGAGCTGGCCGCAACACCGCAGGATGGCTTCAGGCCCTAATCTGGTTCCGGCACGGCACGCTGAGCCTTTGGTTATTTCCTCTTCCAGATGGGAAATGAGAGTTAAATTTGCCCGTCCAGACACCTCCAGCTAGTCTCTCATTGGTTCTCCCTATTCCTGTTCATCTTCCGCAGAAATTGCAAACTGGGCCAAACAGGAGGTTAAAGGCGCTGACTCTCCAAGTGGGGAGAGTGTTAGTAAAGCGTCTGGAATGTTGCACCCGAGTACCAGGGGAGGAAAACTGAGACATATTTGAACACGTCTCCCGTTCACACGGTTGATCATACTCTGGGTTCCACATGCATGTTTTAGCTGAAGGAAGAATACCTTAAACCTGGAGAGTTGAGACCCGTGGAATGGGTACCATGCAATATGACTTCAAAGGGTCTTCATTTGCTCACCGAACCTCTCCAATCCTATCACTGCTGCATTTATGCCCCTGTACACATGCTTGATTCTCTTTTGGAGACATAGCAATCCATAGGTTTTAAGATACTTACTAGTCAGGTACATTCTTAGGCGTTTAATATGGGGTGTTGAGTCCATTTCGTTGAGCAAGGAGTAGCTCTTGTCTATTCCATATTTGGCTTAAGGAACTTTATCTGTGCTCATTTCAATCTCTGGTTTTATGCAGCACCCCAACTCACCTTTCCCCTTAAGCAAGCATAAGTTGGTTTTCTAAATTTGAGACCCTGTTCTGTTTTGGAATTCAGTTCCTGTGTAGCCAAGTTTACATTCCGTGTATTAGTGATATCTTATGATGTTTCTTTTTCTGTGTGACTTATTTCAGTTAGAATCATCGTACCTGAATCCACTCATTATGCTGCTACGGGCCTGATGACATAGATTTCATTGCTGAGTGATACTGCATTGTACGTAAGTACCACAAGTTCTTTATCCATTTTTCACTTTCTGTGATATTGAACTTGTACGGTAAACGAGGTTCTTGTAAACAGAGGCGTCCCAAACTTTGGGGTGGCTGTGTCTTTTTGATTTTAATTTCCCTAAGCTATAGGACCATAAGTGGAAGTGCCCTAGGCTCTGTTGCTTTGTTTTTTAGATGTTTCAGGAAACACCATACACTTCTCCCGAGTGTCTGTTGGCAATTTACATCCCGCCCATCAGCATAACAAGGCTCCCAGTTCTCCATGGCCTGTCCTGCCTTTCTGGATTTTACACTTTTTTCAGATGGCCCTTTTGACCGGGGGGAAGTGAGACTTCATTGTAGTGCAGATTTCCTTTGCAAGCTTGCTTGGTTGGCCAAAAAGGGCGTATGCGTTTTTTCCTGAATATATTCAGGAAAAAACGCATACGCCCTTTTTGGCCAAGTGCATCATTGTGGACGTTCTGCCTCTTTTCCTATGCTTTCAATGCAATTCCAGTCTACCTCCTGAAATCGGTTTCCTGCAATTCTGCCCCGCTTTCAAGTCCTCTTGGCAGCCTTACTTCAGTATATTTTTGGACGATAGCTGTCATTTATAACTCTGCAGGTTTGTGAATTACAGTGCCCCTGAGCTCCTTTCTTCAACTCACTTTCTTTTGAGCTGGCCGCAACACCGCAGGATGGCTTCAGGCCCTAATCTGGTTCCGGCACGGCACGCTGAGCCTTTGGTTATTTCCTCTTCCAGATGGGAAATGAGAGTTAAATTTGCCCGTCCAGACACCTCCAGCTAGTCTCTCATTGGTTCTCCCTATTCCTGTTCATCTTCCGCAGAAATTGCAAACTGGGCCAAACAGGAGGTTAAAGGCGCTGACTCTCCAAGTGGGGAGAGTGTTAGTAAAGCGTCTGGAATGTTGCACCCGAGTACCAGGGGAGGAAAACTGAGACATATTTGAACATGTCTCCCGTTCACACGGTTGATCATACTCTGGGTTCCACATGCATGTTTTAGCTGAAAGAAGAATACCTTAAACCTGGAGAGTTGAGACCCGTGGAATGGGTACCATGCAATATGACTTCAAAGGGTCTTCATTTGCTCACCAAACCTCTCCAATCCTATCACTGCTGCATTTATGCCCCTGTACACATGCTTGATTCTCTTTTGGAGACATAGCAATCCATAGGTTTTAAGATACTTACTAGTCAGGTACATTCTTAGGCGTTTAATATGGGGTGTTGAGTCCATTTCGTTGAGCAAGGAGTAGCTCTTGTCTATTCCATATTTGGCTTAAGGAACTTTATCTGTGCTCATTTCAATCTCTGGTTTTATGCAGCACCCCAACTCACCTTTCCCCTTAAGCAAGCATAAGTTGGTTTTCTAAATTTGAGACCCTGTTCTGTTTTGGAATTCAGTTCCTGTGTAGCCAAGTTTACATTCCGTGTATTAGTGATATCTTATGATGTTTCTTTTTCTGTGTGACTTATTTCAGTTAGAATCATCGTACCTGAATCCACTCATTATGCTGCTACGGGCCTGATGACATAGATTTCATTTCTGAGTGATACTGCATTGTACGTAAGTACCACAAGTTCTTTATCCATTTTTCACTTTCTGTGATATTGAACTTGTACAGTAAACGAGGTTCTTGTAAACAGAGGCGTCCCAAACTTTGTGGTGGCTGTGTCTTTTTGATTTTAATTTCCCTAAGCTATAGGACCATAAGTGGAAGTGCCCTAGGCTCTGTTGCTTTGTTTTTTAGATGTTTCAGGAAACACCATACACTTCTCCCGAGTGTCTGTTGGCAATTTACATCCCACCCATCAGCATAACAAGGCTCCCAGTTCTCCATGGCCTGTCCTGCCTTTCTGGATTTTACACTTTTTTCAGATGGCCCTTTTGACCAGGGGGAAGTGAGACTTCATTGTAGTGCAGATTTCCTTTGCAAGCTTGCTTGGTTGGCCAAAAAGGGCGTATGTGTTTTTTCATGAATATATTCAGGAAAAAACGCATACGCCCTTTTTGGCCAAGTGCATCATTGTGGACGTTCTGCCTCTTTTCCTATGCTTTCAATGCAATTCCAGTCTACCTCCTGAAATCGGTTTCCTGCAATTCTGCCCCGCTTTCAAGTCCTCTTGGCAGCCTTACTTTAGTCTATTTTTGGATGATAGCTGTCATTTATAACTGTGCAGGTTTGTGAATTACAGTGCCTCTGAGCTCCTTTCTTCAACTCGCTTTCTTGTGAGCTGGCCGCAACACCGCAGGATGGCTTCAGGCCCTAATCTGGTTCCGGCACGGCACGCTGAGCCTTTGGTTATTTCCTCTTCCTGGTGGGAAATGACAGTTAAATTTGCCCGTCCAGCCACCTCCAGCTAGTCTCTCATTGGTTCTCGCTATTCCTTTTCATCTTTCGCAGAAATTGCAAACTGGGCCAAACAGGAGGTTAAAGGGACTGATTCTCCAAGTCGGGAGAGTGTTAGTAAAGCGTCTGGAATGTTGCACCCGAGTACCAGGGGAGGAAAACTGAGACATATTTGAACACGTCTCCCGATCACATGGTTGATCATACTCTAGGTTCCACATGCATGTTTTAGCTGAAGGAAGAATACCTTAAACCTGGGTAGTTGAAACCCGTGGAATGGGTACCATGCAATATGACTTCAAAGGGTCTTCATTTGCTCACCGAACCTCTCCAATCCTATCACTGCTGCGTTTATGCCCCTGTACACATGCTTGATTCTCTTTCGGAGACATAGCAATCCATAGGTTTTAAGATACTTACTAGTCAGGTACATTCTTAGGCGTTTAATATGCGGTGTTGAGTCCATTTCGTTGAGCAAGGAGTAGCTCTTGTCTATTCCATATTTGGCTTAAGGAACTTTATCTGTGCTCATTTCAATCTCTGGTTTTATGCAGCACCCCAACTCACCTTTCCCCTTAAGCAAGCATAAGTTGGTTTTCTAAATTTGAGACCCTGTTCTGTTTTGGAATTCAGTTCCTGTGTAGCCAAGTTTACATTCCGTGTATTAGTGATATCTTATGATGTTTCTTTTTCTGTG
The DNA here is from genome assembly GCF_964374135.1 of Grampus griseus. NCBI lineage: Eukaryota > Metazoa > Chordata > Mammalia > Artiodactyla > Delphinidae > Grampus > Grampus griseus. The sequence continues at coordinate 757,377 of NW_028133365.1, read as the reverse complement.
TGACTTATTTCAGTTAGAATCATCGTACCTGAATCCACTCATTATGCTGCTACGGGCCTGATGACATAGATTTCATTGCTGAGTGATACTGCATTGTACGTAAGTACCACAAGTTCTTTATCCATTTTTCACTTTCTGCGATGTTGAACTGTACGGTAAACGAGGTTCTTGTAAACAGAGGCGTCCCAAACTTTGTGGTGGCTGTGTCTTTTTGATTTTAATTTCCCTAAGCTATAGGACCATAAGTGGAAGTGCCCTAGGCTCTGTTGCTTTGTTTTTTAGATGTTTCAGGAAACACCATACACTTCTCCCGAGTGTCTGTTGGCAATTTATATCCCACCCATCAGCATAACAAGGCTCCCAGTTCCCCATGGCCTGTCCTGCCTTTCTGGATTTTACACTTTTTTCAGATGGCCCTTTTGACCAGGGGGAAGTGAGACTTCATTGTAGTGCAGATTTCCTTTGCAAGCTTGCTTGGTTGGCCAAAAAGGGCGTATGTGTTTTTTCATGAATATATTCAGGAAAAAACGCATACGCCCTTTTTGGCCAAGTGCATCATTGTGGACGTTCTGCCTCTTTTCCTATGCTTTCAATGCAATTCCAGTCTACCTCCTGAAATCGGTTTCCTGCAATTCTGCCCCGCTTTCAAGTCCTCTTGGCAGCCTTACTTTAGTCTATTTTTGGATGATAGCTGTCATTTATAACTGTGCAGGTTTGTGAATTACAGTGCCTCTGAGCTCCTTTCTTCAACTCGCTTTCTTGTGAGCTGGCCGCAACACCGCAGGATGGCTTCAGGCCCTAATCTGGTTCCGGCACGGCACGCTGAGCCTTTGGTTATTTCCTCTTCCTGGTGGGAAATGACAGTTAAATTTGCCCGTCCAGCCACCTCCAGCTAGTCTCTCATTGGTTCTCGCTATTCCTTTTCATCTTTCGCAGAAATTGCAAACTGGGCCAAACAGGAGGTTAAAGGGACTGATTCTCCAAGTCGGGAGAGTGTTAGTAAAGCGTCTGGAATGTTGCACCCGAGTACCAGGGGAGGAAAACTGAGACATATTTGAACACGTCTCCCGATCACATGGTTGATCATACTCTAGGTTCCACATGCATGTTTTAGCTGAAGGAAGAATACCTTAAACCTGGGTAGTTGAAACCCGTGGAATGGGTACCATGCAATATGACTTCAAAGGGTCTTCATTTGCTCACCGAACCTCTCCAATCCTATCACTGCTGCGTTTATGCCCCTGTACACATGCTTGATTCTCTTTCGGAGACATAGCAATCCATAGGTTTTAAGATACTTACTAGTCAGGTACATTCTTAGGCGTTTAATATGCGGTGTTGAGTCCATTTCGTTGAGCAAGGAGTAGCTCTTGTCTATTCCATATTTGGCTTAAGGAACTTTATCTGTGCTCATTTCAATCTCTGGTTTTATGCAGCACCCCAACTCACCTTTCCTCTTAAGCAAGCATAAGTTGGTTTTCTAAATTTGTGACCCTGTTCTGTTCTGTATTTCAGTTCTTGTGTAGCCAAGTTTACATTCCGTGTATTACTGATATCTTAGGATGTTTCTTTTTCTGTGTGACTTATTTCAGTTAGAATCATCATACCTGAATCCACTCATTGTGCTGCTAAGAGCCTGATGACATAGATTTCATTGCTGAGTGATATTGCTTTGTAAGTAAATACCACAATTTCTTTATCCATTTTTCACTTTCTGCGATGTTGAACTTGTACTGTAAACGAGGTTCTTGTAAACAGAGGCGTCCCAAACTTTGGGGTGGCTGTGTCTTTTTTATTTTAATTTCCCTAAGCTATAGGACCATAAGTGGAAGTGCCCTAGGCTCTGTTGCTTTGTTTTTTAGATGTTTCAGGAAACACCATACACTTCTCCCGAGTGTCTGTTGGCAATTTACATCCCGCCCATCAGCATAACAAGGCTCCCAGTTCTCCATGGCCTGTCCTGCCTTTCTGGATTTTACACTTTTTTCAGATGGCCCTTTTGACCGGGGGGAAGTGAGACTTCATTGTAGTGCAGATTTCCTTTGCAAGCTTGCTTGGTTGGCCAAAAAGGGCGTATGCGTTTTTTCCTGAATATATTCAGGAAAAAACGCATACGCCCTTTTTGGCCAAGTGCATCATTGTGGACGTTCTGCCTCTTTTCCTATGCTTTCAATGCAATTCCAGTCTACCTCCTGAAATCGGTTTCCTGCAATTCTGCCCCGCTTTCAAGTCCTCTTGGCAGCCTTACTTCAGTATATTTTTGGACGATAGCTGTCATTTATAACTCTGCAGGTTTGTGAATTACAGTGCCCCTGAGCTCCTTTCTTCAACTCACTTTCTTTTGAGCTGGCCGCAACACCGCAGGATGGCTTCAGGCCCTAATCTGGTTCCGGCACGGCACGCTGAGCCTTTGGTTATTTCCTCTTCCAGATGGGAAATGAGAGTTAAATTTGCCCGTCCAGACACCTCCAGCTAGTCTCTCATTGGTTCTCCCTATTCCTGTTCATCTTCCGCAGAAATTGCAAACTGGGCCAAACAGGAGGTTAAAGGCGCTGACTCTCCAAGTGGGGAGAGTGTTAGTAAAGCGTCTGGAATGTTGCACCCGAGTACCAGGGGAGGAAAACTGAGACATATTTGAACACGTCTCCCGTTCACACGGTTGATCATACTCTGGGTTCCACATGCATGTTTTAGCTGAAAGAAGAATACCTTAAACCTGGAGAGTTGAGACCCGTGGAATGGGTACCATGCAATATGACTTCAAAGGGTCTTCATTTGCTCACCGAACCTCTCCAATCCTATCACTGCTGCATTTATGCCCCTGTACACATGCTTGATTCTCTTTTGGAGACATAGCAATCCATAGGTTTTAAGATACTTACTAGTCAGGTACATTCTTAGGCGTTTAATATGGGGTGTTGAGTCCATTTCGTTGAGCAAGGAGTAGCTCTTGTCTATTCCATATTTGGCTTAAGGAACTTTATCTGTGCTCATTTCAATCTCTGGTTTTATGCAGCACCCCAACTCACCTTTCCCCTTAAGCAAGCATAAGTTGGTTTTCTAAATTTGAGACCCTGTTCTGTTTTGGAATTCAGTTCCTGTGTAGCCAAGTTTACATTCCGTGTATTAGTGATATCTTATGATGTTTCTTTTTCTGTGTGACTTATTTCAGTTAGAATCATCGTACCTGAATCCACTCATTATGCTGCTACGGGCCTGATGACATAGATTTCATTGCTGAGTGATACTGCATTGTACGTAAGTACCACAAGTTCTTTATCCATTTTTCACTTTCTGTGATATTGAACTTGTACGGTAAACGAGGTTCTTGTAAACAGAGGCGTCCCAAACTTTGGGGTGGCTGTGTCTTTTTGATTTTAATTTCCCTAAGCTATAGGACCATAAGTGGAAGTGCCCTAGGCTCTGTTGCTTTGTTTTTTAGATGTTTCAGGAAACACCATACACTTCTCCTGAGTGTCTGTTGGCAATTTACATCCCGCCCATCAGCATAACAAGGCTCCCAGTTCTCCATGGCCTGTCCTGCCTTTCTGGATTTTACACTTTTTTCAGATGGCCCTTTTGACCGGGGGGAAGTGAGACTTCATTGTAGTGCAGATTTCCTTTGCAAGTTTGCTTGGTTGGCCAAAAAGGGCGTATGCGTTTTTTCCTGAATATATTCAGGAAAAAACGCATACGCCCTTTTTGGCCAAGTGCATCATTGTGGACGTTCTGCCTCTTTTTCTATGCTTTCAATGCAATTCCAGTCTACCTCCTGAAATCGGTTTCCTGCAATTCTGCCCCGCTTTCAAGTCCTCTTGGCAGCCTTACTTCAGTCTATTTTTGGACGATAGCTGTCATTTATAACTCTGCAGGTTTGTGAATTACAGTGCCCCTGAGCTCCTTTCTTCAACTCGCTTTCTTTTGAGCTGGCCGCAACATCGCAGGATGGCTTCAGGCCCTAATCTGGTTCCGGCACGGCACGCTGAGCCTTTGGTTATTTCCTCTTCCTGGTGGGAAATGAGAGTTAAATTTGCCCGTCCAGCCACCTCCAGCTAGTCTCTCATTGGTTCTCGCTATTCCTTTTCATCTTCCGCAGAAATTGCAAACTGGGCCAAACAGGAGGTTAAAGGGACTGATTCTCCAAGTCGGGAGAGTGTTAGTAAAGCGTCTGGAATGTTGCACCCGAGTACCAGGGGAGGAAAACTGAGACATATTTGAACACGTCTCCCGATCACACGGTTGATCATACTCTAGGTTCCACATGCATGTTTTAGCTGAAGGAAGAATACCTTAAACCTGGGTAGTTGAAACCCGTGGAATGGGTACCATGTAATATGACTTCAAAGGGTCTTCATTTGCTCACCGAACCTCTCCAATCCTATCACTGCTGCGTTTATGCCCCTGTACACATGCTTGATTCTCTTTCGGAGACATAGCAATCCATAGGTGTTAAGATACTTACTAGTCAGGTACATTCTTAGGGGTTTAATATGGGGTGTTGAGTCCATTTCGTTGAGCAAGGAGTAGCTCTTGTCTATTCCATATTTGGCTTAAGGAACTTTATCTGTGCTCATTTCAATCTCTGGTTTTATGCAGCACCCCAACTCACCTTTCCTCTTAAGCAAGCATAAGTTGGTTTTCTAAATTTGAGACCCTGTTCTGTTCTGTAATTCAGTTCCTGTGTAGCCAAGTTTACATTCCGTGTATTAGTGATATCTTATGATGTTTCTTTTTCTGTGTGACTTATTTCAGTTAGAATCATCATACCTGAATCCACTCATTGTGCTGCTAAGAGCCTGATGACATAGATTCCATTGCTGAGTGATATTGCTTTGTAAGTAAATACCACATCTTCTTTATCCATTTTTCACTTTCTGCGATGTTGAACTTGTACGGTAAACGAGGTTCTTGTAAACAGAGGCGTCCCAAACTTTGGGGTGGCTGTGTCTTTTTGATTTTAATTTCCCTAAGCTATAGGACCATAAGTGTAAGTGCCCTAGGCTCTGTTGCTTTGTTTTTTAGATGTTACAGGAAACACCATACACTTCTCCGGAGTGTCTGTTGGCAATTTACATCCCGCCCATCAGCATAACAAGGCTCCCAGTTCTCCATGGCCTGTCCTGCCTTTCTGGATTTTACACTTTTTTCAGATGGCCCTTTTGACCGGGGGGAAGTGAGACTTCATTGTAGTGCAGATTTCCTTTGCAAGCTTGCTTGGTTGGCCAAAAAGGGCGTATGCGTTTTTTCCTGAATATATTCAGGAAAAAACGCATACGCCCTTTTTGGCCAAGTGCATCATTGTGGACGTTCTGCCTCTTTTCCTATGCTTTCAATGCAATTCCAGTCTACCTCCTGAAATCGGTTTCCTGCAATTCTGCCCCGCTTTCAAGTCCTCTTGGCAGCCTTACTTCAGTCTATTTTTGGACGATAGCTGTCATTTATAACTCTGCAGGTTTGTGAATTACAGTGCCCCTGAGCTCCTTTCTTCAACTCACTTTCTTTTGAGCTGGCCACAACACCGCAGGATAGCTTCAGGCCCTAATCTAGTTCCGGCACGGCACGCTGAGCCTTTGGTTATTTCCTCTTCCAGATGGGAAATGAGAGTTAAATTTGCCCGTCCAGACACCTCCAGCTAGTCTCTCATTGGTTCTCCCTATTCCTGTTCATCTTCCGCAGAAATTGCAAACTGGGCCAAACAGGAGGTTAAAGGCGCTGACTCTCCAAGTGGGGAGAGTGTTAGTAAAGCGTCTGGAATGTTGCACCCGAGTACCAGGGGAGGAAAACTGAGACATATTTGAACACGTCTCCCGATCACACGGTTGATCATACTCTAGGTTCCACATGCATGTTTTAGCTGAAGGAAGAATACCTTAAACCTGGGTAGTTGAAACCCGTGGAATGGGTACCATGTAATATGACTTCAAAGGGTCTTCATTTGCTCACCGAACCTCTCCAATCCTATCACTGCTGCGTTTATGCCCCTGTACACATGCTTGATTCTCTTTCGGAGACATAGCAATCCATAGGTGTTAAGATACTTACTAGTCAGGTACATTCTTAGGAGTTTAATATGGGGTGTTGAGTCCATTTCGTTGAGCAAGGAGTAGCTCTTGTCTATTCCATATTTGGCTTAAGGAACTTTATCTGTGCTCATTTCAATCTCTGGTTTTATGCAGCACCCCAACTCACCTTTCCTCTTAAGCAAGCATAAGTTGGTTTTCTAAATTTGAGACCCTGTTCTGTTCTGTAATTCAGTTCCTGTGTAGCCAAGTTTACATTCCGTGTATTAGTGATATCTTATGATGTTTCTTTTTCTGTGTGACTTATTTCAGTTAGAATCATCATACCTGAATCCACTCATTGTGCTGCTAAGAGCCTGATGACATAGATTCCATTGCTGAGTGATATTGCTTTGTAAGTAAATACCACATCTTCTTTATCCATTTTTCACTTTCTGCGATGTTGAACTTGTACTGTAAACGAGGTTCTTGTAAACAGAGGCGTCCCAAACTTTGGGGTGGCTGTGTCTTTTTGATTTTAATTTCCCTAAGCTATAGGACCATAAGTGGAAGTGCCCTAGGCTCTGTTGCTTTGTTTTTTAGATGTTACAGGAAACACCATACACTTCTCCGGAGTGTCTGTTGGCAATTTACATCCCGCCCATCAGCATAACAAGGCTCCCAGTTCTCCATGGCCTGTCCTGCCTTTCTGGATTTTACACTTTTTTCAGATGGCCCTTTTGACCGGGGGGAAGTGAGACTTCATTGTAGTGCAGATTTCCTTTGCAAGCTTGCTTGGTTGGCCAAAAAGGGCGTATGCGTTTTTTCCTGAATATATTCAGGAAAAAACGCATACGCCCTTTTTGGCCAAGTGCATCATTGTGGACGTTCTGCCTCTTTTCCTATGCTTTCAATGCAATTCCAGTCTACCTCCTGAAATCGGTTTCCTGCAATTCTGCCCCGCTTTCAAGTCCTCTTGGCAGCCTTACTTCAGTCTATTTTTGGACGATAGCTGTCATTTATAACTCTGCAGGTTTGTGAATTACAGTGCCCCTGAGCTCCTTTCTTCAACTCACTTTCTTTTGAGCTGGCCACAACACCGCAGGATAGCTTCAGGCCCTAATCTGGTTCCGGCACGGCACGCTGAGCCTTTGGTTATTTCCTCTTCCAGATGGGAAATGAGAGTTAAATTTGCCCGTCCAGACACCTCCAGCTAGTCTCTCATTGGTTCTCCCTATTCCTGTTCATCTTCCGCAGAAATTGGAAACTGGGCCAAACAGGAGGTTAAAGGGACTGATTCTCCAAGTCGGGAGAGTGTTAGTAAAGCGTCTGGAATGTTGCACCCGAGTACCAGGGGAGGAAAACTGAGACATATTTGAACACGTCTCCCGATCACACGGTTGATCATACTCTAGGTTCCACATGCATGTTTTAGCTGAAGGAAGAATACCTTAAACCTGGGTAGTTGAAACCCGTGGAATGGGTACCATGTAATATGACTTCAAAGGGTCTTCATTTGCTCACCGAACCTCTCCAATCCTATCACTGCTGCGTTTATGCCCCTGTACACATGCTTGATTCTCTTTCGGAGACATAGCAATCCATAGGTGTTAAGATACTTACTAGTCAGGTACATTCTTAGGGGTTTAATATGGGGTGTTGAGTCCATTTCGTTGAGCAAGGAGTAGCTCTTGTCTATTCCATATTTGGCTTAAGGAACTTTATCTGTGCTCATTTCAATCTCTGGTTTTATGCAGCACCCCAACTCACCTTTCCTCTTAAGCAAGCATAAGTTGGTTTTCTAAATTTGAGACCCTGTTCTGTTCTGTAATTCAGTTCCTGTGTAGCCAAGTTTACATTCCGTGTATTAGTGATATCTTATGATGTTTCTTTTTCTGTGTGACTTATTTCAGTTAGAATCATCATACCTGAATCCACTCATTGTGCTGCTAAGAGCCTGATGACATAGATTTCATTGCTGAGTGATACTGCATTGTACGTAAGTACCACAAGTTCTTTATCCATTTTTCACTTTCTGTGATATTGAACTTGTACGGTAAACGAGGTTCTTGTAAACAGAGGCGTCCCAAACTTTGGGGTGGCTGTGTCTTTTTGATTTTAATTTCCCTAAGCTATAGGACCATAAGTGGAAGTGCCCTAGGCTCTGTTGCTTTGTTTTTTAGATGTTTCAGGAAACACCATACACTTCTCCCGAGTGTCTGTTGGCAATTTACATCCCGCCCATCAGCATAACAAGGCTCCCAGTTCTCCATGGCCTGTCCTGCCTTTCTGGATTTTACACTTTTTTCAGATGGCCCTTTTGACCGGGGGGAAGTGAGACTTCATTGTAGTGCAGATTTCCTTTGCAAGTTTGCTTGGTTGGCCAAAAAGGGCGTATGCGTTTTTTCCTGAATATATTCAGGAAAAAACGCATACGCCCTTTTTGACCAAGTGCATCATTGTGGACGTTCTGCCTCTTTTCCTATGCTTTCAATGCAATTCCAGTCTACCTCCTGAAATCGGTTTCCTGCAATTCTGCCCCGCTTTCAAGTCCTCTTAGCAGCCTTACTTCAGTATATTTTTGGACGATAGCTGTCATTTATAACTGTGCAGGTTTGTGAATTACAGTGCCCCTGAGCTCCTTTCTTCAACTCGCTTTCTTGTGAGCTGGCCGCAACACCGCAGGATGGCTTCAGGCCCTAATCTGGTTCCGGCACGGCACGCTGAGCCTTTGGTTATTTCCTCTTCCTGGTGGGAAATGAGAGTTAAATTTGCCCGTCCAGCCACCTCCAGCTAGTCTCTCATTGGTTCTCACTATTCCTTTTCATCTTCCGCAGAAATTGCAAACTGGGCCAAACAGGAGGTTAAAGGGACTGATTCTCCAAGTCGGGAGAGTGTTAGTAAAGCGTCTGGAATGTTGCACCCGAGTACCAGGGGAGGAAAACTGAGACATATTTGAACACGTCTCCCGATCACATGGTTGATCATACTCTAGGTTCCACATGCATGTTTTAGCTGAAGTAAGAATACCTTAAACCTGGGTAGTTGAAACCCGTGGAATGGGTACCATGCAATATGACTTCAAAGGGTCTTCATTTGCTCACCGAACCTCTCCAATCCTATCACTGCTGCGTTTATGCCCCTGTACACATGCTTGATTCTCTTTCGGAGACATAGCAATCCATAGGTTTTAAGATACTTACTAGTCAGGTACATTCTTAGGCGTTTAATATGCGGTGTTGAGTCCATTTCGTTGAGCAAGGAGTAGCTCTTGTCTATTCCATATTTGGCTTAAGGAACTTTATCTGTGCTCATTTCAATCTCTGGTTTTATGCAGCACCCCAACTCACCTTTCCTCTTAAGCAAGCATAAGTTGGTTTTCTAAATTTGAGACCCTGTTCTGTTCTGTAATTCAGTTCCTGTGTAGCCAAGTTTACATTCCGTGTATTAGTGATATCTTAGGATGTTTCTTTTTCTGTGTGACTTATTTCAGTTAGAATCATCATACCTGAATCCACTCATTGTGCTGCTAAGAGCCTGATGACATAGATTTCATTGCTGAGTGATATTGCTTTGTAAGTAAATACCACATCTTCTTTATCCATTTTTCACTTTCTGCGATGTTGAACTTGTACTGTAAACGAGGTTCTTGTAAACAGAGGCGTCCCAAACTTTGGGGTGGCTGTGTCTTTTTGATTTTAATTTCCCTAAGCTATAGGACCATAAGTGGAAGTGCCCTAGGCTCTGTTGCTTTGTTTTTTAGATGTTTCAGGAAACACCATACACTTCTCCCGAGTGTCTGTTGGCAATTTACATCCCGCCCATCAGCATAACAAGGCTCCCAGTTCTCCATGGCCTGTCCTGCCTTTCTGGATTTTACACTTTTTTCAGATGGCCCTTTTGACCGGGGGGAAGTGAGACTTCATTGTAGTGCAGATTTCCTTTGCAAGCTTGCTTGGTTGGCCAAAAAGGGCGTATGCGTTTTTTCCTGAATATATTCAGGAAAAAACGCATACGCCCTTTTTGGCCAAGTGCATCATTGTGGACGTTCTGCCTCTTTTCCTATGCTTTCAATGCAATTCCAGTCTACCTCCTGAAATCGGTTTCCTGCAATTCTGCCCCGCTTTCAAGTCCTCTTGGCAGCCTTACTTCAGTATATTTTTGGACGATAGCTGTCATTTATAACTCTGCAGGTTTGTGAATTACAGTGCCCCTGAGCTCCTTTCTTCAACTCACTTTGTTTTGAGCTGGCCGCAACACCGCAGGATGGCTTCAGGCCCTAATCTGGTTCCGGCACGGCACGCTGAGCCTTTGGTTATTTCCTCTTCCTGGTGGGAAATGAGAGTAAAATTTGCCCGTCCAGACACCTCCAGCTAGTCTCTCATTGGTTCTCCCTATTCCTGTTCATCTTCCGCAGAAATTGCAAACTGGGCCAAAGAGGAGGTTAAAGGCTCTGACTCTCCAAGTGAGGAGAGTGTTAGTAAAGCGTCTGGAATGTTGCACCCGAGTACCAGGGGAGGAAAACTGAGACATATTTGAACACGTCTCCCTTTCACACGGTTGATCATACTCTGGGTTCCACATGCATGTTTTAGCTGAAGGAAGAATACCTTAAACCTGGAGAGTTGAGACCCGTGGAATGGGTACCATGCAATATGACTTCAAAGGGTCTTCATTTGCTCACCGAACCTCTCCAATCCTATCACTGCTGCGTTTATGCCCCTGTACACATGCTTGATTCTCTTTTGGAGACATAGCAATCCATAGGTTTTAAGATACTTACTAGTCAGGTACATTCTTAGGCGTTTAATATGGGGTGTTGAGTCCATTTCGTTGAGCAAGGAGTAGCTCTTGTCTATTCCATATTTGGCTTAAGGAACTTTATCTGTGCTCATTTCAATCTCTGGTTTTATGCAGCACCCCAACTCACCTTTCCCCTTAAGCAAGCATAAGTTGGTTTTCTAAATTTGAGACCCTGTTCTGTTTTGGAATTCAGTTCCTGTGTAGCCAAGTTTACATTCCGTGTATGAGTGATATCTTATGATGTTTCTTTTTCTGTGTGACTTATTTCAGTTAGAATCATCGTACCTGAATCCACTCATTATGCTGCTACGGGCCTGATGACATAGATTTCATTGCTGAGTGATACTGCATTGTACGTAAGTACCACAAGTTCTTTATCCATTTTTCACTTTCTGTGATATTGAACTTGTACGGTAAACGAGGTTCTTGTAAACAGAGGTGTCCCAAACTTTGGGGTGGCTGTGTCTTTTTGATTTTAATTTCCCTAAGCTATAGGACCATAAGTGGAAGTGCCCTAGGCTCTGTTGCTTTGTTTTTTAGATGTTTCAGGAAACACCATACACTTCTCCCGAGTGGCTGTTGGCAATTTACATCCCGCCCATCAGCATAACAAGGCTCCCAGTTCTCCATGGCCTGTCCTGCCTTTCTGGATTTTACACTTTTTTCAGATGGCCCTTTTGACCGGGGGGAAGTGAGACTTCATTGTAGTGCAGATTTCCTTTGCAAGCTTGCTTGGTTGGCCAAAAAGGGCGTATGCGTTTTTTCCTGAATATATTCAGGAAAAAACGCATACGCCCTTTTTGGCCAAGTGCATCATTGTGGACGTTCTGCCTCTTTTCCTATGCTTTCAATGCAATTCCAGTCTACCTCCTGAAATCGGTTTCCTGCAATTCTGCCCCGCTTTCAAGTCCTCTTGGCAGCCTTACTTCAGTATATTTTTGGACGATAGCTGTCATTTATAACTCTGCAGGTTTGTGAATTACAGTGCCCCTGAGCTCCTTTCTTCAACTCACTTTCTTTTGAGCTGGCCGCAACACCGCAGGATGGCTTCAGGCCCTAATCTGGTTCCGGCACGGCACGCTGAGCCTTTGGTTATTTCCTCTTCCTGGTGGGAAATGAGAGATAAATTTGCCCGTCCAGACACCTCCAGCTAGTCTCTCATTGGTTCTCCCTATTCCTGTTCATCTTCCGCCGAAATTGCAAACTGGGCCAAACAGGAGGTTAAAGGCGCTGACTCTCCAAGTGGGGAGAGTGTTAGTAAAGCGTCTGGAATGTTGCACCCGAGTACCAGGGGAGGAAAACTGAGACATATTTGAACACGTCTCCCGTTCACACGGTTGATCATACTCTGGGTTCCACATGCATGTTTTAGCTGAAGGAAGAATAACTTAAACCTGGAGAGTTGAGACCTGTGGAATGGGTACCATGCAATATGACTTCAAAGGGTCTTTATTTGCTCACCGAACCTCTCCAATCCTATCACTGCTGCATTTATGCCCCTGTACACATGCTTGATTCTCTTTTGGAGACATAGCAATCCATAGGTTTTAAGATACTTACTAGTCAGGTACATTCTTAGACGTTTAATATGGGGTGTTGAGTCCATTTCGTTGAGCAAGGAGTAGCTCTTGTCTATTCCATATTTGGCTTAAGGAACTTTATCTGTGCTCATTTCAATCTCTGGTTTTATGCAGCACCCCAACTCACCTTTCCCCTTAAGCAAGCATAAGTTGGTTTTCTAAATTTGAGACCCTGTTCTGTTTTGGAATTCAGTTCCTGTGTAGCCAAGTTTACATTCCGTGTATTAGTGATATCTTATGATGTTTCTTTTTCTGTGTGACTTATTTCAGTTAGAATCATCGTACCTGAATCCACTCATTATGCTGCTACGGGCCTGATGACATAGATTTCATTGCTGAGTGATACTGCATTGTACGTAAGTACCACAAGTTCTTTATCCATTTTTCACTTTCTGTGATATTGAACTTGTACGGTAAACGAGGTTCTTGTAAACAGAGGCGTCCCAAACTTTGGGGTGGCTGTGTCTTTTTTATTTTAATTTCCCTAAGCTATAGGACCATAAGTGGAAGTGCCCTAGGCTCTGTTGCTTTGTTTTTTAGATGTTTCAGGAAACACCATACACTTCTCCTGAGTGTCTGTTGGCAATTTACATCCCGCCCATCAGCATAACAAGGCTCCCAGTTCTCCATGGCCTGTCCTGCCTTTCTGGATTTTACACTTTTTTCAGATGGCCCTTTTGACCGGGGGGAAGTGAGACTTCATTGTAGTGCAGATTTCCTTTGCAAGTTTGCTTGGTTGGCCAAAAAGGGCGTATGCATTTTTTCCTGAATATATTCAGGAAAACACGCATACGCCCTTTTTGGCCAAGTGCATCATTGTGGACGTTCTGCCTCTTTTCCTATGCTTTCAATGCAATTCCAGTCTACCTCCTGAAATCGGTTTCCTGCAATTCTGCCCCGCTTTAAAGTCCTCTTGGCAGCCTTACTTCAGTATATTTTTGGACGATAGCTGTCATTTATAACTCTGCAGGTTTGTGAATTACAGTGCCCCTGAGCTCCTTTCTTCAACTCGCTTTCTTGTGACCTGGCCGCAACACCGCAGGATGGCTTCAGGCCCTAATCTGGTTCCGGCACGGCACGCTGAGCCTTTGGTTATTTCCTCTTCCTGGTGGGAAATGAGAGTTAAATTTGCCCGTCCAGCCACCTCCAGCTAGTCTCTCATTGGTTCTCGCTATTCCTTTTCATCTTCCGCAGAAATTGCAAACTGGGCCAAACAGGAGGTTAAAGGGACTGATTCTCCAAGTCGGGAGAGTGTTAGTAAAGCGTCTGGAATGTTGCACCCGAGTACCAGGGGAGGAAAACTGAGACATATTTGAACACGTCTCCCGATCACATGGTTGATCATACTCTAGGTTCCAAATGCATGTTTTAGCTGAAGGAAGAATACCTTAAACCTGGGTAGTTGAAACCCGTGGAATGGGTACCATGCAATATGACTTCAAAGGGTCTTCATTTGCTCACCGAACCTCTCCAATCCTATCACTGCTGCGTTTATGCCCCTGTACACATGCTTGATTCTCTTTCGGAGACATAGCAATCCATAGGTTTTAAGATACTTACTAGTCAGGTACATTCTTAGGCGTTTAATATGCGGTGTTGAGTCCATTTCGTTGAGCAAGGAGTAGCTCTTGTCTATTCCATATTTGGCTTAAGGAACTTTATCTGTGCTCATTTCAATCTCTGGTTTTATGCAGCACCCCAACTCACCTTTCCTCTTAAGCAAGCATAAGTTGGTTTTCTAAATTTGAGACCCTGTTCTGTTCTGTAATTCAGTTCCTGTGTAGCCAAGTTTACATTCCGTGTATTAGTGATATCTTATGATGTTTCTTTTTCTGTGTGACTTATTTCAGTTAGAATCATCATACCTGAATCCACTCATTGTGCTGCTAAGAGCCTGATGACATAGATTTCATTGCTGAGTGATATTGCTTTGTAAGTAAATACCGCATCTTCTTTATCCATTTTTCACTTTCTGCGATGTTGAACTTCTACTGTAAACGAGGTTCTTGTAAACAGAGGCGTCCCAAACTTTGGGGTGGCTGTGTCTTTTTTATTTTAATTTCCCTAAGCTATAGGACCATAAGTGGAAGTGCCCTAGGCTCTGTTGCTTTGTTTTTTAGATGTTTCAGGAAACACCATACACTTCTCCCGAGTGTCTGTTGGCAAATTACATCCCGCCCATCAGCATAACAAGGCTCCCAGTTCTCCATGGCCTGTCCTGCCTTTCTGGATTTTACACTTTTTTCAGATGGCCCTTTTGACCGGGGGGAAGTGAGACTTCATTGTAGTGCAGATTTCTTTGCAAGCTTGCTTGGTTGGCCAAAAAGGGCGTATGCGTTTTTTCCTGAATATATTCAGGAAAAAACGCATACGCCCTTTTTGGCCAAGTGCATCATTGTGGACGTTCTGCCTCTTTTCCTATGCTTTCAATGCAATTCCAGTCTACCTCCTGAAATCGGTTTCCTGCAATTCTGCCCCGCTTTCAAGTCCTCTTGGCAGCCTTACTTCAGTATATTTTTGGACGATAGCTGTCATTTATAACTCTGCAGGTTTGTGAATTACAGTGCCCCTGAGCTCCTTTCTTCAACTCGCTTTCCTGTGACCTGGCCGCAACACCGCAGGATGGGTTCAGGCCCTAGTCTGGTTCCGGCACGGCACGCTGAACCTTTGGTTATTTCCTCTTCCAGATGGGAAATGAGAGTTAAATTTGCCCGTCCAGACACCTCCAGCTAGTCTCTCATTGGTTCTCCCTATTCCTGTTCATCTTCCGCAGAAATTGCAAACTGGGCCAAACAGGAGGTTAAAGGCGCTGACTCTCCAAGTGGGGAGAGTGTTAGTAAAGCGTCTGGAATGTTGCACCCGAGTACCAGGGGACAAAAACTGAGACATATTTGAACACATCTCCCGTTCACACGGTTGATCATACTCTGGGTTCCACATGCATGTTTTAGCCGAAGGAAGAATACCTTAAACCTGTAGTGTTGAGACCCGTGGAATGGGTACCATGCAATATGACTTCAAAGGGTCTTCATTTGCTCACCGAACCTCTCCAATCCTATCACTGCTGCGTTTATGCCCCTGTACACACGCTTGATTCTCTTTCAGAGACATAGCAATCCATAGGTTTTAAGATACTTACTAGTCAGGTACATTCTTAGGCGTTTAGTATGAGGTGTTGAGTCCATTTCGTTGAGCAAGGAGTAGCTCTTGTCTATTCCATATTTGGCTTAAGGAACTTTATCTGTGCTCATTTCGATCTCTGGTTTTATGCAGCACCCCAACTCACCTTTACCCTTAAGCAAGCATAAGGTGGTTTTCTAAATTTGAGACACTGTTCTGTTCTGTAATTCAGTTCCTGTGTAGCCAAGTTTACATTCCGTGTATTACTGATATCTTATGATGTTTCTTTTTCTGTGTGACTTATTTCAGTTAGAATCATCATACCTGAATCCACTCATTGTGCTGCTAAGGGCCTGATGACATAGATTTCATTGCTGAGTGATATTGCTTTGTAAGTAAATACCACATCTTCTTTATCCATTTTTCACTTTCTGCGATGTTGAACTTGTACTGTAAAAGAGATTCTTGTAAACAGAGGCGTCCCAAACTTTGGGGTGGCTGTGTCTTTTTTATTTTAATTTCCCTAAGCTATAGGACCATAAGTGGAAGTGCCCTAGGCTCTGTTGCTTTGTTTTTTAGATGTTTCAGGAAACACCATACACTTCTCCCGAGTGTCTGTTGGCAATTTCCATCCCGCCCATCAGCATAACAAGGCTCCCAGTTCTCCATGGCCTGTCCTGCCTTTCTGGATTTTACACATTTTTCACATGGCCCTTTTGACCGGGGGG
This sequence comes from Grampus griseus, assembly GCF_964374135.1. Taxonomy (NCBI): domain Eukaryota; kingdom Metazoa; phylum Chordata; class Mammalia; order Artiodactyla; family Delphinidae; genus Grampus; species Grampus griseus. Next base: position 741,147 of record NW_028133365.1, on the reverse strand, counting down.
AATTGAGACTTCATTGTAGTGCAGATTTCCTTTGCAAGCTTGCTTGGTTGACCAAAAAGGGCGTATGCGTTTTTTCCTGAATATATTCAGGAAAAAACGCATACGCCCTTTTTGGCCAAGTGCATCATTGTGGACGTTCTGCCTCTTTTCCTATGCTTTCAATGCAATTCCAGTCTACCTCCTGAAATCGGTTTCCTGCAATTCTGCCCCGCTTTCAAGTCCTCTTGGCAGCCTTACTTCAGTCTATTTTTGGACGATAGCTGTCATTTATAACTCTGCAGGTTTGTGAATTACAGTGCCCCTGAGCTCCTTTCTTCAACTCGCTTTCTTTTGAGCTGGCCGCAACACCGCAGGATGGCTTCAGGCCCTAATCTGGTTCCGGCACGGCACGCTGAGCCTTTGGTTATTTCCTCTTCCTGGTGGGAAATGAGAGTTAAATTTGCCCGTCCAGACACCTCCAGCTAGTCTCTCATTGGTTCTCCCTATTCCTGTTCATCTTCCGCAGAAATTGCAAACTGGGCCAAACAGGAGGTTAAAGGCGATGACTCTCCAAGTGGGAAGAGTGTTAGTAAAGCGTCTGGAATGTTGCACCCGAGTACCAGGGGAGGAAAACTGAGACATATTTGAACACGTCTCCCGTTCACATGGTTGATCATACTCTGGGTTCCACATGCATGTTTTAGCTGAAGGAAGAATACCTTAAACCTGGAGAGTTGAGACCCGTGGAATGGGTACCATGCAATATGACTTCAAAGGGTCTTCATTTGCTCACCGAACCTCTCCAATCCTATCACTGCTGCGTTTATGCCCCTGTACACATGCTTGATTCTCTTTTGGAGACATAGCAAACCATAGGTTTTAAGATACTTACTAGACAGGTACATTCTTTGGCGTTTAATATGGGGTGTTGAGTCCATTTCGTTGAGCAAGGAGTAGCTCTTGTCTATTCCATATTTGGCTTAAGGAACTTTATCTGTGCTCATTTCAATCTCTGGTTTTATGCAGCACCCCAACTCACCTTTCCCCTTAAGCAAGCATAAGTTGGTTTTCTAAATTTGAGACCCTGTTCTGTTTTGGAATTCAGTTCCTGTGTAGCCAAGTTTACATTCCGTGTATTAGTGATATCTTATGATGTTTCTTTTTCTGTGTGACTTATTTCAGTTAGAATCATCGTACCTGAATCCACTCATTATGCTGCTACGGGCCTGATGACATAGATTTCATTGCTGAGTGATACTGCATTGTACGTAAATAGCACAACTTCTTTAACCATTTTTCACTTTCTGCGATGTTGAACTTGTACGGTAAACGAGGTTCTTGTAAACAGAGGCGTCTCAAACTTTGGGGTGGCTGTGTCTTTTTTATTTTAATTTCCCTAAGCTATAGGACCATAAGTGGAAGTGCCCTAGGCTCTGTTGCTTTGTTTTTTAGATGTTTCAGGAAACACCATACACTTCTCCCGAGTGTCTGTTGGCAATTTACATCCCGCCCATCAGCATAACAAGGCTCCCAGTTCTCCATGGCCTGTCCTGCCTTGCTGGATTTTACACTTTTTTCAGATGGCCCTTTTGACCGGGGGGAAGTGAGACTTCATTGTAGTGCAGATTTCCTTTGCAAGCTTGCTTGGTTGGCCAAAAAGGGCGTATGCGTTTTTTCCTGAATATATTCAGGAAAAAACACATACGCCCTTTTTGGCCAAGTGCATCATTGTGGACGTTCTGCCTCTTTTCCTATGCTTTCAATGCAATTCCAGTCTACCTCCTGAAATCGGTTTCCTGCAATTCTGCCCCGCTTTCAAGTCCTCTTGGCAGCCTTACTTCAGTCTATTGTTGGACGATAGCTGTCATTTATAACTCTGCAGGTTTGTGAATTACAGTGCCCCTGAGCTCCTTTCTTCAACTCGCTTTCTTGTGAGCTGGCCGCAACACCGCAGGATGGCTTCAGGCCCTAATCTGGTTCCGGCACGGCACGCTGAGCCTTTGGTTAATTCCTCTTCCTGGTGGGAAATGAGAGTTAAATTTGCCCGTCCAGACACCTCCAGCTAGTCTCTCATTGGTTCTCGCTATTCCTGTTCATCTTCCGCAGAAATTCCAAACTGGGCCAAACAGGAGGTTAAAGGGAGTGACTCTCCAAGTCGGGAGAGTGTTAGTAAAGCGTCTGGAATGTTGCACCCGAGTACCAGGGTACGAAAACTGAGACATATTTGAACATGTCTCCCGATCACATGGTTGATCATACTCTAGGTTGCGCATGCATGTTTTAGCTGAAGGAAGAATACCTTAAACCTGGGTAGTTGAAACCCGTGGAACGGGTACCATGCAATATGACTTCAAAGGGTCTTCATTTGCTCACCGAACCTCTCCAATCCTATCACTGCTGTGTTTATGCCCCTGTACACATGCTTGATTCTCTTTCGGAGACATAGCAATCCATAGGTTTTAAGATACTTACTAGTCAGGTACATTCTTAGGCGTTTAATATGGGGTGTTGAGTCCATTTCGTTGAGCAAGGAGTAGCTCTTGTCTATTCCGTATTTGGCTTAAGGAACTTTATCTGTGCTCATTTCGATCTCTGGTTTTATGCAGCACCCCAACTCACCTTTCCCCTTAAGCAAGCATAAGTTGGTTTTCTAAATTTGAGACCCTGTTCTGTTTTGGAATTCAGTTCCTGTGTAGCCAAGTTTACATTCCGTGTATTAGTGATATCTTATGATATTTCTTTTGCTGTGTGACTTATTTCAGTTAGAATCATCGTACCTGAATCCACTCATTATGCTGCTACGGGCCTGATGACATAGATTTCATTGCTGAGTGATACTGCATTGTACGTAAGTACCACAAGTTCTTTATCCATTTTTCACTTTCTGTGATATTGAACTTGTACGGTAAACGAGGTTCTTGTAAACAGAGGCGTCTCAAACTTTGGGGTGGCTGTGTGTTTTTGATTTTAATTTCCCTAAGCTATAGGACCATAAGTGGAAGTGCCCTAGGCTCTGTTGCTTTGTTTTTTAGATGTTTCAGGAAACACCATACACTTCTCCCGAGTGTCTGTTGGCAATTTCCATCACGCCCATCAGCATAACAAGGCTCCCAGTTCTCCATAGCCTGTCCTGCCTTTCTGGATTTTACACTTTTTTCAGATGGCCCTTTTGACCGGGGGGAAGTGAGACTTCATTGTAGTGCAGATTTCCTTTGCAAGCTTGCTTGGTTGGCCAAAAAGGGCGTATGCGTTTTTTCCTGAATATATTCAGGAAAAAACGCATACGCCCTTTTTGGCCAAGTGCATCATTGTGGACGTTCTGCCTCTTTTCCTATGCTTTCAATGCAATTCCAGTCTACCTCCTGAAATCGGTTTCCTGCAATTCTTCCCCGCTTTCAAGTCCTCTTGGCAGCCTTACTTCAGTATATTTTTGGACGATAGCTGTCATTTATAACTCTGCAGGTTTGTGAATTACAGTGCCCCTGAGCTCCTTTCTTCAACTCGCTTTCTTGTGAGCTGGCCGCAACACCGCAGGATGGCTTCAGGCCCTAATCTGGTTCCGGCACGGCACGCTGAGCCTTTGGTTAATTCCTCTTCCTGGTGGGAAATGAGAGTTAAATTTGCCCGTCCAGACACCTCCAGCTAGTCTCTCATTGGTTCTCCCTATTCCTGTTCATCTTCCGCAGAAATTCCAAACTGGGCCAAACAGGAGGTTAAAGGGAGTGACTCTCCAAGTCGGGAGAGTGTTAGTAAAGCGTCTGGAATGTTGCACCCGAGTACCAGGGTACGAAAACTGAGACATATTTGAACATGTCTCCCGATCACATGGTTGATCATACTCTAGGTTGCTCATGCATGTTTTAGCTGAAGGAAGAATACCTTAAACCTGGGTAGTTGAAACCCGTGGAATGGGTACCATGCAATATGACTTCAAAGGGTCTTCATTTGCTCACCGAACCTCTCCAATCCTATCACTGCTGCGTTTATGCCCCTGTACACATGCTTGATTCTCTTTCGGAGACATAGCAATCCATAGGTTTTAAGATACTTACTAGTCAGGTACATTCTTAGGCGTTTAATATGGGGTGTTGAATCCATTTCGTTGAGCAAGGAGTAGCTCTTGTCTATTCCGTATTTGGCTTAAGGAACTTTATCTGTGCTCATTTCGATCTCTGGTTTTATGCAGCACCCCAACTCACCTTTCCCCTTAAGCAAGCATAAGTTGGTTTTCTAAATTTGAGACCCTGTTCTGTTTTGGAATTCAGTTCCTGTGTAGCCAAGTTTACATTCCGTGTATTAGTGATATCTTATGATGTTTCTTTTGCTGTGTGACTTATTTCAGTTAGAATCATCGTACCTGAATCCACTCATTATGCTGCTACGGGCCTGATGACATAGATTTCATTGCTGAGTGATACTGCATTGTACGTAAGTACCACAAGTTCTTTATCCATTTTTCACTTTCTGTGATATTGAACTTGTACGGTAAACGAGGTTCTTGTAAACAGAGGCGTCCCAAACTTTGGGGTGGCTGTGTCTTTTTGATTTTAATTTCCCTAAGCTATAGGACCATAAGTGGAAGTGCCCTAGGCTCTGTTGCTTTGTTTTTTAGATGTTTCAGGAAACACCATACACTTCTCCCGAGTGTCTGTTGGCAATTTCCATCACGCCCATCAGCATAACAAGGCTCCCAGTTCTCCATAGCCTGTCCTGCCTTTCTGGATTTTACACTTTTTTCAGATGGCCCTTTTGACCGGGGGGAAGTGAGACTTCATTGTAGTGCAGATTTCCTTTGCAAGCTTGCTTGGTTGGCCAAAAAGGGCGTATGCGTTTTTTCCTGAATATATTCAGGAAAAAACGCATACGCCCTTTTTGGCCAAGTGCATCATTGTGGACGTTCTGCCTCTTTTCCTATGCTTTCAATGCAATTCCAGTCTACCTCCTGAAATCGGTTTCCTGCAATTCTTCCCCGCTTTCAAGTCCTCTTGGCAGCCTTACTTCAGTATATTTTTGGACGATAGCTGTCATTTATAACTCTGCAGGTTTGTGAATTACAGTGCCCCTGAGCTCCTTTCTTCAACTCGCTTTCTTTTGAGCTGGCCGCAACACCGCAGGATGGCTTCAGGCCCTAATCTGGTTCCGGCACGGCACGCTGAGCCTTTGGTTAATTCCTCTTCCTGGTGGGAAATGAGAGTTAAATTTGCCCGTCCAGACACCTCCAGCTAGTCTCTCATTGGTTCTCCCTATTCCTGTTCATCTTCCGCAGAAATTGCAAACTGGGCCAAACAGGGGGTTAAAGGCGCTGACTCTCCAAATGGGGAGAGTGTTAGTAAAGCGTCTGGAATGTTGCACCCGAGTACCAGGGGACAAAAACTGAGACATATTTGAACACGTCTCCCGTTCACACGGTTGATCATACTCTGGGTTCCACATGCATGTTTTAGCTGAAGGATGAATACCTTAAACCTGGAGATTTGAGACCCGTGGAATGGGTACCATGCAATATGACTTCAAAGGGTCTTCATTTGCTCACCGAACCTCTCCAATCCTATCACTGCTGCGTTTATGCCCCTGTACACACGCTTGATTCTCTTTCTGAGACATAGCAATCCATAGGTTTTAAGATACTTACTAGCCAGGTACATTCTTAGGCGTTTAATATGCGGTGTTGAGTCCATTTCGTTGAGCAAGGAGTAGCTCTTGTCTATTCCATATTTGGCTTAAGGAACTTTATCTGTGCTCATTTCGATCTCTGGTTTTATGCAGCACCCCAACTCACCTTTCCCCTTAAGCAAGCATAAGTTGGTTTTCTAAATTTGAGACCCTTTTCTGTTCTGTAATTCAGTTCCTGTGTAGCCAAGTTTACATTCCGTGTATTACTGATATCTTATGATGTTTCTTTTTCTGTGTGACTTATTTCAGTTAGAATCATCATACCTGAATCCACTCATTGTGCTGCTAAGTGCCTGATGACATAGATTTCATTGCTGAGTGATATTGCTTTGTAAGTAAATACCACAGCTTCTTTAGCCATTTTTCACTTTCCGCGTTGTTGAACTTGTACTGTAAACGAGGTTCTTGTAAACAGAGGCGTCCCAAACTTTGGGGTGGCTTTGTCTTTTAGATTTTAATTTCCCTAAGCTATAGGACCATAAGTGGAAGTGCCCTAGGCTCTGTTGCTTTGTTTTTTAGATGTTTCAGGAAACACCATACACTTCTCCCGAGTGTCTGTTGGCAATTTCCATCCCGCCCATCAGCATAACAAGGCTCCCAGTTCTCCATGGCCTGTCCTGCCTTTCTGGATTTTACACTTTTTTCAGATGGCCCTTTTGACCGGGGGGAAGTGAGACTTCATTGTAGTGCAGATTTCCTTTGCAAGCTTGCTTGGTTGGAAGGACCAAGTGGATCTTCCACTTAGGACCATAAGTGGAAGTGCCCTAGGCGTTTGTTGTCTACATCTGTTGCTCTATTTATGTCTTGCAAAATGGTTAATCTGTACAGTTTTTCTAGGTTCCACATATATGCATGAATATAGAAGATTTGTTTTTCTCTTTCTGACTTACTTCACTCTGTATGACAGTCTCTAGATCCATCGACGTCTCTACAAATGACCCAATTTCATTCCTTTTCATGGCTTAGTAATATTCCATTTTATATATGTACCACAGCTTTATGCATTCGTCTGTCTGTGGGCATTTAGGTTGCTTCCATTACCTCGATATTGTAAATAGTGATGCAATGAACATTGCGGTGAATGACTCTTTTTGATTTATGGTTTTGTCTGGGTATATGTCCAGTACTGGGATTGCTGTATCATATGGTAATTCTATTGTTAGTTTCTTAAGAAATTCCATATTGTTCTCCATAATGACTGTATCAATTTATATTCCCAACAATAGTGGAAGAGGGTTCCTTTTCTCCACACCCTTTCCAGCATTTTTTGTTTGTAGATTTTCTATGATGCCTATTCTACCAGGTGTGAGGTGATACCTCATTGTTGAATCCATTTCATTGAGCAAGGGGTAGGTCTTGTCTATTACATATTTGGCTTATGGAACGGTATCTGTGCTAATTTCAAACTCTGCTTTTATGCAGCACCCCAACTCACCTTCCCCCTTAAGCAAGCATAAGTTGGTTTTCTAAATTTGAGACCCTGTTCTGTTTTGTAATTCAGTTCATGTGTAGCCAAGTTCACATTCCGTGTATTAGTGATACATTATGATTTTTCTTTTTCTGTGTGACTTATTTCACGTAGAATCATCGTGCCTCAATCCACTCATTATGCTGGTACAGGCCTGGTGACATAGATTTCATTGCTGAGTGGTATTCTGTTGTACATAAGTACCGCAACTTCTTTATCCATTATTTGCTCTCTGGGATATTTAACTTGTGCCGCAGAAGAGATTCCTGTAAAAAGAGCCGTCCCAAATTTTGGGGTGGCTGTGTCTTTTTGATTTTAATTTCCCTAAGCTATAGGACCATAAGTGGAAGTGCCCTAGGCTCTGTTGCTTTGTTTTTTAGATGTTTCAGGAAACACCATACACTTCTACAGAGCGGCTGTTGGCAATTTACATCCCGCCCATCAGCATAACAAGGCTCCCAATTTTCCATGGCCTGTTCTGCCTTTCTGGATTTTACACTTTTTTCAGATGGCCCTTTTGACCAGGGGGGAAGTGAGACTTCATTGTAGTACAGATTTCCTTTGCAAGCTTGCTTGGTTGGCCAAAAAGGGCGTATCCGTTTTTTCCTGAATATATTCAGGAAAAAACGCATATGCCCTTTTTGGCCAAGTGCATCATTGTCGACGTTCTGCCTGTTTTCCTGTGTTTTAAATGCAATCCAATTCCGATTCCTCCTGAAATCGGTTTCCTGCAATTTTGCCCCGCATTCAAGTCCTCTTGGTAGCCCTACTTCAGTATATTTTCTGACAATAGCTGTCATTTATAAATCTGCAGGTCTGTGAATTACAGTGCCCCTGAGCTCCTTTCTTCAACTCGCTTTCTTGTGAGCTGGCCGCAACACCGCAGGATGGCTTCAGGCCCTAATCTGGTTCCGACACGGCACGCTGAGCCTTTGGTTATTTCCTCTTCCAGATGGGAAATGAGAGTTAAATTTGCCCGTCCAGACACCTCCAGCTAGTCTCTCATTGGTTCTCCCTATTCCTGTTCATCTTCCGCAGAAATTGCAAACTGGGCCAAACAGGAGGTTAAAGGCGCTGACTCTCCAAGTGGGGAGAGTGTTAGTAAAGCGTCTGGAATGTTGCACCCGAGTACCAGGGGAGGAAAACTCAGACATATTTGAACACATCTCCCGTTCACACGGTTGATCATACTCTGGGTTCCACATGCATGTTTTAGCCGAAGGAAGAATACCTTAAACCTGTAGTGTTGAGACCCGTGGAATGGGTACCATGCAATATGACTTCAAAGGGTCTTCATTTGCTCACCGAACCTCTCCAATCCTATCACTGCTGCGTTTATGCCCCTGTACACACGCTTGATTCTCTTTCGGAGACATAGCAATCCATAGGTTTTAAGATACTTACTAGTCAGGTACATTCTTAGGCGTTTAATATGAGGTGTTGAGTCCATTTCGTTGAGCAAGGAGTAGCTCTTGTCTATTCCATATTTGGCTTAAGGAACTTTATCTGTGCTCATTTCGATCTCTGGTTTTATACAGCACCCCAACTCACCTTTACCCTTAAGCAAGCAAAAGGTGGTTTTTAAATTTGAGACCCTGTTCTTTTCTGTAATTCAGTTCCTGTGTAGCCAAGTTTACATTCCGTGTATTACTGATATCTTATGATGTTTCTTTTTCTGTGTGACTTATTTCAGTTAGAATCATCATACCTGAATCCACTCATTGTGCTGCTAAGGGCCTGATGACATAGATTTCATTGCTGAGTGATATTGCTTTGTAAGTAAATACCACAGCTTCTTTATCCATTTTTCACTTTCTGCGATGTTGAACTTGTACTGTAAACGAGATTCTTGTAAACAGAGGCGTCCCAAACTTTGGGGTGGCTGTGTCTTTTTGATTTTAATTTCCCTAAGCTATAGGACCATAAGTGGAAGTGCCCTAGGCTCTGTTGCTTTGTTTTTTAGATGTTTCAGGAAACACCATACACTTCTCCCGAGTGTCTGTTGGCAATTTACATCCCGCCCATCAGCATAACAAGGCTCCCAGTTCTCCATGGCCTGTCCTGCCTTTCTGGATTTTACACTTTTTTCAGATGGCCCTTTTGACCGGGGGGAAGTGAGACTTCATTGTAGTGCAGATTTCCTTTGCAAGTTTGCTTGGTTGGCCAAAAAGGGCGTATGCGTTTTTTCCTGAATATATTCAGGAAAAAACGCATACGCCCTTTTTGGCCAAGTGCATCATTGTGGACGTTCTGCCTCTTTTCCTATGCTTTCAATGCAATTCCAGTCTACCTCCTGAAATCGGTTTCCTGCAATTCTGCCCCGCTTTCAAGTCCTCTTGGCAGCCTTACTTTAGTCTATTTTTGGATGATAGCTGTCATTTATAACTGTGCAGGTTTGTGAATTACAGTGCCCCTGAGCTCCTTTCTTCAACTCGCTTTCTTGTGACCTGGCCGCAACACCGCAGGATGGCTTCAGGCCCTAATCTGGTTCCGGCACGGCACGCTGAGCCTTTGGTTATTTCCTCTTCCTGGTGGGAAATGAGATTTAAATTTGCCCGTCCAGCCACCTCCAGCTAGTCTCTCATTGGTTCTCGCTATTCCTTTTCATCTTCCGCAGAAATTGCAAACTGGGCCAAACAGGAGGTTAAAGGGACTGATTCTCCAAGTCGGGAGAGTGTTAGTAAAGCGTCTGGAATGTTGCACCCGAGTACCAGGGGAGGAAAACTGAGACATATTTGAACACGTCTCCCGATCACATGGTTGATCATACTCTAGGTTCCACATGCATGTTTTAGCTGAAGGAAGAATACCTTAAACCTGGGTAGTTGAAACCCGTGGAATGGGTACCATGCAATATGACTTCAAAGGGTCTTCATTTGCTCACCGAACCTCTCCAATCCTATCACTGCTGCGTTTATGCCCCTGTACACATGCTTGATTCTCTTTCGGAGACATAGCAATCCATAGGTTTTAAGATACTTACTATTCAGGTACATTCTTAGGCGTTTAATATGCGGTGTTGAGTCCATTTCGTTGAGCAAGGAGTAGCTCTTGTCTATTCCATATTTGGCTTAAGGAACTTTATCTGTGCTCATTTCAATCTCTGGTTTTATGCAGCACCCCAACTCACCTTTCCTCTTAAGCAAGCATAAGTTGGTTTTCTAAATTTGAGACCCTGTTCTGTTCTGTATTTCAGTTCCTGTGTAGCCAAGTTTACATTCCATGTATTAGTGATATCTTATGATGTTTCTTTTTCTGTGTGACTTATTTCAGTTAGAATCATCATACCTGAATCCACTCATTGTGCTGCTAAGAGCCTGATGACATAGATTTCATTGCTGAGTGATATTGCTTTGTAAGTAAATACCACATCTTCTTTATCCATTTTTCACTTTCTGTGATATTGAACTTGTACGGTAAACGAGGTTCTTGTAAACAGAGACGTCCCAAACTTTGGGGTGGCTGTGTCTTTTTGATTTTAATTTCCCTAAGCTATAGGACCATAAGTGGAAGTGCCCTAGGCTCTGTTGCTTTGTTTTTTAGATGTTTCAGGAAACACCATACACTTCTCCCGAGTGTCTGTTGGCAATTTACATCCCGCCCATCAGCATAACAAGACTCCCAGTTCTCCATGGCCTGTCCTGCCTTTCTGGATTTTACACTTTTTTCAGATGGCCCTTTTGACCAGGGGGAAGTGAGACTTCATTGTAGTGCAGATTTCCTTTGCAAGTTTGCTTGGTTGGCCAAAAAGGGCGTATACGTTTTTTCCTGAATATATTCAGGATAAAACGCATACGCCCTTTTTGGCCAAGTGCATCATTGTGGACGTTCTGCCTCTTTTCCTACGCTTTCAATGCAATTCCAGTCTACCTCCTGAAATCGGTTTCCTGCAATTCTGCCCCGCTTTCAAGTCCTCTTGGCAGCCTTACTTCAGTATATTTTTGGACGATAGCTGTCATTTATAACTCTGCAGGTTTGTGAATTACAGTGCCCCTGAACTCCTTTCTTCAACTCGCTTTCTTTTGAGCTGGCCGCAACACCGCAGGATGGCTTCAGGCCCTAATCTGGTTCCGGCATGGCACGCTGAGCCTTTGGTTAGTTCCTCTTCCTGGTGGGAAATGAGAGTTAAATTTGCCCGTCCAGACACCTCCAGCTAGTCTCTCATTGGCTCTCCCTATTCCTGTTCATCTTCCGCAGAAATTGCAAACTGGGCCAAACAGGAGGTTAAAGGCGATGACTCTCCAAGTGGGGAGAGTGTTAGTAAAGCGTCTGGAATGTTGCACCCGAGTACCAGGGCAGGAAAACTGAGACATATTTGAACACGTCTCCCGTTCACACGGTTGATCATACACTGGGTTCCACATGCATGTTTTAGCTGAAGGAAGAATACCTTAAACCTGTAGAGTTGAGACCCGTGTAATAGGTACCATGCAATATGACTTCAAAGGGTCTTCATTTGCTCACCGAACCTCTCCAATCCTATCACTGCTGCGTTTATGCCCCTGTACACACGCTTGATTCTCTTTTGCAGGCATAGCAATCCATAGGTTTTAAGATACTTACTAGTCAGGTACATTCTTTGGCCTTTAATATGGGGTGTTGAGTCCATTTCGTTGAGCAAGGAGTAGCTCTTGTCTATTCCATATTTGGCTTAAGGAACTTTATCTGTGCTCATTTCAATCTCTGGTTTTATGCAGCACCCCAACTCACCTTTCCCCTTAAGCAAGCATAAGTTGGTTTTCTAAATTTGAGACCCTGTTCTGTTTTGGAATTCAGTTCCTGTGTAGCCAAGTTTACATTCCGTGTATTAGTGATATCTTATGATGTTTCTTTTGCTGTGTGACTTATTTCAGTTAGAATCATCGTACCTGAATCCACTCATTATGCTGCTACGGGCCTGATGACATAGATTTCATTGCTGAGTGATACTGCATTGTTCGTAAGTACCACAAGTTCTTTATCCATTTTTCACTTTCTGTGATATTGAACTTGTATGGTAAACGAGGTTCTTGTAAACAGAGGCGTCCCAAACTTTGGGTTGGCTGTGTCTTTTTGATTTATTTTCCCTAAGCTATAGGACCATAAGTGGAAGTGCCCTAGGCTCTGTTGCTTTGTTTTTTAGATGTTTCAGGAAACACCATACACTTCTCCCGAGTGTCTGTTGGCAATTTACATCCCGCCCATCAGCATAACAAGGCTCCCAGTTCTCCATGGCCTGTCCTGCCTTTCTGGATTTTACACTTTTTTCAGATGGCCCTTTTGACCGGGGGGAAGTGAGACTTCATTGTAGTGCAGATTTCCTTTGCAAGCTTGCTTGGTTGGCCAAAAAGGGCATATGCGTTTTTTCCTGAATATATTCAGGAAAAAACACATATGCCCTTTTTGGCCAAGTGCATCATTGTGGACGTTCTGCCTCTTTTCCTATGCTTTCAATGCAATTCCAGTCTACCTCCTGAAATCGGTTTCCTGCAATTCTGCCCCGCTTTCAAGTCCTCTTGGCAGCCTTACTTCAGTCTATTGTTGGACGATAGCTGTCATTTATAACTCTGCAGGTTTGTGAATTACAGTGCCCCTGAGCTCCTTTCTTCAACTCGCTTTCTTTTGAGCTGGCCGCAACACCGCAGGATGGCTTCAGGCCCTAATCTGGTTCCGGCATGGCACGCTGAGCCTTTGGTTAATTCCTCTTCCTGGTGGGAAATGAGAGTTAAATTTGCCCGTCCAGACACCTCCAGCTAGTCTCTCATTGGTTCTCGCTATTCCTGTTCATCTTCCGCAGAAATTCCAAACTGGGCCAAACAGGAGGTTAAAGGGAGTGACTCTCCAATTCGGGAGAGTGTTAGTAAAGCGTCTGGAATGTTGCACCCGAGTACCAGGTTACGAAAACTGAGACATATTTGAACACGTCTCCCGATCACATGGTTGATCATACTCTAGGTTCCACATGCATGTTTTAGCTGAAGGAAGAATACCTTAAACCTGGGTAGTTGAAACCCGTGGAATGGGTACCATGCAATATGACTTCAAAGGGTCTTCATTTGCTCACCGAAGCTCTCCAATCCTATCACTGCTGCGTTTATGCCCCTGTACACATGCTTGATTCTCTTTCGGAGACATAGCAATCCATAGGTTTTAAGATACTTACTAGTCAGGTACATTCTTTGGCGTTTAATATGGGGTGTTGAGTCCATTTCGTTGAGCAAGGAGTAGCTCTTGTCTATTCCGTATTTGGCTTAAGGAACTTTATCTGTGCTCATTTTGATCTCTGGTTTTATGCAGCACCCCAACTCACCTTTCCCCTTAAGCAAGCATAAGTTGGTTTTCTAAATTTGAGACCCTGTTCTGTTTTGGAATTCAGTTCCTGTGTAGCCAAGTTTACATTCCGTGTATTACTGATATCTTATGATGTTTCTTTTTCTGTGTGACTTATTTCAGTTAGAATCATCGTACCTGAATCCACTCATTATGCTGCTACGGGCCTGATGACATAGATTTCATTGCTGAGAGATACTGCATTGTACGTAAGTACCACAAGTTCTTTATCCATTTTTCAATTTCTGTGATATTGAACTTGTACGGTAAACGAGGTTCTTGTAAACAGAGGCGTCCCAAACTTTGGGGTGGCTGTGTCTTTTTGATTTTAATTTCCCTAAGCTATAGGACCATAAGTGGAAGTGCCCTAGGCTCTGTTGCTTTGTTTTTTAGATGTTTCAGGAAACACCATACACTTCTCCCGAGTGTCTGTTGGCAATTTACATCCCGCCCATCAGCATAACAAGGCTCCCAGTTCTCCATGGCCTGTCCTGCCTTGCTGGATTTTACACTTTTTTCAGATGGCCCTTTTGACGGGGGGAAGTGAGACTTCATTGTAGTGCAGATTTCCTTTGCAAGCTTGCTTGGTTGGCCAAAAAGGGCGTATGCATTTTTTCCTGAATATATTCAGGGAAAAACGCATACGCCCTTTTTGGCCAAGTGCATCATTCTGGACGCTCTGACTCTTTTCCTATGCTTTCAATGCAATTCCAGTCTACCTCCTTAAATCGGTTTCCTGCAATTCTGCCCCGTTTCAAGTCCTCTTGGCAGCCTTACTTCAGTATATTTTTGGATGATAGCTGTCATTTATAACTCTGCAGGTTTGTGAATTACAGTGCCCCTGAGCTCCTTTCTTCAACTCGCTTTCTTGTGACCTGGCCGCAACACCGCAGGATGGCTTCAGGCCCTAATCTGGTTCCGGCACGGCACGCTGAGCCTTTGGTTAATTCCTCTTCCTGGTGGGAAATGAGAGTTAAATTTGCCCGTCCAGACACCTCCAGCTAGTCTCTCATTGGTTCTCGCTATTCCTGTTCATCTTCCGCAGAAATTGCAAACTGGGCCAAACAGGAGGTTAAAGGCGCTGACTCTCCAAGTGGGGAGAGTGTTAGTAAAGCGTCTGGAATGTTGCACCCGAGTACCAGGGGACGAAAACTGAGACATATTTGAACACGTCTCCCGTTCACATGGTTGATCATACTCTGGGTTCCACACGCATGTTTTAGCTGAAGGAAGAATACCTTAAACCTGGAGAGTTGAGACCCGTGTAATGGGTACCATGCAATATGACTTCAAAGGGTCTTCATTTGCTCACCAAACCTCTCCAATCCTATCACTGCTGCGTTTATGCCCCTGTACACATGCTTGATTCTCTTTCGGAGACATAGCAATCCATAGGTTTTAAGATACTTACTAGTCAGGTATATTCTTAGGCGTTTAATATGCGGTGTTGAGTCCATTTCGTTGAGCAAGGAGTAGCTCTTGTCTATTCCATATTTGGCTTAAGGAACTTTATCTGTGCTCATTTCGATCTCTGGTTTCATGCAGCACCCCAACTCACCTTTCCCCTTAAGCAAGCATAAGTTGGTTTTATAAATTTGAGACCCTGTTCTGTTCTGTAATTCAGTTCCTGTGTAGCCAAGTTTACATTCTGTGTATTAGTGATATCTTATGATGTTTCTTTTTCTGTGTGACTTATTTCAGTTAGAATCATCATACCTGAATCCACTCATTGTGCTGCTAAGGGCCTGATGACATAGATTTCATTGCTGAGTGATATTGCTTTGTAAGTAAATACCACAACTTCTTTATCCATTTTTCACTTTCTGCGATGTTGAACTTGTACTGTAAACGAGGTTCTTGTAAAGAGAGGCGTCCCAAACTTTGGGGTGGCTGTGTCTTTTTGATTTTAATTTCCCTAAGCTATAGGACCATAAGTGGAAGTGCCCTAGGCTCTGTTGCTTTGTTTTTTAGATGTTTCAGGAAACACCATACACTTCTCCCGAGTGTCTGTTGGCAATTTCCATCCCGCCCATCAGCATAACAAGGCTCCCAGTTCTCCATGGCCTGTCCTGCCTTTCTGGATTTTACACTTTTTTCAGATGGCCCTTTTGACCGGGGGGAAGTGAGACTTCATTGTAGTGCAGATTTCCTTTGCAAGCTTGCTTGGTTGGAAGGACCAAGTGGATCTTCCACTTAGGACCATAAGTGGAAGTGCCCTAGGCGTTTGTTGTCTACATCTGTTGCTCTATTTATGCCTTGCAAAATGGTTAATCTGTACAGTTTTTCTAGGTTCCACATATATGCATGAATATACAAGATTTGTTTTTCTCTTTCTGACTTACTTCACTCTGTATGACAGTCTCTAGATCCATCGACGTCTCTACAAATGACCCAATTTCATTCCTTTTCATGGCTTAGTAATATTCCATTTTATATATGTACCACAGCTTTATGCATTCGTCTGTCTGTGGGCATTTAGGTTGCTTCCATTACCTCGATATTGTAAATAGTGATGCAATGAACATTGCGGTGAATGACTCTTTTTGATTTATGGTTTTGTCTGGGTATATGTCCAGTACTGGGATTGCTGTATCATATGGTAATTCTATTGTTAGTTTCTTAAGAAATTCCATATTGTTCTCCATAATGACTGTATCAATTTATATTCCCAACAATAGTGGAAGAGGGTTCCTTTTCTCCACACCCTTTCCAGCATTTTTTGTTTGTAGATTTTCTATGAAGCCTATTCTACCAGGTGTGAGGTGATACCTCATTGTTGAATCCATTTCGTTGAGCAAGGGGTAGGTCTTGTCTATTACATATTTGGCTTATGGAACGGTATCTGTGCTAATTTCAAACTCTGCTTTTATGCAGCACCCCAACTCACCTTCCCCCTTAAGCAAGCATAAGTTGGTTTTCTAAATTTGAGACCCTGTTCTGTTTTGTAATTCAGTTCATGTGTAGCCAAGTTCACATTCCGTGTATTAGTGATACCTTATGATGTTTCTTTTTCTGTGTGACTTATTTCACTTAGAATCATCGTGCCTCAATCCACTCATTATGCTGGTACAGGCCTGGTGACAGAGATTTCATTGCTGAGTGGTATTCTGTTGTACATAAGTACCGCAACTTCGTTATCCATTATTTGCTCTCTGGGATATTTAACTTGTGCCGCAGAAGAGATTCCTGTAAAAAGAGCCGTCCCAAATTTTGGGGTGGCTGTGTCTTTTTGATTTTAATTTCCCTAAGCTATAGGACCATAAGTGGAAGTGCCCTAGGCTCTGTTGCTTTGTTTTTTAGATGTTTCAGGAAACACCATACACTTCTACAGAGCGGCTGTTGGCAATTTACATCCCGCCCATCAGCATAACAAGGCTCCCAATTTTCCATGGCCTGTTCTGCCTTTCTGGATTTTACACTTTTTTCAGATGGCCCTTTTGAGCAGGAGGGAAGTGAGACTTCATTGTACTGCAGATTTCCTTTGCAAGCTTGCTTGGTTGGCCAAAAAGGGCGTATCCGTTTTTTCCTGAATATATTCAGGAAAAAACGCATACGCCCTTTTTGGCCAAGTGCATCATTGTCGACGTTCTGCCTGTTTTACTATGTTTTAAATGCAATCCAATTCCAATTCCTCCTGAAATCGGTTTCCTGCAATTTTGCCCCGCATTCAAGTCCTCTTGGCAGCCCTACTTCAGTATATTTTCGGACAATAGCTGTCATTTATAAATCTGCAGGTTTGTGAATTACAGTGCCCCTGAGCTCCTTTCTTCAACTCGCTTTCTTGTGAGCTGGCCACAACACCGCAGGATTGCTTCAGGTCCTAATCTGGTTCCGGCACGGCATGCTGAGCCTTTGGTTTATTCCTCTTCCCTGTGGGAAATGAGAGTTAAATTTGCCCGTCCAGACACCTCCAGCTAGTCTCTCATTGGTTCTCCCTATTCCTGTTCATTTTCCGCAGAAATTGCAAACTGGGCCAAACAGGAGGTTAAAGGCAGTCACTCTCCAAGTGAGGAGAGTGTTAGTAAAGCGTCTGGAATATTGCACCCGAGTACCAGGGAACGAAAAGTGAGACACATTTGAACACGTTTCTCGATCACACGGTGGATCATACTCTGGGTTCCACATGCATGTTTTAGCTGAAGGAAGAATCCCTTAAACCTGGAGAGTTGAGACCAATGGAATGGGTACCATGCAATATGACTTCAAAGGGTCTGCATTTGCTCACCGAACCTCACCAATCTTATGAGCCCCAAGTGTCCAGCCTTATGTGTCACCCAGCTCTGGGTGTAGATATGGTAAATGCAGGTTGCATCAGAAGCCTTGAATGAATTACTTAAGTATTGCTCTCTATTTCACTCTCATTGTGTTTTGTTTAAGAAATTTATTTTTAATATGGGATTTAGATGATTTTCACTGCTTTAATGCCGCTGTACACACTCTTGATTCTCTTACAGAGATATATAAATCCGTAGCTTTTATGATTCTTACTAGTCAGGTATATTCCTAGGCGTTGTATATGGGGTGTTGAGTCCATTTCGTTGAGCAAGGAGTAGCTCTTGTCTATTCCATATTTGGCTTAAGGAACTTTATCTGTGCTCATTTCAATCTCTGGTTTTATGCAGCACCCCAACTCACCTTTCCCCTTAAGCAAGCATAAGTTGGTTTTCTAAATTTGAGACCCTGTTCTGTTTTGGAATTCAGTTCCTGTGTAGCCAAGTTTACATTCCGTGTATTAGTGATATCTTATGATGTTTCTTTCTCTGTGTGACTTATTTCAGTTAGATTCATTGTACTTAATCCACTCATTATGCTGCTACGGGCCTGATGACATAGATTTCATTGCTGAGTGATACTGCATTGCACGTAAGTACCACAACTTCTTTATCCATTTTTCACTTTCTGCGATATTGAACTTGTACCGTATATGAGGTTCTTATAAACAGAGCCATCCCAAACTTGGGGTGGCTGTGTCTTTTTGATTTTAATTTCTCTAAACTATAGGACCATAAGTGGAAGTGCCCTAGGCTCTGTTGCTTTGTTTTTTAGATGTTTCAGGAAACACCATACACTTCTCCAGAGTGGCTGTTGGCAATTTACATCCCGCCCATCAGCATAAGAAGGCTCCCAGTTCTCAATGGCCTGTCGTGCCTTTCTGGATTTTACACTTTTTTCAGATGGCCCTTTTGACCAGGGGAAAGTGAGACTTCATTGTAGTGCAGATTTCCTTTGCAAGCTTGCTTGGTTGGCCAAAAAGTGTGTATGCGTTTTTTCCTGACTATATTCAGGAAAAACCACATCCGCCCTTTTTGGCCAAGTGCATCATTGTCGAGGTTCTGACTCTCTTCATATGTTTTCAATGCAATTCCAGTGTACCTCCTGAAATCGGTTTCCTGCAATTCTGCCTTGCTTTCAATGCTTCTTCATAGCCTTACCTCAATATATTTTTTGAAAATAGTTGGCCTTTATAACTCTGCAGGTTTTTGAATTGCAGTGGCCCTTAGCTCCATTTTTCAGCTCTTATTTTTGTGATCTTGCCCCATAACCACAGGATTCCTTGAAGCTCTATTCTTCTTCTGGGGCACCTTGCTGTGCCTTTGGTTAATTCTTCTTACTGATGTGAAATTAGAGTGACATGTGCCCATTGAAACCACTACAGCTAGTTTCTCACTGGTTCCCCCTATTCCCATTCATCCTCCACACTAACTGCAGACTGTGCGATACCAGAACTTAAAGGCATTGACTCTCCATGTGGAGATGTTGTTAGTAAAGTGGCTGGAATGTCGATCCGGAGCCCCAGAAGAGGAAAAATGAGGTGTGTTTTAGAAACCTTTCCCGATCATATGGTATACCAGTCGCTGGGTTTCCCAAGCATGGTTTAGCTGTAGGAAGATTCCCTTCAACCTGGAGTGTTGGGACCCTTGGAATGAGTAGCATGAAGTATTGCATTAAACTTTCGGCAGTTGCTCACCAAAGCTCACCAATCCTCTCAGCCCCAAGTGTCCAGCCTTATGTCTTATCCAGCTGTGGGTTTATATATGGTCAATCCAGGTTGCATCACAGCCCCTGAGCGAATTTTGTAAGAATTTTTCTCTCTTTCATTGTTTCTGCGTTTTGTTTTTAAAATTTATTTCTATAATGGGGTTTAGCTCATTTTCACTGCTGTGTTTGTGCCGCTCTGCACACACTTGATTCCCTTATGGAGATATATCAATACATGGGTTTTAAGATTCTTATTACTCAGATATATTTCTCTGCGGTGTATAGGGTGTGTTGAGGCCAGTTCATTGAGCAAGGTGTAGATCTTGTCTAATACCTATTTGGTTTATTGAACGGTATCTGTGCTAATTTCAAACTCTGGTTTTATGCATCACCCCACCTCTCCTTTCCCCTTAAGCTGACATAAATGTGTTTTCTAAATGTGAGACACTGTTCTGTTCTGTAATTCATTTCTTGTGCAGCCATATTTACCCTCCCTCTATAAGTGATATCTTATGATATGTTTCTTTTTCTGTTTGACTTATTTCAAGTAGTATTATCGGACCTAAATCCACTCTTTATCCTTCTACTAGCCTTATTACATTGATTTCATGGTGAAGAGATATTCCATTGTACATAAGTACCACATCTTCTTTATCCATTGTTCTCTTTCCTGGGATATTTAAGGTGTACTGAAGTTGAGGTTCTTGTAAACAGAGTAGCCCTAAACTGTGGTGTGCTTGTGTCTTGTTGATTTTTAGACTTCCCTAGATATACTCCCATGATTGGAAGTGTCCTATGCTCTGTAGCTCTGTTTTTTAGATGATTTAGGAACCACCATACACTTCTCCAGAGTGGCTCTCGGCAGTTCACACACTGCCCATCAGCGTATAAAGGCTCCCTGTTCTCCATGGCCTGTCCTGCATTTCTGGTTTTTACAATTTTTTAGGATGGCCCTTTTGACCGGTGGGAAGTGAGACTTCTTTGTTGTGCACATTTGCATTGCTTGCTTGCTTCGTTGCCCATAAAGTGCGTATGCGTTTTTTCCTGGATATAATCAGGAAAAAACGCATACGCCCTTTTGGGCCAACTGCATCATTGTCGAAATTCTGCCGCTTTTCATGTGCGTTAAAGACGAGTCCAATCTATCTCTTGAAATCTGTTTCTTGCAATTCTGTCTTGCATTCAGATCCTCTTCTTTGCCTTACCTCAACATATTTTTGGACGTTAGTTTTCATTTATAACTCTGCAGGTTTGTGAATTGCAGTGACCCTGAGCTCCATTTTTTAAGTTGTTCTTTTGTGAGCTGGCCTCAAACCCGCAGGATTGCTTCAGGCCCTATTTTGGCTCCGGCGAGGCAGGCTGAGCCTTTCTTTAATTCTTATTCTTAATGGGAAATTAGAGTGATATGTGCCCGTCCAAACCCCTACAACTCTTCTCTCATTGGTTCCCCCTCTTCCCGTTCATCCTCCTCACAATTTGCAAAATGTGTGAAACAGAAGTTTAAATGTGCTGATTCTCCAAGTGGGGAGATTCTAAGTAGCGTGGCTGGAATGGTGAACAGGAGCACCAGGAGAGGATAAATGAGGTGCATTTTAGACACATCTCCCGATCACATGGTGTACAGTCCTCTGGGTTTTCCATGCATGTTTTAGCTGTAGGAAGATCCCTTGAACCTGCAGATTTGGGACCCATTGAATGGGTACCAGGTAGTATTACTTTAAAGGGTGTGCATTTCCTCACCCAACCTCACATTTCTCTTAGCGCAAACAGTTTCCAGCCTTATGTCTCATCCTGCTGTGGGTCTAGATGTGTTCAATCCATGTTGCATCACCGTCCCTGAGGAAAAGTTGTAAGAGGTTTTCTCTGTCTCTCTGTCGTTTATTTTTTTCAATTTATTACTATATTGGTTACAGCTGATTTTCAAAGCTCTGTTTCTTGCTGCTGTACATCCACTTGATTCACGTACAGAGAGACATCAATAAATTCTTTTTCAGATTCTTACCAGTCGTATATATTCTTTTCCGGTGACTTGAGTGTGCTGAGTGCAGTTCTTTTAGCTACCGTGTAGGCTTTGTTGATTATCAGTTTGGTATTTGGAATGGTATCTTTGCTAATTTCAACCTCCTGGATGATGCCTCACCCCTCCCCACCTTTCCCGTTTAGCAGCCTTATGCGTGTTTTCTACATATTTGACTATGTTTTTGTTTTGTAATTTATTTCATGTGTAGCCATTTTGGATTCCACCTTTAAGTGATATCTTATGATATGTGTCTTTTTCTTTTTGAATTATGTCACTTAGAATGATCATACGTAACTCCTCCGGAGTTGTTACAACTGGCCATATTTCATTGATTTCCAGGCTGAATAATATTCCACTCTACCTAAGTACCACATCTCTATCCATTTTTTCCCTCCAGAGACATTTAAGTTATATCCTAGTCGAGGATCTTTTAAACAGAGAGGGGGTAAACATTGGGGTGCCTGTGTCCTCTCGATTTTTGTTTTTCCCAAGATATACGCCCATGAGGGCAAGTGCCCTATGCTCTGTAGCTCATTTTTTAGATGCTTTAGTAAACACAATACACTTCTCCAGAATGGCCGTTGGCAATATACATTTCCACTATAAGTCTCACAGGGCTCCCTCTTCTCGTTGCCCTGTCCTGCATTTCTGTTGTTTACGCTTTATGAGGATGGCTCTTCTGACTGATGCGAAGTGATATCTTTTGTAGTATTGACTTCCAGTGCCCACCTGTTTGGTTGGCTAAAAAAGTGTATGCCCTTTTCTTGAATATATACAGAAAAAAACGCATACACCCTTTTTGGCCAACTGCAATGTTGGCAATGTTCAGCTCCTTTTCTTGTGCTTAATGGCGAGTCCTTTCTACCTCCTCAAATCCCTTTCCTGCCATTCTCCCTTGCTTACAAGTCCTTTTCTCTGACTTTCCTCAAGACATTTTTCAGTGATGGATATTTTCAACTCTGCAGTTTTGTGAATTTTACTGCCCCTGAGTTCCATTGTTCAACTTGTGTTTATGGGAACTGGCCACAAAGCAGCGGGATTTCCTCAAGCCCTATACTGTTTCCATAGGCAACTCTAGCCTTTGGTCAATTCGTCTTCCTGATTGGAAATTAGAGTGACATGTGCCTGTCTGAACACTTAGGACTTGTCTCTCATTGTTCCTCATCCTTCCGCTTCATCCTCTGGACAAATTCCAAACTGTACGCAACAGGATGTTGACAGTGCTGACATCTCCAAGTGGGGAGACTGTTAGTAAAGACGCTGGAGGGGTGAACCAGAGCACCAGGAGATGAGGAGACGAGATGCCTTTTCCAAACTCTTCCCGATCAGACGGTATACCATCCTCTGGGTGTGACAGACATGTTTTAGCAGTAGGAAGAGTCCCATTCATGTAAGGAGAACACCAGGGCTTTTTCAAAATCAGTGTCTCCCCGAAACCCAAACTGGGGAATTTTTTAAGCTACGGCTACACATATGTTCATTAAGGGCCTTGGGAAGTAGGCAGAGTCCAAACTTTAGATGATTGAAGTCTTCAGGGTCAGAAGCACTCACCACCAGCTTCCCTTAGGCTACACTTTAACTAT
Organism: Grampus griseus; assembly: GCF_964374135.1. Classification (NCBI taxonomy): domain Eukaryota; kingdom Metazoa; phylum Chordata; class Mammalia; order Artiodactyla; family Delphinidae; genus Grampus; species Grampus griseus. The sequence continues at coordinate 718,136 of NW_028133365.1, read as the reverse complement.
CATTGATAGATGATGTCAATAAAAATATCTATTCTTTTTCAGATTATTTCCCCTTATAGGTTATTGCAAAATGTTGAGTGTAGTTCCCTGTGCTATACAGTAGTTCCTTGTTGATGATCTATTTTATACATAGCAGTGTGTATGTGTTAATTCCAAACTGTTAATTTATCCCTCCTCCCACCTTTCCCCTTTGGTAATAATAAATTATAAGATTTTATACTTCTCAGAAATGGGGGAGCTGAAAGAGAGGTATCATTTTCAATGGAAAAGCATTTAAAACAAGATTGAAGGTTTAACCAAGATTATTAGATGTACATCCTTGGAAAGAAATCACTTCGTTTCTCTAATATTGACCTGACAAATAAGACAAACCTTTTCACTGAACTTGCTTATAAAAAGTGATGGAAATATCAAATGGAAGTGTTAGAAACATCTTATTTTACCCGAGCCTTATACACTGTTCTATGTTAACTACAGTTTGGCTCACACATCTGTTCATTGAGGTTACAATAGTCTCAATTTCTGTTACTGATCCTCCAGAGTGGACCCCAACAAGTGTCCCCCTGCCCTGTGTCATTGGGGCCAACAGGTCGAGACTGAGTTTGGTTCACAAGCAAAGGAAACTTTATATTTTGATCAGAGAATGGAGAGGTGAGAGCATGCACTACCCCGTGGGCTGTGGGCTGGGCTGCTGTGTAGAGATCCTGTCAGAGTCAGTGGGAGGGAGGGAGGCGGCGGAGCTCTCGAGGGCCGGGTTGGCTGTAGCTCAGGCTCTATATCGTGGAGTCTGCACTGGGCCCCAGGAGCTGAGGTGTCGACCCAGCCATTCTGCACTAGGAAATCTCGTCTGAAGTGCCGGGTGTGGAACCTCTGCATGCGGGACCCTAGGAGCACGTGAAATTAGACAAAGCACAAAGGATAAAATAGGTTAGACTTGACTTTATTGCCCAGATTCTATTTTTATCTCCCAGGGATTTTTAATGGGCTTTGCTGGGGACAAACCCCTCCTCTGCCTTTTGTCCCGTTCCTCATTCTTGGAGTGCTGAGGGTGCAGACCCTTCTTCTGTAACTGCTGAGTGCTGAGTTGGGAGCCCTCATACCCTGGGGCGAAGGTCAGAGCTTCTCCCCAGCAGCCTCCCGGTGACGTTGATTGTCCCCAGGACCCCTGCCTCCCTGCTCGTCCACCTGAGCACCAGCATTGGAAGTGTTATAGATTCTAATGACCTTTAAGGGTCCAGGAAAGAGATGTGCAGAGACGCTGTGGGGGCCGGTTTCACCCCGCCCCACATTTGTTCGGCCACCTTAGGCTGACCGTTTCTGCCAGCCTAGATGCTCTGACCAGTAGTCTGCGCTTTCTTCAATTAGGCCCCTGAATTAACGTACAAACAGCACCAGGTGTCAGAGCCCTGCCCGCTCAACTCCCAGACAGTCCAGGGTCAGTGGTGATAAGGACCATGATGGCTACTGAGTCAACAGCCTTTTGAAGTAAACAGGAGTCCAGCCGGTCTTATTGGCCACCATCATCACGGTGTCTGTAGGCTTTTCTATGGTGACAGTGTGGTATACGGTTCCCCCGTCAAGATTATTATCTCCCCTCTGGGTGCAGTAAGTCCTGCAAGCAGTAGTCTACTCTTTTGGGACACACTCTTGTTGTTTTATGAGAGAAACTCCAGGTCAAGTGATGTTCACACGAGTCGTCATGGTGCCCTGTTGCCCCCGGTTATCTCTCTGGATGTTGGAGTTGGAGGGCCTCCTCACTCGAGGTCGGTGTGCCCACGGAGCGAACCCTGCAACTTCAGGGCATGGTTGGTGGTTAGGATCACCACGTGGGGTCTTTTTCCCTTAGGAGGGAGGTGGCCTTTTGGGCTGCTGATTTCCAGGTTTTTAGATACCGCCAGTATCTTGGCCAGATGTGGCAGTGGGCCAAGCTCCTTAGTGACCGTAGTTTATCCTACCTGGATGGCATTCTTGCATTGTTCCATTTCAAGTGGTCCCAGTTTTTGCACTAATTCTCCAATGGCGATTCACCTTTCACCGGGAATGTAAAGGTCAAAGGGTTTAGCTAAATTAGGGAGTTCCAGGGCAAGGGTCTGAATTGACTGCTCTTTCCATTCTTGAAAGGCCACTTCTGGATTCTATTCAAAAGGATCATCATCTTTTCCTTTCAGTGTTTCATATAGAGGCCCAGCTAGTAGACTGTAGTTAGGGATCCAGAAGCAGCAAACCCTGGCCTCCCCAGGAACCCCTAAGCTGTCTTCTAGTTTTAGAAAGGGGTAAGGCTGAAAATGGTTTCTTCCCTTTCCTGGGATGGGCTTCTCTGACCTTGTGTGAGAATGAAGCCCAGGCAGGTCACCGCAGTCTGTGATATTTGAGCTTTTTCTTGGACAACTTCTATCCTTTATTGGCTTGGTAGTTCAGAGGCCTCCTTAGTAGGGCTGGCGATCAGAATGTCATCTGCATATTGAAGGAGGGTTTCTTTTTCCAGAGGTAGAACTTTTAGGTCTTTAGCTAAGCTTTCCCCAAAGACGGTGTGGGAATTTTTGCACCCTTGGGTCCAGACGGCCCGGAAGTATTGTTTTAGTTGTATGTTGAGTCCTGCCACTCACAAGCCAAAATTTCTTGTGACTCTGGGACTAATGGAATACAAAAGAAGGCATCATTGAAGACTAATACAGAATACCATGTCCTGGTGGTTGGTAGAATGACCAGCAGGGTGTAGGAATTAGGAGCAACTGGAGGTATATCCTCAGTGGCTTCACTGACTGTCCTGACATCCTTTACCAGGTCCCCAGCAGCCCATGGGGCTCTCGTGGTCAGACCAATCCCAGAATATGGAGCTCACCTGGGCAGGTACCCCACCCCCACCCCAGCCCACGGGGCTCTCGTGGTCAGGCCCCTCCCAGGATACAGAGCTACCCTTGCAGGTACCGTGGCAGGGCTGGGCACACAGGAACCGTGCACATAGCCCTCATTGCAGAGCACCCCCAGCTCACCTGTCGCTCAGAGCTGACACAGAGCACCTCAGAGCAGGACTTGAACTAACAAACAGCAGCTGCAACAGGTCTGTGTCCCTGGGCATCACTCCGTGAGGCCTCCCTCCACCTGGTCTTCCAGAGACTTCCACTGCACCCGGGGCACCAGGCCTCTGTCTCCAACCACCACCCACCCCTCCTCTCCCTGACTCCTGGGTTCCTCTCATTAGGAGAGGGTTTTCTTGAAGTTATCTCCCACTCATGGGCCAGATAAAATGATTAGAAAACAAGCCAAAGCTGCAGCCCCTTGTCTATCCTGACTCTCAGGAGCCCACACCTGTTCCTTGGACCTGGCCGGTTCAGCAAGTTCCATTTTCTGCAACTGTGAGCCCCTGAGGGGTGATGATTGGCTGACCTGGGCAGCCTTACCGTGCCGGCCAGCCCTCCCCAGGTGTGCCTGGGTTGAGATCAATATAAATACCACTCCAGGCAGCAAGAGCCCCTGCAGCCGTGCCTGACACCATTTTCTCTGCCCTGTCAGCAGTCTCGGGGCTGGGCTGGTGGGAGGGAGTGAGAGGCCACGGCTTTGTGGGTGGCCCAGTGTGAGTGGGGCTCTGCTGGACTTTCTGCAGCAGTTGCCAGGCTGCCACCTGCTAAAGAAGAGGATGTGTCACCCATACCTGCTGCTGGAATTTCTCCCTGGGCAGAGGTGAGGAAGGAAAAAAGCAGTGGGGGCAGGGACAGGACGGGTATCTCAGGCAGGGAAATGGAAATCTTCCAGAAGAGCACCCAGGGCCAGGACCATCCTGGCTGGCCTGCAGGCACCAAGTCGGCCGGCATGCTGTCACTCGTGTGGCTCTATGGCCCTTCCTCTAGGCTTTCAAGTCCTTGTATATATTCAGGTGTTTTACCTGGGACGGGTGGGAATAGTTCAGCAGCAACTGGCCTGGGGCTCAGCTCACGTTTACTCACAGATGCCTCGGCACGGTGCCCCAGCTTTGCAATGAGGACGCTTGTTGCGTGGGGGCTGCTGGCTGAATGGGAGACGATTCCCCACCACTGACCAACTTCAGAATTGTTTACAACTGGAGCAAGTGCCCTGATACGGTTTTCCTCTGTGTAACTGGTGGGTTCTGTGTTTTTTTCTCTTTTTTGTTTTTGGTTCAAGGTAGATTTTATTCCTCTTTTTTGTATTTACAGATATAAGCATGGAAATAATTTATTCATATAAATACATGTAAGTGCAGGGAATAATTGTTTTTTCTGTTTTATTTTTTAAATTTTATTTCTTTTTAATTTTGAATTTTATTTTATATTTTTATACAGCAGGTTCTTATTGGTTATCTATTTTATACATATAAATGTATAAATGCCAATCCCAGTCTCTCAACTCGTCCCACCACCACCACCCCAACAGCTTTCCCCCCTTGTTGTCCATACGTTTGTTGTCTACATCTGTTGCTCTATTTATGCCTTGCAAAATGGTTAATCTGTACAGTTTTTCTAGGTTCCACATATATGCATGAATATACAAGATTTGTTTTTCTCTTTCTGACTTAATTCACTCTGTATGACAGTCTCTAGATCCATCGACGTCTCTACAAATGACCCAATTTCATTCCTTTTCATGGCTTAGTAATATTCCATTTTATATATGTACCACGGCTTTATGCATTCCTCTGTCTGTGGGCATTTAAGTTGCTTCCATTACCTCGATATTGTAAATAGTGATGCAATGAACATTGCGGTGAATGACTCTTTTTGATTTATGGTTTTGTCTGGGTATATGTCCAGTACTGGGATTGCTGTATCATATGGTAATTCTATTGTTAGTTTCTTAAGAAATTCCATATTGTTCTCCATAATGACTGTATCAATTTATATTCCCAACAATAGTGGAAGAGGGTTCCTTTTCTCCACACCCTTTCCAGCATATTTTGTTTGTAGATTTTCTATGATGCCTATTCTACCAGGTGTGAGGTGATACCTCATTGTTGAATCCATTTCGTTGAGCAAGGGGTAGGTCTTGTCTACTACATATTTGGCTTATGGAACGGTATCTGTGCTAATTTCAAACTCTGCTTTTATGCAGCACCCCAACTCACCTTCCTCCTTAAGCAGGCATAAGTTGGTTTTCTAAACTTGAGACCCTGTTCTGTTTTGTAATTCAGTTCATGTGTAGCCAAGTTCACATTCCGTGTATTAGTGATACCTTATGATGTTTCTTTTTATGTGTGACTTATTTCACGTAGAATCATCGTGCCTCAATCCACTCATTATGCTGTTACGGGTCTGGTGACATAGATTTCATTGCTGAGTGGTATTCTGTTGTACATAAGTACCGCAACTTCTTTATCCATTTTTCATTTTCTGTGATATTGAACTTGTACGGTAAATGAGGTTCTTGTAAACAGAGGCGTCCCAAACTTTGGGGTGGCTGTGTCTTTTTGATTTTAATTTCCCTAAGCTATAGGACCATAAGTGGAAGTGCCCTAGGCTCTGTTGCTTTGTTTTTTAGATGTTTCAGGAAACACCATACACTTCTCCCGAGTGTCTGTTGGCAATTTACATCCCGCCCAGCAGCATAACAAGGCTCCCTGTTCTCCATGGCCTGTCCTGCCTTGCTGGATTTTACACTTTTTTCAGATGGCCCTTTTGACCGGGGGGAAGTGAGACTTCATTGTAGTGCAGATTTCCTTTGCAAGCTTGCTTGGTTGGCCAAAAAGGGCGTATGCGTTTTTTCCTGAATATATTCAGGAAAAAACGCATACGCCCTTTTTGGCCAAGTGCATCATTGTGGACGTTCTGCCTCTTTTCCTATGCTTTCAATGCAATTCCAGTCTACCTCCTGAAATCGGTTTCCTGCAATTCTGCCCCGCTTTCAAGTCCTCTTGGCAGCCTTACTTCAGTATATTTTTGGACCATAGCTGTCATTTATAACTCTGCAGGTTTGTGAATTACAGTGCCCCTGAGCTCCTTTCTTCAACTCGCTTTCTTGTGAGCTGGCCGCAACACCGCAGGATGGCTTCAGGCCCTAATCTGGTTCCGGCACGGTACGCTGAGCCTTTGGTTAATTCCTCTTCCTGGTGGGAAATGAGAGTTAAATTTGCCCGTCCAGACACCTCCAGCTAGTCTCTCATTGGTTCTCGCTATTCCTGTTCATCTTCCGCAGAAATTGCAAACTGGGCCAAACAGGAGGTTAAAGGGACTGACTCTCCAAGTGGGGAGAGTGTTAGTAAAGCGTCTGGAATGTTGCACCCGAGTACCAGGGAACGAACACTGAGACATATTTGAACACGTCTCCCGATCACATGGTTGATCATACTCTGGGTTCCACATGCATGTTTTAGCTGAAGGAAGAATACCTTAAACCTGGAGAGTTGAGACCCGTGGAATGGGTACCATGCAATATGACTTCAAAGGGTCTTCATTTGCTCACCGAACCTCTCCAATCCTATCACTGCTGCGTTTATGCCCCTGTACACATGCTTGATTCTCTTTTGGAGACATAGCAATCCATAGGTTTTAAGATACTTACTAGTCAGGTACATTCTTAGGCGTTTAATATGCGGTGTTGAGTCCATTTCATTGAGCAAGGAGTAGCTCTTGTCTATTCCATATTTGGCTTAAGGAACTTTATCTGTGCTCATTTCAATCTCTGGTTTTATGCAGCACCCCAACTCACCTTTCCCCTTAAGCAAGCATAAGTTGGTTTTCTAAATTTGAGACCCTGTTCTGTTTTGGAATTCAGTTCCTGTGTAGCCAAGTTTACATTCCGTGTATTAGTGATATCTTATGATGTTTCTTTTTCTGTGTGACTTATTTCAGTTAGAATCATCGTACCTGAATCCCCTCATTATGCTGCTACGGGCCTGATGACATAGATTTCATTGCTGAGTGATACTGCATTGTACGTAAGTACCACAAGTTCTTTATCCATTTTTCACTTTCTGTGATATTGAACTTGTACGGTAAACGAGGTTCTTGTAAACAGAGGCGTCCCAAACTTTGGGGTGGCTGTGTCTTTTTGATTTTAATTTCGCTAAGCTATAGGACCATAAGTGGAAGTGCCCTAGGCTCTGTTGCTTTGTTTTTTAGATGTTTCAGGAAACACCATACACTTCTCCCGAGTGTCTGTTGGCAATTTACATCCCGCCCATCAGCATAACAAGGCTCCCAGTTCTCCATGGCCTGTCCTGCCTTTCTGGATTTTACACTTTTTTCAGATGGCCCTTTTGACGGAGGGAAGTGAGACTTCATTGTAGTGCAGATTTCCTTTGCAAGCTTGCCTGGTTGGCCAAAAAGGGCGTATGCGTTTTTTCCTGAATATATTCAGGAAAAAACGCATACGCCCTTTTTGGCCAAGTGCATCATTGTGGACGTTCTGCCTCTTTTCCTATGCTTTCAATGCAATTCCAGTCTACCTCCTGAAATCGGTTTCCTGCAATTCTGCCCCGCTTTCAAGTCCTCTTGGCAGCCTTACTTCAGTATATTTTTGGACGATAGCTGTCATTTATAACTCTGCAGGTTTGTGAATTACAGTGCCCCTGAGCTCCTTTCTTCAACTCGCTTTCTTGTGAGCTGGCCGCAACACCGCAGGATGGCTTCAGGCCCTAATCTGGTTCCGGCACGGCACGCTGAGCCTTTGGTTATTTCCTCTTCCTGGTGGGAAATGAGAGTTAAATTTGCCCGTCCAGACACCTCCAGCTAGTCTCTCATTGGTTCTCGCTATTCCTGTTCATCTTCCGCAGAAATTGCAAACTGGGCCAAACAGGAGGTTAAAGGGACTGACTCTCCAAGTCGGGAGAGTGTTAGCAAGGAATCTGGAATGTTGCACCCGAGTACCAGGGGAGGAAAACTGAGACATATTTGAACACGTCTCCCGTTCACACGGTTGATCATACTCTGGGTTCCACATGCATGTTTTAGCTGAAGGAAGAATACCTTAAACCTGGAGAGTTGAGACCCGTGTAATGGGTACCATGCAAATTGACTTCAAAGGGTCTTCATTTGCTCACCGAACCTCTCCAATCCTATCACTGCTGCGTTTATGCCCCTGTACACACGCTTGATTCTCTTTTGGAGACATAGCAATCCATAGGTTTTAAGATACTTACTAGTCAGGTACATTATTAGGCGTTTAATATGGGGTGTTGAGTCCATTTCGTTGAGCCAGGAGTAGCTCTTGTCTATTCCATATTTGGCTTAAGGAACTTTATCTGTGCTCATTTCAATCTCTGGTTTTATGCAGCACCCCAACTCACCTTTCCCCTTAAGCAAGCATAAGTTGGTTTTCTAAATTTGAGACCCTGTTCTGTTCTGTAATTCAGTTCCTGTGTAGCCAAGTTTACATTCCGTGTATTACTGATAACTTATGATGTTTCATTTCCTGTGTGACTTATTTCAGTTAGAATCATCATACCTGAATCCACTCATTGTGCTGCTAAGGGCCTGATGACATAGATTTCATTGCTGAGTGATATTGCTTTGCAAGTAAATACCACAACTTCTTTATCCATTTTTCACTTTCTGCGATGTTGAACTTGTACTGTAAACGAGGTTCTTGTAACCAGAGGCGTCCCAAACTTTGGGGTGGCTGTGTCTTTTTGATTTTAATTTCCATAAGCTATAGGACCATAAGTGGAAGTGCCCTAGGCTCTGTTGCTTTGTTTTTTAGATGTTTCAGGAAACACCATACACTTCTCCCGAGTGTCTCTTGGCAATTTACATCCCGCCCATCAGCATAACAAGGCTCCCAGTTCTCCATGGCCTGTCATGCCTTTCTGGATTTTACACTTTTTTCAGATGGCCCTTTTGACCGGGGGGAAGTGAGACTTCATTGTAGTGCAGATTTCCTTTGCAAGCTTGCTTGGTTGGCCAAGAAGGGCGTATGCGTTTTTTCATGAATATATTCAGGAAAAAACGCATACGCCCTTTTTGGCCAAGTGCATCATTGTGGACGTTCTGCCTCTTTTCCTATGCTTTCAATGCAATTCCAGTCTACCTCCTGAAATCGGTTTCCTGCAATTCTGCCCCGCTTTCAAGTCCTCTTGGCAGCCTTACTTCAGTATATTTTTGGACGATAGCTGTCATTTATAACTCTGCAGGTTTGTGAATTACAGTGCCCCTGAGCTCCTTTCTTCAACTCGCTTTCTTGTGAGCTGGCCGCAACACCGCAGGATGGCTTCAGGCCCTAATCTGGTTCCGGCACGGTACGCTGAGCCTTTGGTTAATTCCTCTTCCTGGTGGGAAATGAGAGTTAAATTTGCCCGTCCAGACACCTCCAGCTAGTCTCTCATTGGTTCTCGCTATTCCTGTTCATCTTGCGCAGAAATTGCAAACTGGGCCAAACAGGAGGTTAAAGGGACTGACTCTCCAAGTGGGGAGAGTGTTAGTAAAGCGTCTGGAATGTTGCACCCGAGTACCAGGGAACGAACACTGAGACATATTTGAACACGTCTCCCGATCACATGGTTGATCATACTCTGGGTTCCACATGCATGTTTTAGCTGAAGGAAGAATACCTTAAACCTGGAGAGTTGAGACCCGTGGAATGGGTACCATGCAATATGACTTCAAAGGGTCTTCATTTGCTCACCGAAACTCTCCAATCCTATCACTGCTGCGTTTATGCCCCTGTACACACGCTTGATTCTCTTATGGAGACATAGCAATCCATAGGTTTTAAGATACTTACTAGTGAGGTACATTCTTAGGCGTTTAATATGGGGTGTTGAGTCCATTTCGGTGAGCAAGGAGTAGCTCTTGTCTATTCCATATTTGGCTTAAGGAACTTTATCTGTGCTCATTTCAATCTCTGGTTTTATGCAGCACCCCAACTCACCTTTCCCCTTAAGCAAGCATAAGTTGGTTTTCTAAATTTGAGACCCTGTTCTGTTCTGTAATTCAGTTCCTGTGTAGCCAAGTTTACATTCCGTGTATTAGTGATATCTTATGATGTTTCTTTTTCTGTGTGACTTATTTCAGTTAGAATCATCATATCTGAATCCACTCATTGTGCTGCTAAGGGCCTGATGACATAGATTTCAGTGCTGAGTGATATTGCTTTGCAAGTAAATACCACAACTTCTTTATCCATTTTTCACTTTCTGCGATGTTGAACTTGTACTGTAAACGAGGTTCTTGTAACCAGAGGCGTCCCAAATTTTGGGGTGGCTGTGTCTTTTTGATTTTAATTTCCCTAAGCTATAGGACCATAAGTGGAAGTGCCCTAGGCTCTGTTGCTTTGTTTTTTAGATGTTTCAGGAAACACCATACACTTCTCCCGAGTGTCTCTTGGCAATTTACATCCCGCCCATCAGCATAACAAGGCTCCCAGTTCTCCATGGCCTGTCCTGCCTTTCTGGATTTTACACTTTTTTCAGATGGCCCTTTTGACCGGGGGGAAGTGAGACTTCATTGTAGTGCAGATTTCCTTTGCAAGCTTGCTTGGTTGGCCAAGAAGGGCGTATGCGTTTTTTCCTGAATATATTCAGGAAAAAACGCATACGCCCTTTTTGGCCAAGTGCATCATTGTGGACGTTCTGCCTCTTTTCCTATGCTTTCAATGCAATTCCAGTCTACCTCCTGAAATCGGTTTCCTGCAATTCTGCCCCGCTTTCAAGTCCTCTTGGCAGCCTTACTTCAGTATATTTTTGGACGATAGCTGTCATTTATAACTCTGCAGGTTTGTGAATTACAGTGCCCCTGAGCTCCTTTCTTCAACTCGCTTTCTTGTGACCTGGCCGCAACACCGCATGCTGGCTTCAGGCCCTAATCTTGTTCCAGCATGGCACGCTGAGGCTTTGGTTAATTCCTCTTCCTGGTGGGAAATGAGAGTTAAATTTGCCCGTCCAGACACCTCCAGCAAGTCTCTCATTGGTTCTCGCTATCCTGTTCATCTTCCGCTGAAATTGCAAACTGGGCCAAACAGGAGGTTAAAGGGACTGACTCTCCAAGTCAGGAGAGTGTTAGTAAAGCGTCTGGAATGTTGCACCCGAGTACCAGGGTACGAAAACTGAGAGATATTTGAACACGTCTCCCGATCACATGGTTGATCATACTCTGGGTTCCACATGCATGTTTTAGCTGTAGGAAGAATACCTTAAACCTGGGTAGTTGAAACCCGTGGAATGGGTACCATGCAATATGACTTCAAAGGGTCTTCATTCGCTCACCGAACCTCTCCAATCCTATCGCTGCTGCGTTTATGCCCCTGTACACATGCTTGATTCTCTTTCGGAGACATAGCAATCCATAGGTTTTAAGATACTTACTAGTCAGGTACATTCTTAGGCGTTTAATATGGGGTGTTGAGTCCATTTCGTTGAGCAAGGAGTAGCTCTTGTCTATTCCATATTTGGCTTAAGGAACTTTATCTGTGCTCATTTCAATCTCTGGTTTTATGCAGCACCCCAACTCACCTTTCCCCTTAAGCAAGCATAAGTTGGTTTTCTAAATTTGAGACCCTGTTCTGTTCTGTAATTCAGTTCCTGTGTAGCCAAGTTTAAATTCCGTGTATTACTGATACCTTATGATGTTTCATTTTCTGTGTGACTTATTTCAGTTAGAATCATCATACCTGAATCCACTCATTGTGCTGCTAAGGGCCTGATGACATAGATTTCATTGCTGAGTGATATTGCTTTGCAAGTAAATACCACAACTTCTTTATCCATTTTTCACTTTCTGCGATGTTGAACTTGTACTGTAAATGAGCTTCTTGTAAACAGAGGCGTCCCAAACTTTGGGGTGGCTGTGTCTTTTTGATTTTAATTTCCCTAAGCTATAGGACCATAAGTGGAAGTGCCCTAGGCTCTGTTGCTTTGTTTTTTAGATGTTTCAGGAAACACCATACACTTCTCCCGAGTGTCTGTTGGCAATTTACATCCCGCCCAGCAGCATAACAAGGCTCCCAGTTCTCCATGGCCTGTCCTGCCTTGCTGGATTTTACACTTTTTTCAGATGGCCCTTTTGACCGGGGAGAAGTGAGACTTCATTGTAGTGCAGATTTCCTTTGCAAGCTTGCTTGGTTGGCCAAAAAGGGCGTATGCGTTTTTTCCTGAATATATTCAGGAAAAAACGCATACGCCCTTTTTGGCCAAGTGCATCATTGTGGACGTTCTGCCTCTTTTCCTATGCTTTCAATGCAATTCCAGTCTACCTCCTGAAATCGGTTTCCTGCAATTCTGCCCCGCTTTCAAGTCCTCTTGGCAGCCTTACTTCAGTATATTTTTGGACGATAGCTGTCATTTATAACTCTGCAGGTTTGTGAATTACAGTGCCCCTGAGCTCCTTTCTTCAACTCGCTTTCTTTTGAGCTGGCCGCAACACCGCAGGATGGCTTCAGGCCCTAATCTTGTTCCAGCACGGCACGCTGAGCCTTTGGTTAATTCCTCTTCCTGGTGGGAAATGAGAGTTAAATTTGCCCGTCCAGACACTTCCAGCTAGTCTCTCATTGGTTCTCGCTATTCCTGTTCATCTTCCGCAGAAATTGCAAACTGGGCTAAACAGGAGGTTAAAGGGACTGACTCTCCAAGTCGGGAGAGTGTTAGTAAAGCATCTGGAATGTTGCACCCGAGTACCAGGGTACGAAAACTGAGACATATTTGAACACGTCTCCCGATCACATGGTTGATCATACTCTGGGTTCCACATGCATGTTTTAGCTGAAGGAAGAATACCTTAAACCTGGGTAGTTGAAACCCGTGGAATGGGAACCATGCAATATGACATCAAAGGGTCTTCATTTGCTCACCGAACCTCTCCAATCCTATCACTGCTGCGTTTATGCCCCTGTACACATGCTTGATTCTCTTTCGGAGACATAGCAATCCATAGGTTTTAAGATACTTACTAGTCAGGTACATTCTTAGGCGTTTAATATGCGGTGTTGAGTCCATTTCGTTGAGCAAGGAGTAGCTCTTGTCTATTCCATATTTGGCTTAAGGAACTTTATCTGTGCTCATTTCAATCTCTGGTTTTATGCAGCACCCCAACTCACCTTTCCCCTTAAGCAAGCATAAGTTGGTTTTCTAAATTTGAGACCCTGTTCTGTTTTGGAATTCAGTTCCTGTGTAGCCAAGTTTACATTCCGTGTATTACTGATATCTTATGATGTTTCTTTTTCTGTGTGACTTATTTCAGTTAGAATCATCATACCTGAATCCACTCATTGTGCTGCTAAGGGCCTGATGACATAGATTTCATTGCTGAATGATATTGCTTTGTAAGTAAATACCAAAAGTTCTTTATCCATTTTTCACTTTCTGCGATGTTGAACTTGTACTGTAAACGAGGTTCTTGTAAACAGAGCCGTTCCAAACTTTGGGGTGGGTGTGTCTTTTTGATTTTAATTTCCCTAAGCTATAGGACCATAAGTGGAAGTGCCCTAGGCTCTGTTGCTTTGTTTTTTAGATGTTTCAGGAAACACCATACACTTCTCCCCAGTGTCTGTTGGCAATTTACATCCCGCCCATCAGCATAACAAGGCTCCCAGTTCTCCATGGCCTGTCCTGCCTTGCTGGATTTTACACTTTTTTCAGATGGCCCTTTTGACCGGGGGGAAGTGAGACTTCATTGTAGTGCAGATTTCCTTTGCAAGCTTGCTTGGTTGGCCAAAAAGGGCGTATGCGTTTTTTCCTGAATATATTCAGGAAAAAACGCATACGCCCTTTTTGGCCAAGTGCATCATTGTGGACGTTCTGCTCTTTTCCTATGCTTTCAATGCAATTCCAGTCTACCTCCTGAAATCGGTTTCCTGCAATTCTGCCCCGCTTTCAAGTCCTCTTGGCAGCCTTACTTCAGTCTATTTTTGGACGATAGCTGTCATTTATAACTCTGCAGGTTTGTGAATTACAGTGCCCCTGAGCTCCTTTCTTCAACTCGCTTTTTTTGAGCTGGCCGCAACACCGCAGGATGGCTTCAGGCCCTAATCTTGTTCCAGCACGGCACGCTGAGCCTTTGGTTAATTCCTCTTCCTGGTGGGAAATGAGAGTTAAATTTGCCCGTCCAGACACCTCCAGCTAGTCTCTCATTGGTTCTCGCTATTCCTGTTCATCTTCCGCAGAAATTGCAAACTGGGCTAAACAGGAGGTTAAAGGGACTGACTCTCCAAGTCGGGAGAGTGTTAGTAAAGCGTCTGGAATGTTACACCCGAGTACCAGGGTACGAAAACTGAGACATATTTGAACACGTCTCCCGATCACATGGTTGATCATACTCTGGGTTCCACATGCATGTTTTAGCTGAAGGAAGAATACCTTAAACCTGGGTAGTTGAAACCCGTGGAATGGGTACCATGCAATATGACATCAAAGGGTCTTCATTTGCTCACCGAACCTCTCCAATCCTATCACTGCTGCGTTTATGCCCCTGTACACATGCTTGATTCTCTTTCGGAGACATAGCAATCCATAGGTTTTAAGATACTTACTAGTCAGGTACATTCTTAGGCGTTTAATATGCGGTGTTGAGTCCATTTCGTTGAGCAAGGAGTAGCTCTTGTCTATTCCATATTTGGCTTAAGGAACTTTATCTGTGCTCATTTCAATCTCTGGTTTTATGCAGCACCCCAACTCACCTTTCCCCTTAAGCAAGCATAAGTTGGTTTTCTAAATTTGAGACCCTGTTCTGTTCTGTAATTCAGTTCCTGTGTAGCCAAGTTTACATTCCGTGTATTACTGATACCTTATGATGTTTCATTTTCTGTGTGACTTATTTCAGTTAGAATCATCATACCTGAATCCACTCATTGTGCTGCTAAGGGCCTGATGACATAGATTTCATTGCTGAGTGATATTGCTTTGCAAGTAAATACCACAACTTCTTTATCCATTTTTCACTTTCTGCGATGTTGAACTTGTACTGTAAATGAGGTTCTTGTAAACAGAGGCGTCCCAAACTTTGGGGTGGCTGTGTCTTTTCGATTTTAATTTCCCTAAGCTATAGGACCATAAGTGGAAGTGCCCTAGGCTCTGTTGCTTTGTTTTTTAGATGTTTCAGGAAACACCATACACTTCTCCCGAGTGTCTGTTGGCAATTTACATCCCGCCCAGCAGCATAACAAGGCTCCCAGTTCTCCATGGCCTGTCCTGCCTTGCTGGATTTTACACTTTTTTCAGATGGCCCTTTTGACCGGGGGGAAGTGAGACTTCATTGTAGTGCAGATTTCCTTTGCAAGCTTGCTTGGTTGGCCAAAAAGGGCGTATGCGTTTTTTCCTGAATATATTCAGGAAAAAACGCATACGCCCTTTTTGGCCAAGTGCATCATTGTGGACGTTCTGCCTCTTTTCCTATGCTTTCAATGCAATTCCAGTCTACCTCCTGAAATCGGTTTCCTGCAATTCTGCCCCGCTTTCAAGTCCTCTTGGCAGCCTTACTTCAGTATATTTTTGGACGATAGCTGTCATTTATAACTCTGCAGGTTTGTGAATTACAGTGCCCCTGAGCTCCTTTCTTCAACTCGCTTTCTTTTGAGCTGGCCGCAACACCGCAGGATGGCTTCAGGCCCTAATCTTGTTCCAGCACGGCACGCTGAGCCTTTGGTTAATTCCTCTTCCTGGTGGGAAATGAGAGTTAAATTTGCCCGTCCAGACACCTCCAGCTAGTCTCTCATTGGTTCTCGCTATTCCTGTTCATCTTCCGCAGAAATTGCAAACTGGGCTAAACAGGAGGTTAAAGGGACTGACTCTCCAAGTCGGGAGAGTGTTAGTAAAGCGTCTGGAATGTTGCACCCGAGTACCAGGGTACGAAAACTGAGACATATTTGAACACGTCTCCCGATCACATGGTTGATCATACTCTGGGTTCCACATGCATGTTTTAGCTGAAGGAAGAATACCTTAAACCTGGGTAGTTGAAACCCGTGGAATGGGTACCATGCAATATGACATCAAAGGGTCTTCATTTGCTCACCGAACCTCTCCAATCCTATCACTGCTGCGTTTATGCCCCTGTACACATGCTTGATTCTCTTTCGGAGACATAGCAATCCATAGGTTTTAAGATACTTACTAGTCAGGTACATTCTTAGGCGTTTAATATGCGGTGTTGAGTCCATTTCGTTGAGCAAGGAGTAGCTCTTGTCTATTCCATATTTGGCTTAAGGAACTTTATCTGTGCTCATTTCAATCTCTGGTTTTATGCAGCACCCCAACTCACCTTTCCCCTTAAGCAAGCATAAGTTGGTTTTCTAAATTTGAGACCCTGTTCTGTTTTGGAATTCAGTTCCTGTGTAGCCAAGTTTACATTCCGTGTATTACTGATATCTTATGATGTTTCATTTTCTGTGTGACTTATTTCATTTAGAATCATCATACCTGAATCCACTCATTGTGCTGCTAAGGGCCTGATGACATAGATTTCATTGCTGAGTGATATTGCTTTGTAAGTAAATACCAAAAGTTCTTTATCCATTTTTCACTTTCTGCGATGTTGAACTTGTACTGTAAACGAGCTTCTTGTAAACAGAGCCGTTCCAAACTTTGGGGTGGCTGTGTCTTTTTGATTTTAATTTCCCTAAGCTATAGGACCATAAGTGGAAGTGCCCTAGGCTCTGTTGCTTTGTTTTTTAGATGTTTCAGGAAACACCATACACTTCTCCCGAGTGTCTGTTGGCAATTTACATCCCGCCCATCAGCATAACAAGGCTCCCAGTTCTCCATGGCCTGTCCTGCCTTGCTGGATTTTACACTTTTTTTACATGGCCCTTTTGACCGGGGGGAAGTGAGACTTCATTGTAGTGCAGATTTCCTTTGCAAGCTTGCTTGGTTGGCCAAAAAGGGCGTATGCGTTTTTTCCTGAATATATTCAGGAAAAAACGCATACGCCCTTTTTGGCCAAGTGCATCATTGTGGACGTTCTGCCTCTTTTCCTATGCTTTCAATGCAATTCCAGTCTACCTCCTGAAATCGGTTTCCTGCAATTCTGCCCCGCTTTCAAGTCCTCTTGGCAGCCTTACTTCAGTATATTTTTGGACGATAGCTGTCATTTATAACTCTGCAGGTTTGTGAATTACAGTGCCCCTGAGCTCCTTTCTTCAACTCGCTTTCTTTTGAGCTGGCCGCAACACCGCAGGATGGCTTCAGGCCCTAATCTTGTTCCAGCACGGCACGCTGAGCCTTTGGTTAATTCCTCTTCCTGGTGGGAAATGAGAGTTAAATTTGCCCGTCCAGACACCTCCAGCTAGTCTCTCATTGGTTCTCGCTATTCCTGTTCATCTTCCGCAGAAATTGCAAACTGGGCTAAACAGGAGGTTAAAGGGACTGACTCTCCAAGTCGGGAGAGTGTTAGTAAAGCGTCTGGAATGTTGCACCCGAGTACCAGGGTACGAAAACTGAGACATATTTGAACACGTCTCCCGATCACATGGTTGATCATACTCTGGGTTCCACATGCATCTTTTAGCTGAAGGAAGAATACCTTAAACCTGGGTAGTTGAAACCCGTGGAATGGGTACCATGCAATATGACATCAAAGGGTCTTCATTTGCTCACCGAACCTCTCCAATCCTATCACTGGTGTGTTTATGCCCCTGTACACATGCTTGATTCTCTTTCGGAGACATAGCAATCCATAGGTTTTAAGATACTTACTAGTAAGGTACATTCTTAGACGTTTAATATGCGGTGTTGAGTCCATTTCGTTGAGCAAGGAGTAGCTCTTGTCTATTCCATATTTGGCTTAAGGAACTTTATCTGTGCTCATTTCAATCTCTGGTTTTATGCAGCACCCCAACTCACCTTTCCCCTTAAGCAAGCATAAGTTGGTTTTCTAAATTTGAGACCCTGTTCTGTTCTGTAATTCAGTTCCTGTGTAGCCAAGTTTACATTCCGTGTATTACTGATACCTTATGATGTTTCATTTTCTGTGTGACTTATTTCAGTTAGAATCATCATACCTGAATCCACTCATTGTGCTGCTAAGGGCCTGATGACATAGATTTCATTGCTGAGTGATATTGCTTTGCAAGTAAATACCACAACTTCTTTATCCATTTTTCACTTTCTGCGATGTTGAACTTGTACTGTAAATGAGGTTCTTGTAAACAGAGGCGTCCCAAACTTTGGGGTGGCTGTGTCTTTTCGATTTTAATTTCCCTAAGCTATAGGACCATAAGTGGAAGTGCCCTAGGCTCTGTTGCTTTGTTTTTTAGATGTTTCAGGAAACACCATACACTTCTCCCGAGTGTCTGTTGGCAATTTACATCCCGCCCAGCAGCATAACAAGGCTCCCAGTTCTCCATGGCCTGTCCTGCCTTGCTGGATTTTACACTTTTTTCAGATGGCCCTTTTGACCGGGGGGAAGTGAGACTTCATTGTAGTGCAGATTTCCTTTGCAAGCTTGCTTGGTTGGCCAAAAAGGGCGTATGCGTTTTTTCCTGAATATATTCAGGAAAAAACGCATACGCCCTTTTTGGCCAAGTGCATCATTGTGGACGTTCTGCCTCTTTTCCTATGCTTTCAATGCAATTCCAGTCTACCTCCTGAAATCGGTTTCCTGCAATTCTGCCCCGCTTTCAAGTCCTCTTGGCAGCCTTACTTCAGTATATTTTTGGACGATAGCTGTCATTTATAACTCTGCAGGTTTGTGAATTACAGTGCCCCTGAGCTCCTTTCTTCAACTCGCTTTCTTTTGAGCTGGCCGCAACACCGCAGGATGGCTTCAGGCCCTAATCTTGTTCCAGCACGGCACGCTGAGCCTTTGGTTAATTCCTCTTCCTGGTGGGAAATGAGAGTTAAATTTGCCCGTCCAGACACCTCCAGCTAGTCTCTCATTGGTTCTCGCTATTCCTGTTCATCTTCCGCAGAAATTGCAAACTGGGCTAAACAGGAGGTTAAAGGGACTGACTCTCCAAGTCGGGAGAGTGTTAGTAAAGCGTCTGGAATGTTGCACCCGAGTACCAGGGTACGAAAACTGAGACATATTTGAACACGTCTCCCGATCACATGGTTGATCATACTCTGGGTTCCACATGCATGTTTTAGCTGAAGGAAGAATACCTTAAACCTGGGTAGTTGAAACCCGTGGAATGGGTACCATGCAATATGACATCAAAGGGTCTTCATTTGCTCACCGAACCTCTCCAATCCTATCACTGCTGCGTTTATGCCCCTGTACACATGCTTGATTCTCTTTCGGAGACATAGCAATCCATAGGTTTTAAGATACTTACTAGTCAGGTACATTCTTAGGCGTTTAATATGCGGTGTTGAGTCCATTTCGTTGAGCAAGGAGTAGCTCTTGTCTATTCCATATTTGGCTTAAGGAACTTTATCTGTGCTCATTTCAATCTCTGGTTTTATGCAGCACCCCAACTCACCTTTCCCCTTAAGCAAGCATAAGTTGGTTTTCTAAATTTGAGACCCTGTTCTGTTTTGGAATTCAGTTCCTGTGTAGCCAAGTTTACATTCCGTGTATTACTGATATCTTATGATGTTTCATTTTCTGTGTGACTTATTTCATTTAGAATCATCATACCTGAATCCACTCATTGTGCTGCTAAGGGCCTGATGACATAGATTTCATTGCTGAGTGATATTGCTTTGTAAGTAAATACCAAAAGTTCTTTATCCATTTTTCACTTTCTGCGATGTTGAACTTGTACTGTAAACGAGGTTCTTGTAAACAGAGCCGTTCCAAACTTTGGGGTGGCTGTGTCTTTTTGATTTTAATTTCCCTAAGCTATAGGACCATAAGTGGAAGTGCCCTAGGCTCTGTTGCTTTGTTTTTTAGATGTTTCAGGAAACACCATACACTTCTCCCGAGTGTCTGTTGGCAATTTACATCCCGCCCATCAGCATAACAAGGCTCCCAGTTCTCCATGGCCTGTCCTGCCTTGCTGGATTTTACACTTTTTTTACATGGCCCTTTTGACCGGGGGGAAGTGAGACTTCATTGTAGTGCAGATTTCCTTTGCAAGCTTGCTTGGTTGGCCAAAAAGGGCGTATGCGTTTTTTCCTGAATATATTCAGGAAAAAACGCATACGCCCTTTTTGGCCAAGTGCATCATTGTGGACGTTCTGCCTCTTTTCCTATGCTTTCAATGCAATTCCAGTCTACCTCCTGAAATCGGTTTCCTGCAATTCTGCCCCGCTTTCAAGTCCTCTTGGCAGCCTTACTTCAGTATATTTTTGGACGATAGCTGTCATTTATAACTCTGCAGGTTTGTGAATTACAGTGCCCCTGAGCTCCTTTCTTCAACTCGCTTTCTTTTGAGCTGGCCGCAA
The DNA here is from genome assembly GCF_964374135.1 of Grampus griseus. Taxonomy (NCBI): domain Eukaryota; kingdom Metazoa; phylum Chordata; class Mammalia; order Artiodactyla; family Delphinidae; genus Grampus; species Grampus griseus. The sequence goes on along the minus strand of NW_028133365.1, from coordinate 697,936 downwards.
CACCGCAGGATGGCTTCAGGCCCTAATCTTGTTCCAGCACGGCACGCTGAGCCTTTGGTTAATTCCTCTTCCTGGTGGGAAATGAGAGTTAAATTTGCCCGTCCAGACACCTCCAGCTAGTCTCTCATTGGTTCTCGCTATTCCTGTTCATCTTCCGCAGAAATTGCAAACTGGGCTAAACAGGAGGTTAAAGGGACTGACTCTCCAAGTCGGGAGAGTGTTAGTAAAGCGTCTGGAATGTTGCACCCGAGTACCAGGGTACGAAAACTGAGACATATTTGAACACGTCTCCCGATCACATGGTTGATCATACTCTGGGTTCCACATGCATCTTTTAGCTGAAGGAAGAATACCTTAAACCTGGGTAGTTGAAACCCGTGGAATGGGTACCATGCAATATGACATCAAAGGGTCTTCATTTGCTCACCGAACCTCTCCAATCCTATCACTGGTGTGTTTATGCCCCTGTACACATGCTTGATTCTCTTTCGGAGACATAGCAATCCATAGGTTTTAAGATACTTACTAGTAAGGTACATTCTTAGACGTTTAATATGCGGTGTTGAGTCCATTTCGTTGAGCAAGGAGTAGCTCTTGTCTATTCCATATTTGGATTAAGGAACATTATCTGTGCTCATTTCAATCTCTGGTTTTATGCAGCACCCCAACTCACCTTTCCCCTTAAGCAAGCATATGTTGGTTTTCTAAATTTGAGACCCTGTTCTGTTTTGGAATTCAGTTCCTGTGTAGCCAAGTTTTCATTCCATGTATTACTGATATCTTATGATGTTTCTTTTTCTGTGTGACTTATTTCAGTTAGAATCATCATACCTGAATCCACTCATTGTGCTGCTAAGGGCCTGATGACATAGATTTCATTGCTGAGTGATATTGCTTTGTAAGTAAATACCAAAAGTTCTTTATCAATTTTTCACTTTCTGCGATGTTGAACTTGTACTGTAAACGAGGTTCTTGTAAACAGAGCCGTTCCAAACTTTGGGGTGTGTGTGTCTTTTTGATTTTAATTTCCCTAAGCTATAGGACCATAAGTGGAAGTGCCCTAGGCTCTGTTGCTTTGTTTTTTAGATGTTTCAGGAAACACCATACACTTCTCCCGAGTGTCTGTTGGCAATTTACATCCCGCCCAGCAGCATAACAAGGCTCCCAGTTCTCCATGGTCTGTCCTGCCTTGCTGGATTTTACACTTTTTTTCATGGCCCTTTTGACCGGGGGGAAGTGAGACTTCATTGTAGTGCAGATTTCCTTTGCAAGCTTGCTTGGTTGGCCAAAAAGGGCGTATGCGTTTTTTCCTGAATATATTCAGGAAAAAACGCATACGCCCTTTTTGGCCAAGTGCATCATTGTGGACGTTCTGCCTCTTTTCCTATGCTTTCAATGCAATTCCAGTCTACCTCCTGAAATCGGTTTCCTGCAATTCTGCCCCGCTTTCAAGTCCTCTTGGCAGCCTTACTTCAGTATATTTTTGGACGATAGCTGTCATTTATAACTCTGCAGGTTTGTGAATTACAGTGCCGTTGAGCTCCTTTCTTCAACTCGCTTTCTTGTGAGCTGGCCGCAACACCGCAGGATGGCTTCAGGCCCTAATCTTGTTCCAGCACGGCACGCTGAGCCTTTGGTTAATTCCTCTTCCTGGTGGGAAATGAGAGTTAAATTTGCCCGTCCAGACACCTCTAGCAAGTCTCTCATTGGTTCTCGCTATCCTGTTCATCTTCCGCTGAAATTGCAAACTGGGCCAAACAGGAGGTTAAAGGGACTGACTCTCCAAGTCAGGAGAGTGTTAGTAAAGCGTCTGGAATGTTGCACCCGAGTACCAGGGTACGAAAACTGAGACATATTTGAACACGTCTCCCGATCACATGGTTGATCATACTCTGGGTTCCACATGCATGTTTTAGCTGTAGGAAGAATATCTTAAACCTGGGTAGTTGAAACCCGTGGAATGGGTACCATGCAATATGACTTCAAAGGGTCTTCATTTGCTCACCGAACCTCTCCAATCCTATCACTGCTGTGTTTATGCCCCTGTACACATGCTTGATTCTCTTTCGGAGACATAGCAATCCATAGGTTTTAAGATCCTTACTAGTCAGGTACATTCTTAGGCGTTTAATATGGGGTGTTGAGTCCATTTCGTTGAGCAAGGAGTAGCTCTTGTCTATTCCATATTTGGCTTAAGGAACTTTATCTGTGCTCATTTCAATCTCTGGTTTTATGCAGCACCCCAACTCACCTTTCCCCTTAAGCAAGCATAAGTTGGTTTTCTAAATTTGAGACCCTCTTCTGTTCTGAAATTCAGTTCCTGTGTAGCCAAGTTTACATTCCGTGTATTACTGATATCTTATGATGTTTCTTTTTCTGTGTGACTTATTTCAGTTAGAATCATCATACCTGAATCCACTCATTGTGCTGCTAAGGGCCTGATGACATAGATTTCATTGCTGAGTGATATTGCTTTGTAAGTAAATACCACAAGTTCTTTATCCATTTTTCACTTTCTGCGATGTTGAACTTGTACTGTAAACGAGGTGCTTGTAAACAGAGCCGTTCCAAAATTTGGGGTGGCTGTGTCTTTTTGATTTTAATTTCCCTAAGCTATAGGACCATAAGTGGAAGTGCCCTAGGCTCTGTTGCTTTGTTTTTTAGATGTTTCAGGAAACACCATACACTTCTCCCGAGTGTCTGTTGGCAATTTACATCCCGCCCAGCAGCATAACAAGGCTCCCAGTTCTCCATGGCCTGTCCTGCCTTGCTGGATTTTACACTTTTTTCAGATGGCCCTTTTGACCGGGGGGAAGTGAGACTTCATTGTAGTGCAGATTTCCTTTGCAAGCTTGCTTGGTTGGCCAAAAAGGGCGTATGCGTTTTTTCCTGAATATATTCAGGAAAAAACGCATACGCCCTTTTTGGCCTAGTGCATCATTGTGGACGTTCTGCCTCTTTTCCTATGCTTTCAATGCAATTCCAGTCTACCTCCTGAAATCGGTTTCCTGCAATTCTGCCCCGCTTTCAAGTCCTCTTGGCAGCCTTACTTCAGTATATTTTTGGACGATAGCTGTCATTTATACCTCTGCAGGTTTGTGAATTACAGTGCCCCTGAGCTCCTTTCTTCAACTCGCTTTCTTTTGAGCTGGCCGCAACACCGCAGGATGGCTTCAGGCTCTAATCTGGTTCCGGCACGGCACACTGAGCCTTTGGTTATTTCCTCTTCCTGGTGGGAAATGAGAGTTAAATTTGCCCGTCCAGACAACTCCAGCTAGTCTCTCATTGGTTCTCCCTATTCCTGTTCATCTTCCGCAGAAATTGCAAACTGGGCCAAACAGGAGGTTAAAGGTGCTGACTCTCCAAGTCAGGAGAGTGTTAGTAAAGAATCTGGAATGTTGCACCCGAGTACCAGGGGAGGAAAACTGAGACATATTTGAACACGTCTCCCGTTCACACGGTTGATCATACTCTGGGTTCCACATGCATGTTTTAGCTGAAGGAAGAATACCTTAAACCTGGAGAGTTGAGACCCGTGTAATGGGTACCATGCAAATTGACTTCAAAGGGTCTTCATTTGCTCACCGAACCTCTCCAATCCTATCACTGCTGCGTTTATGCCCCTGTACACACGCTTGATTCTCTTTCGGAGACATAGCAATCCATAGGTTTTAAGATACTTACTAGTCAGGTACATTCTTAGGCGTTTAATATAGGGTGTTGAGTCCATTTCGTTGAGCAAGGAGTAGCTCTTGTCTATTCCATATTTGGCTTAAGGAACTTTATCTGTGCTCATTTCAATCTCTGGTTTTATGCAGCACCCCAACTCACCTTGCCCCTTAAGCAAGCATAAGTTGGTTTTCTAAATTTGAGACCCTGTTCTGTTCTGTAATTCAGTTCCTGTGTAGCCAAGTTTACATTCCGTGTATTACTGATACCTTATGATGTTTCATTTTATGTGTGACTTATTTCAGTTAGAATCATCATACCTGAATCCACTCATTGTGCTGCTAAGGGCCTGATGACATAGATTTCATTGCTGAGTGATATTGCTTTGCAAGTAAATACCACAACTTCTTTATCCATTTTTCACTTTCTGCGATGTTGAACTTGTACTGTAAATGAGGTTCTTGTAAACAGAGGCGTCCCAAACTTTGGGGTGGCTGTGTCTTTTTGATTTTAATTTCCCTAAGCTATAGGACCATAAGTGGAAGTGCCCTAGGCTCTGTTGCTTTGTTTTTTAGATGTTTCAGGAAACACCATACACTTCTCCCGAGTGTCTGTTGGCAATTTACATCCCGCCCAGCAGCATAACAGGGCTCTCAGTTCTCCATGGCCTGTCCTGCCTTGCTGGATTTTACACTTTTTTCAGATGGCCCTTTTGACCGGGGGGAAGTGAGACTTCATTGTAGTGCAGATTTCCTTTGCAAGCTTGCTTGGTTGGCCAAAAAGGGCGTATGCGTTTTTTCCTGAATATATTCAGGAAAAAACGCATACGCCCTTTTTGGCCAAGTGCATCAGTGTGGACGTTCTGCCTCTTTTCCTATGCTTTCAATGCAATTCCAGTCTACCTCCTGAAATCGGTTTCCTGCAATTCTGCCCCGCTTTCAAGTCCTCTTGGCAGCCTTACTTCAGTATATTTTTGGACGATAGCTGTCATTTATAACTCTGCAGGTTTGTGAATTACAGTGCCCCTGAGCTCCTTTCTTCAACTCGCTTTCCTGTGACCTGGCCGCAACACCGCAGGATGGCTTCAGGCCCTAATCTTGTTCCAGCACGGCACGCTGAGCCTTCGGTTAATTCCTCTTCCTGGTGGGAAATGAGAGTTAAATTTGCCCGTCCAGAAACCTCCAGCAAGTCTCTCATTTGTTCTCGCTATCCTGTTCATCTTCCGCTGAAATTGCAAACTGGGCCAAACAGGAGGTTAAAGGGACTGACTCTCCAAGTCAGGAGAGTGTTAGTAAAGCGTCTGGAATGTTGCACCCGACTACCAGGGTACGAAAACTGAGACATATTTGAACACGTCTCCCGATCACATGGTTGATCATACTGTGGGTTCCACATGCATGTTTTAGCTGTAGGAAGAATACCTTAAACCTGGGTAGTTGAAACCCGTGGAATGGGTACCATGCAATATGACTTCAAAGGGTCTTCATTTGCTCACCGAACCTCTCCAATCCTATCACTGCTGTGTTTATGCCCCTGTACACATGCTTGATTCTCTTTCGGAGACATAGCAATCCATAGGTTTTAAGATACTTACTAGTCAGGTACATTCTTAGGCGTTTAATATGGGGTGTTGAGTCCATTTCGTTGAGCAAGGAGTAGCTCTTGTCTATTCCATATTTGGCTTAAGGAACTTTATCTGTGCTCATTTCAATCTCTGGTTTTATGCAGCACCCCAACTCACCTTTCCCCTTAAGCAAGCATAAGTTGGTTTTCTAAATTTGAGACGCTGTTCTGTTTTGGAATTCAGTTCCTGTGTAGCCAAGTTTACATTCCGTGTATTACTGATATCTTATGATGTTTCTTTTTCTGTGTGACTTATTTCAGTTAGAATCATCATACCTGAATCCACTCATTGTGCTGCTAAGGGCCTGATGACATAGATTTCATTGCTGTGTGATATTGCTTTGTAAGTAAATACCACAAGTTCTTTATCCATTTTTCACTTTCTGCGATGTTGAACTTGTACTGTAAACGAGGTTCTTGTAAACAGAGGCGTCCCAAACTTTGGGGTGGCTGTGTCTTTTTGATTTTAATTTCCCTAAGCTATAGGACCATAAGTGGAAGTGCCCTAGGCTCTGTTGCTTTGTTTTTTAGATGTTTCAGGAAACACCATACACTTCTCCCGAGTGTCTGTTGGCAATTTACATCCCGCCCAGCAGCATAACAAGGCTCTCAGTTCTCCATGGCCTGTCCTGCCTTGCTGAATTTTACACTTTTTTCAGATGGCCCTTTTGACCGGGGGGGGGAAGTGAGACTTCATTGTAGTGCAGATTTCCTTTGCAAGCTTGCTTGGTTGGCCAAAAAGGGCATATGCGTTTTTTCCTGAATATATTCAGGAAAAAACGCATACGCCCTTTTTGGCCAAGTGCATCAGTGTGGACGTTCTGCCTCTTTTCCTATGCTTTCAATGCAATTCCTGTCTACCTCCTGAAATCGGTTTCCTGCAATTCTGCCCCGCTTTCAAGTCCTCTTGGCAGCCTTACTTCAGTATATTTTTGGACGATAGCTGTCATTTATAACTCTGCAGGTTTGTGAATTACAGTGCCGCTGAGCTCCTTTCTTCAAATCGCTTTCTTGTGACCTGGCCGCAACACCGCAGGATGGCTTCAGGCCCTAATCTTGTTCCAGCACGGCACGCTGAGCCTTTGGTTAATTCCTCTTCCTGGTGGGAAATGAGAGTTAAATTTGCCCGTCCAGACACCTCCAGCAAGTCTCTCATTGGTTCTCGCTATCCTGTTCATCTTCCGCTGAAATTGCAAACTGGGCCAAACAGGAGGTTAAAGGGACTGACTCTCCAAGTCGGGAGAGTGTTAGTAAAGCGTCTGGAATGTTGCACCCGAGTACCAAGGTACGAAAACTGAGACATATTTGAACACGTCTCCCGATCACATGGTTGATCATACTCTGGGTTCCACATGCATGTTTTAGCTGAAGGAAGAATACCTTAAACCTGGGTAGTTGAAACCCGTGGAATGGGTACCATGCAATATGACTTCAAAGGGTCTTCATTTGCTCACCGAACCTCTCCAATCCTATCACTGCTGCGTTTATGCCCCTGTACACACGCTTGATTCTCTTTTGGAGACATAGCAATCCATAGGTTTTAAGATACTTACTAGTCAGGTACATTCTTAGGCGTTTAATATGCGGTGTTGAGTCCATTTCGTTGAGCAAGGAGTAGCTCTTGTCTATTCCATATTTGGCTTAAGGAACTTTATCTGTGCTCATTTCAATCTCTGGTTTTATGCAGCACCCCAACTCACCTTTCCCCTTAAGCAAGCATAAGTTGGTTTTCTAAATTTGAGACCCTGTTCTGTTCTGTAATTCAGTTCCTGTGTAGCCAAGTTTACATTCCGTGTATTACTGATACCTTATGATGTTTCATTTTATGTGTGACTTATTTCAGTTAGAATCATCATACCTGAATCCACTCATTGTGCTGCTAAGGGCCTGATGACATAGATTTCATTGCTGAGTGATATTGCTTTGTAAGTAAATACCAAAAGTTCTTTATCCATTTTTCACTTTCTGCGATGTTGAACTTGTACTGTAAATGAGGTTCTTGTAAACAGAGGGGTCCCAAACTTTGGGGTGGCTGTGTCTTTTTGATTTTAATTTCCCTAAGCTATAGGACCATAAGTGGAAGTGCCCTAGGCTCTGTTGCTTTGTTTTTTAGATGTTTCAGGAAACACCATACACTTCTCCCGAGTGTCTGTTGGCAATTTACATCCCGCCCAGCAGCATAACAAGGCTCCCAGTTCTCCATGGCCGTTCCTGCCTTGCTGGATTTTACACTTTTTTCAGATGGCCCTTTTGACCGGGGGGAAGTGAGACTTCATTGTAGTGCAGATTTCCTTTGCAAGCTTGCTTGGTTGGCCAAGAAGGGCGTATGCGTTTTTTCCTGAATATATTCAGGAAAAAACGCATACGCCCTTTTTGGCCAAGTGCATCATTGTGGACGTTCTGCCTCTTTTCCTATGCTTTCAATGCAATTCCAGTCTACCTCCTGAAATCGGTTTCCTGCAATTCTGCCCCGCTTTCAAGTCCTCTTGGCAGCCTTACTTCAGTATATTTTTGGACGATAGCTGTCATTTATAACTCTGCAGGTTTGTGAATTACAGTGCCCCTGAGCTCCTTTCTTCAACTCGCTTTCTTTTGAGCTGGCCGCAACACCGCAGGATGGCTTCAGGCCCTAATCGGGTTCCGGCACGGCTCGCTGAGCCTTTGGTTATTTCCTCTTCCTGGTGGGAAATGAGAGTTAAATTTGCCCGTCCAGACACCTCCAGCTAGTCTCTCATTGGTTCTCCCTATTCCTGTTCATCTTCTGCAGAAATTGCAAACTGGACCAAACAGGAGGTTAAAGGCGCTGACTCTCCAAGTGGGGAGAGTGTCAGTAAAGCATCTGGAATGTTGCACCCGAGTACCAGGGGAGGAAAACTGAGACATATTTGAACACGTCTCCCGTTCACATGGTTGATCATACTCTGGGTTCCACATGCATGTTATAGCTGAAGGAAGAATACCTTAAACCTGGAGAGTTGAGACCCGTGGAATGGGTACCATGCAATATGACTTCAAAGGGTCTTCATTTGCTCACCGAACCTCTCCAATCCTATCACTGCTGCGTTTATGCCCCTGTACACACGCTTGATTCTCTTATGGAGACATAGCAATCCATAGGTTTTAAGATACTTACTAGTCAGGTACATTCTTAGGCGTTTAATATGGGGTGTTGAGTCCATTTCGTTGAGCAAGGAGTAGCTCTTGTCTATTCCATATTTGGCTTAAGGAACTTTATCTGTGCTCATTTCAATCTCTGGTTTTATGCAACACCCCAACTCACCTTTCCCCTTAAGCAAGCATAAGTTGGTTTTCTAAATTTGAGACCCTGTTCTGTTTTGGAATTCAGTTCCTGTGTAGCCAAGTTTACATTCCGTGTATTAGTGATATCTTATGATGTTTCATTTTCTGTGTGACTTATTTCAGTTAGAATCATCGTACCTGAATCCACTCATTATGCTGCTACGGGCCTGATGACATAGATTTCATTGCTGAGTGATACTGCATTGTACGTAAGTACCACAAGTTCTTTATCCATTTTTCACTTTCTGTGATATTGAACTTGTACAGTAAACGAGGTTCTTGTAAACAGAGGCGTCCCAAACTTTGGGGTGGCTGTGTCTTTTTGATTTTAATTTCCCTAATCTATAGGACCATAAGTGGAAGTGCCCTAGGCTCTGTTGCTTTGTTTTTTAGATGTTTCAGGAAACACCATACACTTCTCCCGAGTGTCTGTTGGCAATTTACATCCCGCCCATCAGCATAACAAGGCTCCCAGTTCTCCATGGCCTGTCCTGCCTTTCTGGATTTTACACTTTTTTCAGATGGCCCTTTTGAGCGGGGGGAAGTGAGACTTCATTGTAGTGCAGATTTCGTTTGCAAGCTTGCTTGGTTGGCCAAAAAGGGCGTATGCGTTTTTTCCTGAATATATTCAGGAAAAAACGCATACGCCCTTTTTGGCCAAGTGCATCATTGTGGACGTTCTGCCTCTTTTCCTATGCTTTCAATGTAATTACAGTCTACCTCCTGAAATCGGTTTCCTGCAATTCTGCCCCGTTTTCAAGTCCTCTTGGCAGCCTTACTTCAGTATATTTTTGGACGATAGCTGTCATTTATAACTCTGCAGGTTTGTGAATTACAGTGCCCCTGAGCTCCTTTCTTCAACTCGATTTCTTTTGAGCTGGCCGCAACACCGCAGGATGGCTTCAGGCCCTAATCTGCTTCCGGCATGGCACGCTGAGCCTTTGGTTATTTCCTCTTCCTGGTGGGAAATGAGAGTTAAATTTGCCCGTCCAGACACCTCCAGCTAGTCTCTCATTGGTTCTCCCTATTCCTGTTCATCTTCCGCAGAAATTGCAAACTGGGCCAAACAGGAGGTTAAAGGGACTGACTCTCCAAGTGGGGAGAATGTTAGTAAAGCGTCTAGAATGTTGCACCCGAGTACCAGAGGAGGAAAACTGAGACATATTTGAACACGTCTCCCGTTCACACGGTAGATCATACTCTGGGTTACACATGCATGTTTTAGCTGAAGGAAGAATACCTTAAACCTGGAGAGTTGAGACCCGTGTAATGGGTACCATGCAATATGACTTCAAAGGGTCTTCATTTGCTCACCGAACCTCTCCAATCCTATCACTGTTACGTTTATCCCCCTGTACACATGCTTGATTCTCTTATGGAGATACAGCAATCCATAGGTTTTAAGATACTTACTAGTCAGTTACATTCTTAGGCGTTTAATATGGGGTGTTGAGTCCATTTCGTTGAGCAAGGAGTAGCTCTTGTCTATTCCATATTTGGCTTAAGGAAATTTATCTGTGCTCATTTCAATCTCTGGTTTTATGCAGCACCCCAACTCACCTTTCCCCTTAAGCAAGCATAAGTTGGTTTTCTAAATTTGAGACCCTGTTCTGTTTTGGAATTCCGTTCCTGTGTAGCCAAGTTTACATTCCGTGTATTAGTGATATCTTATGATGTTTCATTTTCTGTGTGACTTATTTCAGTTAGAATCATCGTACCTGAATCCACTCATTATGCTGCTACGGGCCTGATGACATAGATTTCATTGCTGAGTGATACTGCATTGTACGTAAGTACCACAAGTTCTTTATCCATTTTTCACTTTCTGTGATATTGAACTTGTACGGTAAACGAGGTTCTTGTAAACAGAGGCGTCCCAAACTTTGGGGTGGCTGTGTCTTTTTGATTTTAATTTCCCTAAGCTATAGGACCATAAGTGGAAGTGCCCTAGGCTCTGTTGCTTTGTTTTTTAGATGTTTCAGGAAACACCATACACTTCTCCCGAGTGTCTGTTGGCAATTTACATCCCGCCCATCAGCATAACAAGGCTCCCAGTTCTCCATGGCCTGTCCTGCCTTTCTGGATTTTACACTTTTTTCAGATGGCCCTTTTGACCGGGGGGAAGTGAGACTTCATTGTAGTGCAGATTTCCTTTGCAAGTTTGCTTGGTTGGCCAAAAAGTGCGTATGCGTTTTTTCCTGAATATATTCACGAAAAAACGCATACGCACTTTTTGGCCAAGTGTATCATTGTGGACGTTCTGCCTCTTTTCCTATGCTTTCAATGCAATTCCAGTCTACCTCCTGAAATCGGTTTCCTGCAATTCTGCCCCGCTTTCAAGTCCTCTTGGCAGCCTTACTTCAGTATATTTTTGGACGATAGCTGTCATTTATAACTCTGCAGGTTTGTGAATTACAGTGCCCCTGAGCTCCTTTCTTCAACTCGCTTTCCTTGGAGCTGGCCGCAACACCGCAGGATGGCTTCAGGCCCTAATCGGGTTCCGGCACGGCATGCTGAGCCTTTGGTTATTTCCTCTTCCTGGTGGGAAATGAGAGTTAAATTTGCCCGTCCAGACACCTCCAGCTAGTCTATCATTGGTTCTCCCTATTCCTGTTCATCTTCTGCAGAAATTGCAAACTGGACCAAACAGGAGGTTAAAGGCGTTGACTCTCCAAGTGGGGAGAGTGTCAGTAAAGCATCTGGAATGTTGCACCCGAGTACCAGGGGAGGAAAACTGAGACATATTTGAACACGTCTCCCGTTCACATGGTTGATCATACTCTGGGTTCCACATGCATGTTTTAGCTGAAGGAAGAATACCTTAAACCTGGAGAGTTGAGACCGGTGGAATGGGTACCATGCAATATGACTTCAAAGGGTCTTCATTTGCTCACCGAACCTCTCCAATCCTATCACTGCTGCGTTTATGCCCCTGTACACACGCTTGATTCTCTTATGGAGACATAGCAATCCATAGGTTTTAAGATACTTACTAGTCAGGTACATTCTTAGGCGTTTAATATGGGGTGTTGAGTCCATTTCGTTGAGCAAGGAGTAGCTCTTGTCTATTCAATATTTGGCTTAAGGAACTTTATCTGTGCTCATTTCAATCTCTGGTTTTATGCAGCACCCCAACTCACCTTTCCCCTTAAGCAAGCATAAGTTGGTTTTCTAAATTTGAGACCTTGTTCTGTTTTGGAATTCAGTTCCTGTGTAGCCAAGTTTACATTCCGTGTATTAGTGATATCTTATGATGTTTCTTTTTCTGTGTGACTTATTTCAGTTAGAATCATTGTACCTGAATCCACTCATTCTGCTGCTATGGGCCTGATGACATAGATTTCATTGCTGAGTGATACTGCATTGTACGTAAGTACCACAATTTCTTTATCCATTTTTCACTTTCTGTGATATTTAACTTGTACGGTAAATGAGGTTCTTGTAAACAGAGGCATCCCAATCTTTGGGGTGGCTGTGTCTTTTTGATTTTAATTTCCCTAAGCTATAGGACCATAAGTGGAAGTTCCCTAGGCTCTTTTGTTTTGTTTTTTAGATGTTTCACGAAACACCATACACTTCTCCCGAGTGTCTATTGGCAATTTACATCCCGCCCATCAGCATAACAAGGCTCCCAGTTCTCCATGGCCTGTCCTGCGTTTCTGGATTTTACACTTTTTTCAGATGGCCCTTTTGACCGGGGGGAAGTGAGACTTCATTGTAGTGCAGATTTCCTTTGCAAGCTTGCTTGGTTGGCCAAGAAGGGCGTATGCGTTTTTTCCTGAATATATTCAGGAAAAAACGCATACGCCCTTTTTGGCCAAGTGCATCATTGTGGACGTTCTGCCTCTTTTCCTATGCTTTCAATGCAATTCCAGTCTACCTCCTGAAATCGGTTTCCTGCAATTCTGCCCCGCTTTCAAGTCCTCTTGGCAGCCTTACTTCAGTATATTTTTGGACGATAGCTGTCATTTATAACTCTGCAGGTTTGTGAATTACAGTGCCCCTGAACTCCTTTCTTCAACTCGCTTTCTTTTGAGCTGGCCGCAACACCGCAGGATGGCTTCAGGCCCTAATCGGGTTCCGGCACGGCACGCTGAGCCTTTGGTTATTTCCTCTTCCTGGTGGGAAATGAGAGTTAAATTTGCCCGTCCAGACACCTCCAGCTAGTCTCTCATTGGTTCTCCCTATTCCTGTTCATCTTCTGCAGAAATTGCAAACTGGACCAAACAGGAGGTTAAAGGCTCTGACTCTCCAAGTGGGGAGAGTGTCAGTAAAGCATCTGGAATGTTGCACCCGAGTACCAGGGGAGGAAAACTGAGACATATTTGAACACGTCTCCCGTTCACATGGTTGATCATACTCTGGGTTCCACATGCATGTTTTAGCTGAAGGAAGAATACCTTAAACCTGGAGAGTTGAGACCCGTGGAATGGGTACCATGCAATATGACTTCAAAGGGTCTTCATTTGCTCACCGACCCTCTCCAATCCTATCACTGCTGCGTTTATGCCCCTGTACACACGCTTGATTCTCTTATGGAGACATAGCAATCCATAGGTTTTAAGATACTTACTAGTCAGGTACATTCTTAGGCGTTTAATATGGGGTGTTGAGTCCATTTCGTTGAGCAAGGAGTAGCTCTTGTCTATTCCATATTTGGCTTAAGGAACTTTATCTGTGCTCATTTCAATCTCTGGTTTTATGCAGCACCCCAACTCACCTTTCCTCTTAAGCAAGCATAAGTTGGTTTTCTAAATTTGAGACCCTGTTCTGTTTTGGAATTCAGTTCCTGTGTAGCCAAGTTTACATTCCGTGTATTAGTGATATCTTATGATGTTTCTATTTCTGTGTGACTTTTTCAGTTAGAATCATCGTACCTGAATCCACTCATTATGCTGCGACGGGCCTGATGACATAGATTTCATTGCTGAGTGATACTGCATTGTACGTAAGTACCACAAGTTCTTTATCCATTTTTCCCTTTCTGTGATATTGAACTTGTACGGTAAACGAGGTTCTTGTAAACAGAGGCGTTCCAAACTTTGGGGTGGCTGTGTCTTTTTGATTTTAATTTCCCTAAGCTATAGGACCATAAGTTGAAGTGCCCTAGGCTCTGTTGCTTTGTTTTTTAGATGTTTCAGGAAACACCATACACTTCTCCTGAGTGTCTGTTGGCAATTTACATCCCGGCCATCAGCATAACAAGGCTCCCAGTTCTCCATGGCCTGTCCTGCCTTTCTGGATTTTACACTTTTTTCAGATGGCCCTTTTGACTGGGGGGAATTCAGACTTCATTGTAGTGCAGATTTCCTTTGCAAGTTTGCTTGGTTGGACAAAAAGGGCGTATGCGTTTTTTCCTGAATATATTCAGGAAAAAACGCATACGCCCTTTTTGGCCAAGTGCATCATTGGGGACGTTCTGCCTCTTTTCCTATGCTTTCAATGCAATTCCAGTCTACCTCCTGAAATCGGTTTCCTGCAATTCTGCCCGCTTTCAAGTCCTCTTGGCAGCCTTACTTCAGTATATTTTTGGACGATAGCTGTCATTTATAACTCTGCAGGTTTGTGAATTACAGTGCCCCTGAGCTCCTTTCTTCAACTCGCTTTCTTGTGACCTGGCCGCAATACCGCAGGATGGCTTCAGGCCCTAATCTGTTTCCGGCACGGCACGCTGAGCCTTTGGTTATTTTCTCTTCCTGGTGGGAAATGAGAGTTAAATTTGCCCGTCCAGACACCTCCAGCTAGTCTCTCATTGGTTCTCCCTATTCCTGTTCATCTTCCACAGAAATTGCAAACTGGGCCAAACAGGAGTTTAAAGGCGCTGACTCTCCAAGTGGGGAGAGTGTTAGTAAAGCGTCTGGAATGTTGCACCCGAGTACCAGGGGAGGAAAACTGAGACATATTTGAACACGTCTCCCGTTCACATGGTTGATCATACTCTGGGTTCCACATGCATGTTTTAGCTGAAGGAAGAATACCTTAAACCTGGAGAGTTGAGACCCTTGTAATGGGTACCATGCAATATGACTTCAAAGGGTCTTCGTTTGCTCACCGAACCTCTCCAATCCTATCATTGCTGTGTTTATGCCCCTGTACACACGCTTGATTCTCTTATGGAGACATAGCAATCCATAGGTTTTAAGATACTTACTAGTCAGGTACATTCTTAGGCGTTTAATATGGGGTGTTGAGTCCATTTCGTTGAGCAAGGAGTAGCTCTTGTCTATTCCATATTTGGCTTAAGGAACATTATCTGTTCTCATTTCAATCTCTGCTTTTATGCAGCACCCTAACTCACCTTTCCCCTTAAGCAAGCATAAGTTGGTTTTCTAAATTTGAGACCCTGTTCTGTTTTGGAATTCAGTTCCTGTGTAGCGAAGTTACATTCCGTGTATTAGTGATATCTTATGATGTTTCTTTTTCTGTGTGACTTATTTCAGTTAGAATCATCGTACCTGAATCCACTTATTATGCTGCTACGGGCCTGATGACATAGATTTCATTGCTGAGTGATATTGCTTTATAAGTAGATAGCACAAGTTCTTTATCCATTTTTCACTTTCTGTGATATTGAACTTGTACGGTAAACGAGGTTCTTGTAAACAGAGGCGTTCCAAACTTTGGGGTGGCTGTGTCTTTTTGATTTTAATTTCCCTAAGCTATAGGACCATAAGTTGAAGTGCCCTAGGCTCTGTTGCTTTGTTTTTTAGATGTTTCAGGAAACACCATACACTTCTCCCGAGTGTCTGTTGGCAATTTACATCCCGCCCATCAGCATAACAAGGCTCCCAGTTCTCCATGGCCTGTCCTGCCTTTCTGGATTTTACACTTTTTTCAGATGGCCCTTTTGACCGGGGGGAAGTGAGACTTCATTTTAGTGCAGACTTCCTTTGCAAGCTTGCTTGGTTGGCCAAAAAGGGCGAATGCGTTTTTTCCTGAATATATTCAGGAAAAAACGCATACGCTCTTTTTGGCCAAGTGCATCATTGTGGACGTTCTGCCTCTTTTCCTATGCTTTCAATGCAATTCCAGTCTACCTCCTGAAATCGGTTTCCTGCAATTCTGCCCCGCTTTCAAGTCCTCTTTGCAGCCTTACTTCAGTATATTTTTGGACGATAGCTGTCATTTATAACTCTGCAGGTTTGTGAATTACAGTGCCCCTGAGCTCCTTTCTTCAACTCGCTTTCTTTTGAGCTGGCCACAACACCGCAGGATGGCTTCAGGCCCTAATCTGGTTCCGGCACGGCACGCTGAGCCTTTGGTTAATTCCTCTTCTTGGTGGGAAATGAGAGTTAAATTTGCCCGTCCAGACACCTCCAGCTAGTCTCTCATTGGTTCTCCCTATTCCTATTCACCTTCCGCAGAAATTGCAAACTGGGCCAAACAGGAGGTTAAAGACGCTGACTCTCCAAGTGGGGAGATTGTTAGTAAAGCGTCTGGAATGTTGCACCCGAGTACCAGGGGAGGAAAACTGAGACATATTTGAACACGTCTCCCGTTCACACGGTTGATCATACTCTGGGTTTCACATGCATGTTTTAGCTGAAGGAAGAATACCTTAAAACTGGGTAGTTGAAACCTGTGGAATGGGTACCATGCAATATGACTTCAAAGGGTCTTCATTTGCACACCGAACCTCTCCAATCCTATCACTGCTGCGTTTATGCCCCTGTATACATGCTTGATTCTCTTTCGGAGACATAGCAATCCATAGGTTTTAAGATACTTACTAGTCAGGTACATTCTTAGGCGTTTAATATGGGGTGTTGAGTCTATTTCGTTGAGCAAGGAGTAGCTCTTGTCTATTCCATATTTGGCTTAAGGAACTTTATCTGTGCTCATTTCAATCTCTGGTTTTATGCAGCACCCCAACTCACCTTTCCCCTTAAGCAAGCATAAGTTGGTTTTCTAAATTTGAGACCCTGTTCTGTTCTGTAATTCAGTTCCTGTGTAGCCAAGTTTACATTCCGTGTATTACTGATATCTTAGGATGTTTCTTTTTCTGTGTGACTTATTTCAGTTAGAATCATCATACCTGAATCCACTCATTGTGCTGCTAAGGGCCTGATGACATAGATTTCATTGCTGAGTGATATTGCTTTGTAAGTAAATACCACAACTTCTTTATCCATTTATCACTTTCTGCGATGTTGAACTTGTACTGTAAACGATGTTCTTGTAAACAGAGCCGTTCCAAACTTTGGGGTGGCTGTGTCTTTTTGATTTTAATTTCCCTAAGCTATAGGACCATAAGTGGAAGTGCCCTAGGCTCTGTTGCTTTGTTTTTTAGATGTTTCAGGAAACACCATACACTTCTCCCGAGTGTCTGTTGGCAATTTACATCCCGCCCATCAGCATAACAAGGCTCCCAGTTCTCCATGGCCTGTCCTGCCTTTCTGGATTTTACACTTTTTTCAGATGACCCTTTTGACCGGGGGGAAGTGAGACTTCATTGTAGTGCAGATTTCCTTTGCAAGCTTGCTTGGTTGGCCAAAAAGGGCGTATGCGTTTTTTCCTGAATATATTCAGGAAAAAACGCATACGCCCTTTTTGGCCAAGTGCATCATTGTGGACGTTCTGCCTCTTTTCCTATGCTTTCAATGCAATTCCAGTCTACCTCCTGAAATCGGTTTCCTGCAATTCTGCCCCGCTTTCAAGTCCTCTTGGCAGCCTTACTTCAGTATATTTTTGGACGATAGCTGTCATTTATAACTCTGCAGGTTTGTGAATTACAGTGCCCCTGAGCTCCTTTCTTCAACTCGCTTTCTTGTGACCTGGCCGCAACACCGCAGGATGGCTTCAGGCCCTAATCTGGTTCCGGCACGGCACGCTGAGCCTTTGGTTATTTCCTCTTCCTGGTGGGAAATGAGAGTTAAATTTGCCCGTCCAGACACCTCCAGCTAGTCTCTCATTGGTTCTCCCTATTCCTGTTCATCTTCCGCAGAAATTGCAAACTGGGCCAAACAGGAGGTTAAAGGCGCTGACTCTCCAAGTGGAGAGAGTGTTAGTAAAGCGTCTGGAATGTTGCACCCGAGTACCAGGGGAGGAAAACTGAGACATATTTGAACACGTCTCCCGTTCACATGGTTGATCATACTCTGGGTTCCACATCATATTTTAGCTGAAGGAAGAATACCTTAAACCTGGGTAGTTGAAACCCGTGGAATGGGTACCATGCAATATGACTTCAAAGGGTCTTCATTTGCTCACCGAACCTCTCCAATCCTATCACTGCTGCGTTTATGCCCCTGTACACACGCTTGATTCTCTTTTGGAGACATAGCAATCCATAGGTTTTAAGATACTTACTAGTCAGGTACATTCTTAGGCGTTTAATATGGGGTGTTGAGTCCATTTCGTTGAGCAAGGAGTAGCTCTTCTCTATTCCATATTTGGCTTAAGGAACTTTATCTGTGCTCATTTCAATCTCTGGTTTTATGCAGCACCCCAACTCACCTTTCCCCTTAAGCAAGCATAAGTTGGTTTTCTAAATTTGAGACCCTGTTCTGTTTTGGAATTCAGTTCCTGTGTAGCCAAGTTTACATTCCGTGTATTAGTGATATCTTATGATGTTTCTTTTTCTGTGAGACTTATTTCAGTTAGAATCATCGTACCGGAATCCACTCATTATGCTGCTACGGGCCTGATGACATAGATTTCATTGCTGAGTGATACTGCATTGTACGTAAGTACCACAAGTTCTTTATCCATTTTTCACTTTCTGTGATATTGAACTTGTACGTTAAACGAGGTTCTTGTAAACAGAGCCGTCCCAAACTTTGGGGTGGCTGTGTCTTTTTGATTTTAATTTCCCTAAGCTATAGGACCATAAGTGGAAGTGCCCTAGGCTCTGTTGCTTTGTTTTTTAGATGTTTCAGGAAACACCATACACTTCTCCAGAGTGTCTGTTGGCAATTTACATCCCGCTCATCAGCATAACAAGGCTCCCAGTTCTCCATAGCCTGTCCTGCCTTTCTGGATTTTACACTTTTTTCAGATGGCCCTTTTGACCGGGGGGAAGTGAGACTTCATTGTAGTGCAGATTTCCTTTGCAAGTTTGCTTGGTTGGCCAAAAAGGGCGTATGCGTTTTTTCCTGAATATATTCAGGAAAAAACGCATACGCCCTTTTTGGCCAAGTGCATCATTGTGGACGTTCTGCCTCTTTTCCTATGCTTTCAATGCAATTCCAGTCTACCTCCTGAAATCTGTTTCCTGCAATTCTGCCCCACTTTCAAGTCCTCTTGGCAGCCTTACTTCAGTATATTTTTGGACGATAGCTGTCATTTATAACTCTGCAGGTTTGTGAATTACAGTGCCCCTGAGCTCCTTTCTTCAACTCTCTTTCTTGTGACCTGGCCGCAACACCGCAGGATGGCTTCAGGCCCTAATCTGGTTCCGGCACGGCACGCTGAGCCTTTGGTTAATTCCTCTTCCTGGTGGGAAATGAGAGTTAAATTTGCCCGTCCAGACACCTCCAGCTAGTCTCTCATTGGTTCTCGCTATTCCTGTTCATCTTCCGCAGAAATTTCAAACTGGGCAAAACAGGAGGTTAAAGGCGCTGACTCTCCAAGTGGGGAGAGTGTTAGTAAAGCGTCTGGAATGTTGCACCCGAATACCAGGGGAGGAAAACTGAGACATATTTGAACACATCTCCCATTCACACGGTTGATCATATTCTGGGTTCCACATGCATGTTTTAGCTGAAGGAAGAATACCTTAAACCTGGAGAGTTGAGACCCGTGGAATGGGTACCATGCAATATGACTTCAAAGGGTCTTCATTTGCTCACCGAACCTCTCCAATCCTATCACTGCTGCGTTTATGCCCCTGTACACATGCTTGATTCTCTTTTGGAGACATAGCAATCCATAGGTTTTAAGATACTTACTAGTCAGGTACATTCTTAGGCGTTTAATATGGGGTGTTGAGTCCATTTCGTTGAGCAAGGAGTAGATCTTGTCTATTCCATATTTGGCTTAAGGAACTTTATCTGTTCTCATTTCAATCTCTGGTTTTATGCAGCACCCCAACTCACCTTTACCCTTAAGCAAGCATAAGTTGGTTTTCTAAATTTGAGACCCTGTTCTGTTTTGGAATTCAGTTCCTGTGTAGCCAAGTTTACATTCCGTGTATTACTGATATCTTATGATGTTTCTTTTTCTGTGTGACTTATTTCAGTTAGAATCATCGTACCTGAATCCACTCATTATGCTGCTAAGGGCCTGATGACATAGATTTCATTGCTGAGTGATATTGCTTTGTAAGTATATACCACAACTTCTTTATGCATTTTTCACTTTCTGTGATATTGAACTTGTACGGTAAACGAGATTCTTGTAAACAGAGGCGTCCCAAACTTTGGGGTGGCTGTGTCTTTCTGATTTTAATTTCCCTAAGCTATAGGACCATAAGTGGAAGTGCCCTAGGCTCTGTTGCTTTGTTTTTTAGATGTTTCAGGAAACACCATACACTTCTCCCGAGTGTCTGTTGGCAATTTACATCCCGCCCATCAGCATAACAAGGCTCCCAGTTCTCCATGGCCTGTCCTGCCTTTCTGGATTTTACACTTTTTTCAGATGGCCCTTTTGACCGGGGGGAAGTGAGACTTCATTGTAGTGCAGATTTCCTTTGCAAGTTTGCTTGGTTGGCCAAAAAGTGCGTATGCGTTTTTTCCTGAATATATTCAGGAAAAAACGCATACGCCCTTTTTGGCCTAGAGCATCATTGTGGTCGTTCTGCCTCTTTTCCTTTGCTTTCAATGCAATTCCAGTCTACCTCCTGAAATCGGTTTCCTGCAATTCTGCCCCGCTTTCAAGTCCTCTTGTCAGCCTTACTTCAGTATATTTTTGGACGATAGTTGTCATTTATAACTCTGCAGGTTTGTGAATTACAGTGCCCCTGAGCTCCTTTCTTCAACTCGCTTTCTTGTGACCTGGCCGCAACACCGCAGGATGGCTTCAGGCCCTAATCTGGTTCCGGCACGGCACGCTGAGCCTTTGGTTAATTCCTCTTCCTGGTGGGAAATGAGAGTTAAATTTGCCCGTCCAGACACCTCCAGCTAGTCTCTCATTGGTTCTCGCTATTCCTGTTCATCTTCCGCAGAAATTGCAAACTGGGCCAAACAGGAGGTTAAAGGGACTGACTCTCCAAGTCGGGAGAGTGTTAGTAAAGCGTCTGGAATGTTGCACCCGAGTACCAGGGTACGAAAACTGAGACATATTTGAACACGTCTCACGATCACATGGTTGATCATACTCTAGGTTCCACATGCATGTTTTAGCTGAAGGAAGAATACCTTAAAACTGGGTAGTTGAAACCTGTGGAATGGGTACAATGCAATATGACTTCAAAGGGTCTTCATTTGCTCACCGAACCTCTCCAATAATATCACTGCTGCGTTTATGCCCCTGTACACATGCTTGATTCTCTTTCGGAGACATAGCAATCCATAGGTTTTAAGATACTTACTAGTCAGGTACATTCTTAGGCGTTTAACATGGGGTGTTGAGTCCTTTTCGTTGAGCAAGGAGTAGCTCTTGTCTATTCCATATTTGGCTTAAGGAACTTTATCTGTGCTCATTTCAATCTCTGGTTTTATGCAGCACCCCAACTCACCTTTCCCCTTAAGCAAGCATAAGTTGGTTTTCTAAATTTGAGACCCTCTTCTGTTCTGTAATTCAGTTCCTGTGTAGCCAAGTTTACATTCCGTGTATTACTGATATCTTATGATGTTTCTTTTTCTGTGTGACTTATTTCAGTTAGAATCATCATACCTGAATCCACTCATTGTGCTGCTAAGGGCCTGATGACATAGATTTCTTTGCTGAGTGATATTGCTTTGTAAGTAAATACCACAACTTCTTTATCCATTTTTCACTTTCTGCGATGTTCAACTTGTACTGTAAACGATGTTCTTGTAAACAGAGCCGTTCCAAACTTTGGGGTGGCTGTGTGTTTTTGATTTTAATTTCCCTAAGCTATAGGACCATAAGTGGAAGTGCCCTAGGCTCTGTTGCTTTGTTTTTTAGATGTTTCAGGAAACACCATACACTTCTCCCGAGTGTCTGTTGGCAATTTTCATCCCGCTCATCAGCATAACAAGGCTCCCAGTTCTCCATGGCCTGTCCTGCCTTTCTGGATTTTACACTTTTTTCAGATGGCCCTTTTGACCGGGGGGAAGTGAGACTTCATTGTAGTGCAGATTTCCTTTGCAAGCATGCTTGGTTGGCCAAAAACGGCGTATGCGTTTTTTCCTGAATATATTCAGGAAAAAACGCATACGCCCTTTTTGGCCAAGTGCATCATTGTGGACATTCTGCCTCTTTTCCTATGCTTTCAATGCAATTCCAGTCTACCTCCTGAAATCGGTTTCCTGCAATTCTGCCCCGCTTTCAAGTCCTCTTGGCAGCCTTACTTCAGTATATTTTTAGACGATAGCTGTAATTTATAACTCTGCAGATTTGTGAATTACAGTACCCCTGAGCTCCTTTCTTTAACTCGCTTTCTTTTGAGCTGGCCGCAACACCGCAGGATGGCTTCATGCCCTAATCTGGTTCCGGCACGGCACGCTGAGCCTTTGGTTATTTCCACTTACTGGTGGGAAATGAGAGTTAAATTTGCCCGTCCAGACACCTCCAGCTAGTCTCTCATTGGTTCTCGTTATTCCTGTTCATCTTCCGCAGAAATTGCAAACTGGGCCAAACAGGAAGTTAAAGGCGCTGACTCTCCAAGTGGGGAGAGTGTTAGTAAAGCGTCTGGAATGTTGCACCCGGTACTAGGGGAGGAAAACTGAGACATATTTGAACACGTCTCCCGTTCACAAGGTTGATCATACTCTGGGTTCCACATGCATGTTTTTGCTGAAGGATGAATACCTTAAACCTTGAGAGTTGAGACCCGTGTAATGGGTACCATGCAATATGACTTCAAAGGGTCTTCATTTGCTCACCGAACCTCTCCAATCCTATCACTGCTGCGTTTATGCCCCTGTACACACGCTTGATTCTCTTATGGAGACATAGCAATCCATAGGTTTTAAGATACTTAGTAGTCAGGTACATTCTTAGGCGTTTAATATGGGGTGTTGAGTCCATTTCGTTGAGCAAGGAGTACCTCTTCTCTATTCCATATTTGGCTTAAGGAACTTTATCTGTGCTCATTTCAATCTCTGGTTTAATGCAGCACCCCAACTCACCTTTCCCCTTAAGCAAGCATAAGTTGGTTTTCTAAATTTGAGACCCTGTTCTGTTTTGGAATTCAGTTCCTGTGTAGCCAATTTTAGATTCCGTGTATTAGTGATATCTTATGATGTTTCTTTTTCTGTGTGACTTATTTCAGTTAGAATCATCGTACCTGAATCCACTTATGCTGCTACGGGCCTGATGACATAGATTTCATTGCTGAGAGATATTGCTTTGTAAGTAAATACCACAACTTGTTTATCCATTTTTCACTTTCTGTGATATTGAACTTGTATGGTAAACGAGGTTCTTGTAAACAGAGGCGTCCCAAACTTTGGGGTGGCTGTGTCTTTTTGATTTTAATATCCCTAAGCTATAGGACCATAAGTGGAAGTGCCCTAGGCTCTGTTGCTTTGTTTTTTAGATGTTTCAGGAAACACCATACACTTCTCCCTAGTGTCTGTTGGCAATTTACATCCCACCCATCAGCATAACAAGGCTCCCAGTTCTCCATGGCCTGTCCTGCCTTTCTGGATTTTACACTTTCTTCAGATGGCCCTTTTGACCGGGGGGAAGTGAGACTTCATTGTAGTGCAGATTTCCTTTGCAAGTTTGCTTGGTTGGCCAAAAAGGGCGTATGCGTTTTTTCCTGAATATATTCAGGAAAAAACGCATACGCCCTTTTTGGCCAAGTGCATCATTGTGGACGTTCTGCCTCTTTTCCTATGCTTTCAATGCAATTCCAGTCTACCTCCTGAAATCGGTTTCCTGCAATTCTGCCCCGCTTTCAAGTCCTCTTGGCAGCCTTACTTCAGTATATTTTTGGACCATAGCTGTCATTTATAACTCTGCAGGTTTGTGAATTACAGTGCCCCTGAGCTCCTTTCTTCAACTCGCTTTCTTTTGAGCTGGCCGCAACACCGCAGGATGGCTTCAGGCCCTAATCTGGTTCCGGCACGGCACGCTGAGCCTTTGGTTAATTCCTCTTCCTGGTGGGAAATGAGAGTTAAATTTGCCCGTCCAGACACCTCCAGCTAGTCTCTCATTGGTTCTCGCTATTCCTGTTCATCTTCCGCAGAAATTGCAAACTGGGCCAAACAGGAGGTTAAAGGGACTGACTCTCCAAGTCGGGAGAATGTTAGTAAACCGTCTGGAATGTTGCACCCGAGTACCAGGGTACGAAAACTGACACATATTTGAACACGTCTCCCGATCACATGGTTGATCATATTCTAGGTTCCACATGCATGTTTTAGCTGAAGGAAGAATACCTTAAACCTGGAGAGTTGAGACCCGTGGAATGGGCACCATGCAATATGACTTCAAAGGGTCTTCATTTGCTCACCGAACCTCTCCAATCCTATCACTGCTGCGTTTATGCCCCTGTACACACGCTTGATTGTCTTTCAGAGACATAGCAATCCATAGGTTTTAAGATACTTACTAGTCAGGTACATTCTTAGGCGTTTAATATGCGGTGTTGAGTCCATTTCGTTGAGCAAGGAGTAGCTCTTGTCTATTCCATATTTGGCTTAAGGAACTTTATCTGTGCTCATTTCAATCTCTGGTTTTATGCAGCACCCCAACTCACCTTTCCCCTTAAGCAAGCATAAGATGGTTTTCTAAATTTGAGACCCTGTTCTGTTCTGTAATTCAGTTCCTGTGTAGCCAAGTTTATATTCCGTGTATTACTGATATCTTATGATGTTTCTTTTTCTGTGTGACTTATTTCAGTTAGAATCATCGTACCTGAATCCACTCATTACGCTGCTACGGGCCTGATGACATAGATTTCTTTGCTGAGTGATACTGCATTGTACGTAAGTACCACAAGTTCTTTATCCATTTTTCACTTTCTGTGATATTGAACTTGTATGGTAAACGAGGTTCTTGTAAACAGAGGCGTCCCAAATTTTGGGGTGGCTGTGTCTTTTTGATTTTAATTTCCCTAAGCTATAGGACCATAAGTGGAAGTGCCCTAGGCTCTGTTGCTTTGTTTTTTAGATGTTTCAGGAAACACCATACACTTCTCCGGAGTGTCTGTTGGCAATTTACATCCCGCCCATCAGCATAACAAGGCTCCCAGTTCTCCATGGCCTGTCCTGCCTTTCTGGATTTTACACTTTCTTCAGATGGCCCTTTTGACCGGGGGGAAGTGAGACTTCATTGTAGTGCAGATTTCCTTTGCAAGCTTGCTTGGTTGGCCAAAAAGGGCGTATGCGTTTTTTCCTGAATATATTCAGGAAAAAACGCATACGCCCTTTTTGGCCAAGTGCATCATTGTGGACGTTCTGCCTCTTTTCCTATGCTTTCAATGCAATTCCAGTCTACCTCCTGAAATCGGTTTCCTGCAATTCTGCCCCGCTTTCAAGTCCTCTTGGCAGCCTTACTTCAGTATATTTTTGGACGATAGCTGTCATTTATACCTCTGCAGGTTTGTGAATTACAGTGCCCCTGAGCTCCTTTCTTCAACTCGCTTTCTTGTGAGCTGGCCGCAACACCGCAGGATGGCTTCAGGCCCTAATCTGGTTCCGACACGGCATGCTGAGCCTTTGGTTAATTCCTCTTCCTGATGGGAAATGAGAGTTAAATTTGCCCGTCCAGACACCTCCAGCTAGTCTCTCATTGGTTCTCGCTATTCCTGTTCATCTTCCGCAGAAATTGCAAACTGGGCCAAACAGGAGGTTAAAGGGACTGACTCTCCAAGTCGGGAGAGTGTTAGTAAAGCGTCTGGAATGTTGCACCCGAGTACCAGGGTACGAAAATTGAGACATATTTGAACACGTCTCCCGATCACATGGTTGATCATACTCTAGGTTCCACATGCATGTTTTAGCTGAAGGAAGAATACCTTAAAACTGGGTAGTTGAAACCCGTGGAATGGGTACCATGTAATATGACTTCAAAGGGTCTTCATTTGCTCACCGAACCTCTCCAATCCTATCACTGCTGCCTTTATGCTCCTGTACACACACTTGATTCTCTTTTGGAGACATAGCAATCCATAGGTTTTAAGATACTTACTAGTCAGGTACATTCTTAGGCATTTAATATGCGGTGTTGAGTCCATTTCGTTGAGCAAGGAGTAGCTCTTGTCTATTCCATATTTGGCTTAAGGAACTTTATCTGTGCTCATTTCAATCTGTGGTTTTATGCAGCACCCCAACTCACCTTTCCCCTTAAGCAAGCATAAGATGGTTTTCTAAATTTGAGACCCTGTTCTGTTCTGTAATTCAGTTCCGGTGTTGCTAAATTTACATTCTGTGTATTACTGATATCTTATGATGTTTCTTTTTCTGTGTGACTTATTTCAGTTAGGATCATCATACCTGAATCCACTCATTGTGCTGCTAAGGGCCTGATGACATAGATTTCATTGCTGAGTGATATTGCTTTGTAAGTAAATACCACAACTTCTTTATCCATTTTTCACTTTCTGCGATGTTGAACTTCTACTGTAAACGAGGTTCTTGTAAACAGAGGCGTCCCAAACTTTGGGGTGGCTGTGTCTTTTTGATTTTAATTTCCCTAAGCTATAGGACCATAAGTGGAAGTACCCTAGGCTCTGTTGCTTTGTTTTTTAGATGTTTCAGGAAACACCATACACTTCTCCCGAGTGGCTGTTGGCAATTTACATCCCGCCCATCAGCATAACAAGGCTCCCAGTTCTCCACGGCCTGTCCTGCCTTTCTGGATTTTACACTTTTCTCAGATGGCCCTTTTGACCGGGGGGAAGTGAGACTTCTTTGTAGTGCAGATTTCCTTTGCAAGTTTGCTTGGTTGGCCAAAAACGGCATATGCGTTTTTTCCTGAATATATTCAGGAAAAAACGCATACGCCCTTTTTGGCCAAGTGCATCATTGTGGACATTCTGCCTCTTTTCCTATGCTTTCAATGCAATTCCAGTCTACCTCCTGAAATCGGTTTCCTGCAATTCTGCCCCGCTTTCAAGTCCTCTTGGCAGCCTTACTTCAGTATATTTTTGGACGATAGCTGTCATTTATAACTCTGCAGGTTTGTGAATTGCAGTGCCCCTGAGCTCCTTTCTTCAACTCGCTTTCTTTTGAGCTGGCCGCAACACCGCAGGATGGCTTCAGGCCCTAATCTGGTTCCGGCACGGCACGCTGAGCCTTTGGTTATTTCCTCTTCCTGGTGGGAAATGAGAGTTAAATTTGCCCGTCCAGACACCTCCAGCTAGTCTCTCATTGGTTCTCCCTATTCCTGTTCATCTTCCGCAGAAATTGCAAACTGGACCAAACAGGAAGTTAAAGGCGCTGACTCTCCAAGTGGGGAGAGTGTTAGTAAAGCGTCTGGAATGTTGCACCCGAGTACCAGGGGAGGAAAACTGAGACATATTTGAACACGTCTCCCGATCACATGGTTGATCATACTCTAGGTTCCACATGCATGTTTTAGCTGAAGGAAGAATACCTTAAACATGGGTAGTTGAAACCCGTGGAATGGGTACCATGCAATATGACTTCAAAGGGTCTTCATTAGCTCACCGAACCTCTCCAATACTATCACTGCTGCGTTTATGCCCCTGTACACACGCTTGATTCTCTTTCGGAGACATAGCAATCCATAGGTTTTAAGATACTTACTAGTCAGGTACATTCTTAGGCGTTTAATACGCGGTGTTGAGTCCATTTCGTTGAGCAAGGAGTAGCTCTTGTCTATTCCATATTTGGCTTAAGGAACTTTATCTGTGCTCATTTCAATCTCTGGTTTTATGCAGCACCCCAACTCACCTTTCCCCTTAAGCAAGCATAAGTTGGTTTTCTAAATTTGAGACCTTGTTCTGTTTTGGAATTCAGTTCCTGTGTAGCCAAGTTTACATTCCGTGTATTAGTGATATCTTATGATGTTTCTTTTTCTGTGTGACTTATTTCAGTTAGAATCATCGTACCTGAATCCACTCATTATGCTGCTACGGGCCTGATGACATAGATTTCATTGCTGAATGATACTGCATTGTACGTAAGTACCACAAGTTCTTTATCCATTTTTCACTTTCTGTTATATTGAACTTGTACGGTAAACGAGGTTCTTGTAAACAGAGGCGTCCCAAACTTTGGGGTGGCTGTGTCTTTTTGATTTTAATTTCCCTAAGCTATAGGACCATAAGTGGAAGTGCCCTAGGCTCTGTTGCTTTGTTTTTTAGATGTTTCAGGAAACACCATACACTTCTCCAGAGTGTCTGTTGGCAATTTACATCCCGCCCATCAGTATAACAAGCCTCCCAGTTCTCCATGGCCTGTCCTGCCTTTCTGGATTTTACAGTTTTTTCAGATGGCCCTTTTGACCGGGGGGAAGTGAGACTTCATTGTAGTGCAGATTTCCTTTGCAAGCTTGCTTGGTTGGCCAAAAAGGGCGTATGCGTTTTTTCCTGAATATATTCAGGAAAAAACGCATACGCCCTTTTTGGCCAAGTGCATCATTGTGGACGTTCTGCCTCTTTTCCTATGCTTTCAATGCAATTCCAGTCTACCTCCTGAAATCGGTTTCCTGCAATTCTGCCCCGCTTTCAAGTCCTCTTGGCAGCCTTACTTCAGTATATTTTTGGACGATAGCTGTCATTTATAACTCTGCAGGTTTGTGAATTACAGTGCCCCTGAGCTCCTTTCTTCAACTCGCTTTCTTGTGAGCTGGCCGCAACACCGCAGGATGGCTTCAGGCCCTAATCTTGTTCCGGCACGGCACGCTGAGCCTTTGGTTATTTCCTCTTCCTGGTGGGAAATGAGAGTTAAATTTGCCCGTCCAGACACCTCCAGCTAGTCTCTCATTGGTTCTCCCTATTCCTGTTCATCTTTCGCAGAAATTGCAAACTGGACCAAACAGGAGGTTAAAGGCCCTGACTCTCCAAGTCGGGAGAGTGTTAGTAAAGCATCTGGAATGTGCACCCGAGTACCAGGGTACGAAAACTGAGACATATTTGAACACGTCTCCCGATCACATGGTTGATCATACTCTAGGTTCAACATGCATGTTTTAGCTGAAGGAAGAATACCTTAAACCTGGATAATTGAAACCCGTGGAATGGGTACCATGCAATATGACTTCAAAGGGTCTTCATTTGATCACCGAACCTCTCCAATCCTATCACTGCTGCGTTTATGCCCCTGTACACATGCTTGATTCTCTTTCGGAGACATAGCAATCCATAGGTTTTAAGATACTTACTAGTCAGGTACATTCTTTGGCGTTTAACATGGGGTGTTGAGTCCTTTTCGTTGAGCAAGGAGTAGCTCTTGTCTATTCCATATTTGGCTTAAGGAACTTTATCTGTTCTCATTTCAATCTCTGGTTTTATGCAGCACCCCAACTCACCTTTACCCTTAAGCAAGCATAAGTTGGTTTTCTAAATTTGAGACCCTGTTCTGTTTTGGAATTCAGTTCCTGTGTAGCCAAGTTTACATTCCGTGTATTACTGATATCTTACGATGTTTCTTTTTCTGTGTGACTTATTTCAGTTAGAATCATCGTACCTGAATCCACTCATTATGCTGCTAAGGGCCTGATGACATAGATTTCATTGCTGAGTGATATTGCTTTGTAAGTAAATACCACAACTTCTTTATCCATTTTTCACTTTCTGCGATGTTGAACTTGTACTGTAAACGAGGTTCTTGTAAACAGAGCCATTCCAAACTTTGGGGTGGCTGTGTCTTTTTGAATTTAATTTCCCTAAGCTATAGGACCATAAGTGGAAGTGCCCTAGGCTCTGTTGCTTTGTTTTTTACATGTTTCAGGAAACACCATACACTTCTCCCGAGTGTCTGTTGGCAAATTACATCCCGCCCATCAGCATAACAAGGCTCCCAGTTTTCCATGGCCTGTCCTGACTTTCTAGATTTTACACTTTTTTCAGATGGCCCTTTTGACCGTGGGGAAGTGAGACTTCATTGTAGTGCAGATTTCCTTTGCAAGCTTGCTTGGTTGGCCAAAAAGGGCGTATGCGTTTTTTCCTGAATATATTCAGAAAAAACGCATACGCACTTTTTAGCCAAGTGCATCATTGTGGACGTTCTGCCTCTTTTCCTATGCTTTCAATGCAATTCCAGTCTACCTCCTGAAATCGGTTTCCTGCAATTCTGCCCCACTTTTAAGTCCTCTTGGCAGCCTTACTTCAGTATATTTTTGGACGATAGCTGTCATTTATAACTCTGCAGGTTTGTGAATTACAGTGCCCCTGAGCTCCTTTCTTCAACTCGCTTTCTTTTGAGATGGCCGCAACACCGCATGATGGCTTCAGGCCCTAATCTGGTTCCGGCACGGCACGCTGAGCCTTTGGTTAATTCCTCTGCCTGGTGGGAAATGAGAGTTAAATTTGCCCGTCCAGACACCTCCAGCTAGTCTCTCATTGGTTCTCGCTATTCCTGTTCATCTTCCGCAGAAATTGCAAACTGGGCCAAACAGGAGGTTAAAGGGACTGACTCTCCAAGTCGGGAGAGTGTTAGTAAAGCTTCTGGAATGTTGCACCCGAGTACCAGGGTACAAAAACTGAGACATATTTGAACACATCTCCCGATCACATGGTTGATCATACTCTAGGTTCCACATGCATGTTTTAGCTGAAGGAAAAATACCTTAAACCTGGGTAGTTGAAACCCGTGGAATGGGTACCATGCAATATGACTTCAAAGGGTCTTCATTTGCTCACCGAACCTCTCCAATCCTATCACTGCTGCGTTTATTCCCCTGTACATACGCTTGATTGTCTTTCAGAGACATAGCAATCCATAGGTTTTAAGATACTTACTAGTCAGGTACATTCTTAGGCGTTTAATATGCGGTGTTGAGTTCATTTCGTTGAGCAAGGAGTAGCTCTTGTCTATTCCATATTTGGCTTAAGGAACTTTATCTGTGCTCATTTCAATCTCTGGTTTTATGCAACACCCCAACTCACCTTTCCCCTTAAGCAAGCATAAGATGGTTTTCTAAATTTGAGACCCTGTTCTGTTCTGTAATTCAGTTCCTGTGTAGCCAAGTTTACATTCCGTGTATTACTGATATCTTATGATGTTTCTTTTTCTGTGTGACTTATTTCAGTTAGAATCATCGTACCTGAATCCACTCATTACGCTGCTACGGGCCTGATGACATAGATTTCTTTGCTGAGTGATACTGCATTGTACGTAAGTACCACAATTTCTTTATCCATTTTTCACTTTCTGTGATATTGAACTTGTATGGTAAACGAGGTTCTTGTAAACAGAGGCGTCCCAAATTTTGGGGTGGCTGTGTCTTTTTGATTTTAATTTCCCTAAGCTATAGGACCATAAGTGGAAGTGCCCTAGGCTCTGTTGCTTTGTTTTTTAGATGTTTCAGGAAACACCATACACTTCTCCCGAGTGTCTGTTGGCAATTTACATCCCGCCCATCAGCATAACAAGGCTCCCAGTTCTCCATGGCCTGTCCTGCCTTTCTGGATTTTACACTTTTTTCAGATGGCCCTTTTGACCGTGGGGAAGTGAGACTTCATTGTAGTGCAGATTTCCTTTGCAAGCTTGCTTGGTTGGCCAAAAAGGGAGTATGCGTTTTTTCCTGAATATATTCAGGAAAAAACGCATACGCCCTTTTTGGCCAAGTGCATCATTGTGGACGTTCTGCCTCTTTTCCTATGCTTTCAATGCAATTCCAGTCTACCTCCTGAAATCGGTTTCCTGCAATTCTGCCCCGCTTTCAAGTCCTCTTGGCAGCCTTACTTCAGTATATTTTTGGACGATAGCTGTCATTTATACCTCTGCAGGTTTGTGAATTACAGTGCCCCTGAGCTCCTTTCTTCAACTCGCTTTCTTGTGAGCTGGCCGCAACACCGCAGGATGGCTTCAGGCCCTAATCTGGTTCCGACACGGCATGCTGAGCCTTTGGTTAATTCCTCTTCCTGATGGGAAATGAGAGTTAAATTTGCCCGTCCAGACACCTCCAGCTAGTCTCTCATTGGTTCTCCCTATTCCTGTTCATCTTCCGCAGAAATTGCAAACTGGACCAAACAGGAGGTTAAAGGCGCTGACTCTCCAAGTGGGGAGAGTGTTAGTAAAGCGTCTGGAATGTTGCACCCGAGTACCAGGGGAGGAAAACTGAGACATATTTGAACACGTCTCCCGATCACATGGTTGATCATACTCTAGGTTCCACATGCATGTTTTAGCTGAAGGAAGAATACCTTAAACATGGGTAGTTGAAACCCGTGGAATGGGTACCATGCAATATGACTTCAAAGGGTCTTCATTAGCTCACCGAACCTCTCCAATACTATCACTGCTGCGTTTATGCCCCTGTACACACGCTTGATTCTCTTTCGGAGACATAGCAATCCATAGGTTTTAAGATACTTACTAGTCAGGTACATTCGTAGGCGTTTAATACGCGGTGTTGAGTCCATTTCGTTGAGCAAGGAGTAGCTCTTGTCTATTCCATATTTGGCTTAAGGAACTTTATCTGTGCTCATTTCAATCTCTGGTTTTATGCAGCACCCCAACTCACCTTTCCCCTTAAGCAAGCATAAGTTGGTTTTCTAAATTTGAGACCTTGTTCTGTTTTGGAATTCAGTTCCTGTGTAGCCAAGTTTACATTCCGTGTATTAGTGATATCTTATGATGTTTCTTTTTCTGTGTGACTTATTTCAGTTAGAATCATCGTACCTGAATCCACTCATTATGCTGCTACGGGCCTGATGACATAGATTTCATTGCTGAATGATACTGCATTGTACGTAAGTACCACAAGTTCTTTATCCATTTTTCACTTTCTGTGATATTGAACTTGTATGGTAAACGAGGTTCTTGTAAACAGAGGCGTCCCAAATTTTGGGGTGGCTGTGTCTTTTTGATTTTAATTTCCCTAAGCTATAGGACCATAAGTGGAAGTGCCCTAGGCTCTGTTGCTTTGTTTTTTAGATGTTTCAGGAAACACCATACACTTCTCCCGAGTGTCTGTTGGCAATTTACATCCCGCCCATCAGCATAACAAGGCTCCCAGTTCTCCATGGCCTGTCCTGCCTTTCTGGATTTTACACTTTTTTCAGATGGCCCTTTTGACCGGGGGGAAGTGAGACTTCATTGTAGTGCAGATTTCCTTTGCAAGCTTGCTTGGTTGGCCAAAAATGGAGTATGCGTTTTTTCCTGAATATATTCAGGAAAAAACGCATACGCCCTTTTTGGCCAAGTGCATCATTGTGGACGTTCTGCCTCTTTTCCTATGCTTTCAATGCAATTCCAGTCTACCTCCTGAAATCGGTTTCCTGCAATTCTGCCCCGCTTTCAAGTCCTCTTGGCAGCCTTACTTCAGTCTATTTTTGGACGATAGCTGTCATTTATACCTCTGCAGGTTTGTGAATTACAGTGCCCCTGAGCTCCTTTCTTCAACTCGCTTTCTTGTGAGCTGGCCGCAACACCGCAGGATGGCTTCAGGCCCTAATCTGGTTCCGACACGGCATGCTGAGCCTTTGGTTAATTCCTCTTCCTGATGGGAAATGAGAGTTAAATTTGCCCGTCCAGACACCTCCAGCTAGTCTCTCATTGGTTCTCCCTATTCCTGTTCATCTTCCGCAGAAATTGCAAACTGGACCAAACAGGAGGTTAAAGGCGCTGACTCTCCAAGTGGGGAGAGTGTTAGTAAAGCGTCTGGAATGTTGCACCCGAGTACCAGGGGAGGAAAACTGAGACATATTTGAACACGTCTCCCGATCACATGGTTGATCATACTCTAGGTTCCACATGCATGTTTTAGCTGAAGGAAGAATACCTTAAACATGGGTAGTTGAAACCCGTGGAATGGGTACCATGCAATATGACTTCAAAGGGTCTTCATTAGCTCACCGAACCTCTCCAATACTATCACTGCTGCGTTTATGCCCCTGTACACACGCTTGATTCTCTTTCGGAGACATAGCAATCCATAGGTTTTAAGATACTTACTAGTCAGGTACATTCGTAGGCGTTTAATACGCGGTGTTGAGTCCATTTCGTTGAGCAAGGAGTAGCTCTTGTCTATTCCATATTTGGCTTAAGGAACTTTATCTGTGCTCATTTCAATCTCTGGTTTTATGCAGCACCCCAACTCACCTTTCCCCTTAAGCAAGCATAAGTTGGTTTTCTAAATTTGAGACCTTGTTCTGTTTTGGAATTCAGTTCCTGTGTAGCCAAGTTTACATTCCGTGTATTAGTGATATCTTATGATGTTTCTTTTTCTGTGTGACTTATTTCAGTTAGAATCATCGTACCTGAATCCACTCATTATGCTGCTACGGGCCTGATGACATAGATTTCATTGCTGAATGATACTGCATTGTACGTAAGTACCACAAGTTCTTTATCCATTTTTCACTTTCTGTTATATTGAACTTGTACGGTAAACGAGGTTCTTGTAAACAGAGGCGTCCCAAACTTTGGGGTGGCTGTGTCTTTTTGATTTTAATTTCCCTAAGCTATAGGACCATAAGTGGAAGTGCCCTAGGCTCTGTTGCTTTGTTTTTTAGATGTTTCAGGAAACACCATACACTTCTCCGGAGTGTCTGTTGGCAATTTACATCCCGCCCATCAGTATAACAAGCCTCCCAGTTCTCCATGGCCTGTCCTGCCTTTCTGGATTTTACACTTTTTTCAGATGGCCCTTTTGACTGGGGGGAAGTGAGACTTCATTGTAGTGCAGATTTCCTTTGCAAGCTTGCTTGGTTGGCCAAAAAGGGCGTATGCGTTTTTTCCTGAATATATTCAGGAAAAAACGCATACGCCCTTTTTGGCCAAGTGCATCATTGTGGACGTTCTGCCTCTTTTCCTATGCTTTCAATGCAATTCCAGTCTACCTCCTGAAATCGGTTTCCTGCAATTCTGCCCCGCTTTCAAGTCCTCTTGGCAGCCTTACTTCAGTATATTTTTGGACGATAGCTGTCATTTATAACTCTGCAGGTTTGTGAATTACAGTGCCCCTGAGCTCCTTTCTTCAACTCGCTTTCTTGTGAGCTGGCCGCAACACCGCAGGATGGCTTCAGGCCCTAATCTTGTTCCGGCACGGCACGCTGAGCCTTTGGTTAATTCCTCTTCCTGGTGGGAAATGAGAGTTAAATTTGCCCGTCCAGACACCTCCAGCTAGTCTCTCATTGGTTCTCCCTATTCCTGTTCATCTTTCGCAGAAATTGCAAACTGGACCAAACAGGAGGTTAAAGGCCCTGACTCTCCAAGTCGGGAGAGTGTTAGTAAAGCATCTGGAATGTGCACCCGAGTACCAGGGTACGAAAACTGAGACATATTTGAACACGTCTCCCGATCACATGGTTGATCATACTCTAGGTTCAACATGCATGTTTTAGCTGAAGGAAGAATACCTTAAACCTGGATAATTGAAACCCGTGGAATGGGTACCATGCAATATGACTTCAAAGGGTCTTCATTTGATCACCGAACCTCTCCAATCCTATCACTGCTGCGTTTATGCCCCTGTACACATGCTTGATTCTCTTTCGGAGACATAGCAATCCATAGGTTTTAAGATAGTTACTAGTCAGGTACATTCTTTGGCGTTTAACATGGGGTGTTGAGTCCTTTTCGTTGAGCAAGGAGTAGCTCTTGTCTATTCCATATTTGGCTTAAGGAACTTTATCTGTGCTCATTTCAATCTCTGGTTTTATGCAGCACCCCAACTCACCTTTCCCCTTAAGCAAGCATAAGTTGGTTTTCTAAATTTGAGACCCTGTTCTGTTCTGTAATTCAGTTCCTGTGTAGCCAAGTTTACATTCCGTGTATTACTGATATCTTATGATGTTCCTTTCTCTGTGTGACTTATTTCAGTTAGAATCATCATACCTGAATCCACTCATTGTGCTGCTAAGGGCCTGATGACATAGATTTCATTGCTGAGTGATATTGCTTTGTAAGTAAATACCACAACTTCTTTATCCATTTTTCACTTTCTGCGATGTTCAACTTGTACTGTAAATGAGGTTCTTCTAAACAGAGTCGACCCAAACTTTGGGGTGGCTGTGTCTTTTTGATTTTAATTTCCCTAAGCTATAGGACCATAAGTGGAAGTGCCCTAGGCTCTGTTGCTTTGTTTTTTAGATGTTTCAGGAAACACCATACACTTCTCCCGAGTGTCTGTTGGCAATTTACATCCCGCCCATCAGCATAACAAGGCTCCCAGTTCTCCATGGCCTGTCCTGCCTTTCTAGATTTTACACTTTTTGCAGATGGCCCTTTTGACCGGGGGGAAGTGAGACTTCATTGTAGTGCAGATTTCTTTGCAAGCTTGCTTGGTTGGCCAAAAAGGGCGTATGCGTTTTTTCCTGAATATATTCAGGAAAAAACGCATACGCCCTTTTTGGCCAAGTGCATCATTGTGGACGTTCTGCCTCTTTTCGTATGCTTTCAATGCAATTCCAGTCTACCTCCTGAAATCGGTTTCCTGCAATTCTGCCCCGCTTTCAAGTCCTCTTGGCAGCCTTACTTCAGTATATTTTTGGACGATAGCTGTCATTTATAACTCTGCAGGTTTGTGAATTACAGTGCCCCTGAGCTCCTTTCTTCAACTCGCTTTCTTTTGAGCTGGCCGCAACACCGCAGGATGGCTTCAGGCCCTAATCTGGTTCCGGCACGGCACGCTGAGCCTTTGGTTATTTCCTCTTCCTGGTGGGAAATGAGAGTTAAATTTGCCCGTCCAGACACCTCCAGCTAGTCTCTCATTGGTTCTCGCTATTCCTGTTCATCTTCCGCAGAAATTGCAAACTGGGCCAAACAGGAGGTTAAAGGGACTGACTCTCCAAGTCGGGAGAGTGTTAGTAAACCGTCTGGAATGTTGCACCCGAGTACCAGGGTACGAAAACTGACACATATTTGAACACGTCTCCCGATCACATGGTTGATCATATTCTAGGTTCCACATGCATGTTTTAGCTGAAGGAAGAATACCTTAAACCTGGAGAGTTGAGACCCGTGGAATGGGCACCATGCAATATGACTTCAAAGGGTCTTCATTTGCTCACCGAACCTCTCCAATCCTATCACTGCTGCGTTTATGCCCCTGTACACACGCTTGATTGTCTTTCAGAGACATAGCAATCCATAGGTTTTAAGATACTTACTAGTCAGGTACATTCTTAGGCGTTTAATATGCGGTGTTGAGTCCATTTCGTTGAGCAAGGAGTAGCTCTTGTCTATTCCATATTTGGCTTAAGGAACTTTATCTGTGCTCATTTCAATCTCTGGTTTTATGCAGCACCCCAACTCACCTTTCCCCTTAAGCAAGCATAAGATGGTTTTCTAAATTTGAGACCCTGTTCTGTTCTGTAATTCAGTTCCTGTGTAGCCAAGTTTATATTCCGTGTATTACTGATATCTTATGATGTTTCTTTTTCTGTGTGACTTATTTCAGTTAGAATCATCGTACCTGAATCCACTCATTACGCTGCTACGGGCCTGATGACATAGATTTCTTTGCTGAGTGATACTGCATTGTACGTAAGTACCACAAGTTCTTTATCCATTTTTCACTTTCTGTGATATTGAACTTGTATGGTAAACGAGGTTCTTGTAAACAGAGGCGTCCCAAATTTTGGGGTGGCTGTGTCTTTTTGATTTTAATTTCCCTAAGCTATAGGACCATAAGTGGAAGTGCCCTAGGCTCTGTTGCTTTGTTTTTTAGATGTTTCAGGAAACACCATACACTTCTCCCGAGTGTCTGTTGGCAATTTACATCCCGCCCATCAGCATAACAAGGCTCCCAGTTCTCCATGGCCTGTCCTGCCTTTCTGGATTTTACACTTTCTTCAGATGGCCCTTTTGACCGGGGGGAAGTGAGACTTCATTGTAGTGCAGATTTCCTTTGCAAGCTTGCTTGGTTGGCCAAAAAGGGCGTATGCGTTTTTTCCTGAATATATTCAGGAAAAAACGCATACGCCCTTTTTGGCCAAGTGCATCATTGTGGACGTTCTGCCTCTTTTCCTATGCTTTCAATGCAATTCCAGTCTACCTCCTGAAATCGGTTTCCTGCAATTCTGCCCCGCTTTCAAGTCCTCTTGGCAGCCTTACTTCAGTATATTTTTGGACGATAGCTGTCATTTATACCTCTGCAGGTTTGTGAATTACAGTGCCCCTGAGCTCCTTTCTTCAACTCGCTTTCTTGTGAGCTGGCCGCAACACCGCAGGATGGCTTCAGGCCCTAATCTGGTTCCGACACGGCATGCTGAGCCTTTGGTTAATTCCTCTTCCTGATGGGAAATGAGAGTTAAATTTGCCCGTCCAGACACCTCCAGCTAGTCTCTCATTGGTTCTCGCTATTCCTGTTCATCTTCCGCAGAAATTGCAAACTGGGCCAAACAGGAGGTTAAAGGGACTGACTCTCCAAGTCGGGAGAGTGTTAGTAAAGCGTCTGGAATGTTGCACCCGAGTACCAGGGTACGAAAATTGAGACATATTTGAACACGTCTCCCGATCACATGGTTGATCATACTCTAGGTTCCACATGCATGTTTTAGCTGAAGGAAGAATACCTTAAAACTGGGTAGTTGAAACCCGTGGAATGGGTACCATGTAATATGACTTCAAAGGGTCTTCATTTGCTCACCGAACCTCTCCAATCCTATCACTGCTGCCTTTATGCTCCTGTACACACGCTTGATTCTCTTTTGGAGACATAGCAATCCATAGGTTTTAAGATACTTACTAGTCAGGTACATTCTTAGGCATTTAATATGCGGTGTTGAGTCCATTTCGTTGAGCAAGGAGTAGCTCTTGTCTATTCCATATTTGGCTTAAGGAACTTTATCTGTGCTCATTTCAATCTGTGGTTTTATGCAGCACCCCAACTCACCTTTCCCCTTAAGCAAGCATAAGATGGTTTTCTAAATTTGAGACCCTGTTCTGTTCTGTAATTCAGTTCCGGTGTTGCTAAATTTACATTCTGTGTATTACTGATATCTTATGATGTTTCTTTTTCTGTGTGACTTATTTCAGTTAGGATCATCATACCTGAATCCACTCATTGTGCTGCTAAGGGCCTGATGACATAGATTTCATTGCTGAGTGATATTGCTTTGTAAGTAAATACCACAACTTCTTTATCCATTTTTCACTTTCTGCGATGTTGAACTTCTACTGTAAACGAGGTTCTTGTAAACAGAGGCGTCCCAAACTTTGGGGTGGCTGTGTCTTTTTGATTTTAATTTCCCTAAGCTATAGGACCATAAGTGGAAGTACCCTAGGCTCTGTTGCTTTGTTTTTTAGATGTTTCAGGAAACACCATACACTTCTCCCGAGTGGCTGTTGGCAATTTACATCCCGCCCATCAGCATAACAAGGCTCCCAGTTCTCCACGGCCTGTCCTGCCTTTCTGGATTTTACACTTTTCTCAGATGGCCCTTTTGACCGGGGGGAAGTGAGACTTCTTTGTAGTGCAGATTTCCTTTGCAAGTTTGCTTGGTTGGCCAAAAACGGCATATGCGTTTTTTCCTGAATATATTCAGGAAAAAACGCATACGCCCTTTTTGGCCAAGTGCATCATTGTGGACATTCTGCCTCTTTTCCTATGCTTTCAATGCAATTCCAGTCTACCTCCTGAAATCGGTTTCCTGCAATTCTGCCCCGCTTTCAAGTCCTCTTGGCAGCCTTACTTCAGTATATTTTTGGACGATAGCTGTCATTTATAACTCTGCAGGTTTGTGAATTGCAGTGCCCCTGAGCTCCTTTCTTCAACTCGCTTTCTTTTGAGCTGGCCGCAACACCGCAGGATGGCTTCAGGCCCTAATCTGGTTCCGGCACGGCACGCTGAGCCTTTGGTTATTTCCTCTTCCTGGTGGGAAATGAGAGTTAAATTTGCCCGTCCAGACACCTCCAGCTAGTCTCTCATTGGTTCTCCCTATACCTGTTCATCTTCCGCAGAAATTGCAAACTGGACCAAACAGGAAGTTAAAGGCGCTGACTCTCCAAGTGGGGAGAGTGTTAGTAAAGCGTCTGGAATGTTGCACCCGAGTACCAGGGGAGGAAAACTGAGACATATTTGAACACGTCTCCCGATCACATGGTTGATCATACTCTAGGTTCCACATGCATGTTTTAGCTGAAGGAAGAATACCTTAAACATGGGTAGTTGAAACCCGTGGAATGGGTACCATGCAATATGACTTCAAAGGGTCTTCATTAGCTCACCGAACCTCTCCAATACTATCACTGCTGCGTTTATGCCCCTGTACACACGCTTGATTCTCTTTCGGAGACATAGCAATCCATAGGTTTTAAGATACTTACTAGTCAGGTACATTCTTAGGCGTTTAATACGCGGTGTTGAGTCCATTTCGTTGAGCAAGGAGTAGCTCTTGTCTATTCCATATTTGGCTTAAGGAACTTTATCTGTGCTCATTTCAATCTCTGGTTTTATGCAGCACCCCAACTCACCTTTCCCCTTAAGCAAGCATAAGTTGGTTTTCTAAATTTGAGACCTTGTTCTGTTTTGGAATTCAGTTCCTGTGTAGCCAAGTTTACATTCCGTGTATTAGTGATATCTTATGATGTTTCTTTTTCTGTGTGACTTATTTCAGTTAGAATCATCGTACCTGAATCCACTCATTATGCTGCTACGGGCCTGATGACATAGATTTCATTGCTGAATGATACTGCATTGTACGTAAGTACCACAAGTTCTTTATCCATTTTTCACTTTCTGTTATATTGAACTTGTACGGTAAACGAGGTTCTTGTAAACAGAGGCGTCCCAAACTTTGGGGTGGCTGTGTCTTTTTGATTTTAATTTCCCTAAGCTATAGGACCATAAGTGGAAGTGCCCTAGGCTCTGTTGCTTTGTTTTTTAGATGTTTCAGGAAACACCATACACTTCTCCGGAGTGTCTGTTGGCAATTTACATCCCGCCCATCAGTATAACAAGCCTCCCAGTTCTCCATGGCCTGTCCTGCCTTTCTGGATTTTACACTTTTTTCAGATGGCCCTTTTGACCGGGGGGAAGTGAGACTTCATTGTAGTGCAGATTTCCTTTGCAAGCTTGCTTGGTTGGCCAGAAAGTGCGTATGCGTTTTTTCCTGAATATATTCAGGAAAAAACGCATACGCCCTTTTTGGCCAAGTGCATCATTGTGGACGTTCTGCCTCTTTTCCTATGCTTTCAATGCAATTCCAGTCTACCTCCTGAAATCGGTTTCCTGCAATTCTGCCCCGCTTTCAAGTCCTCTTGGCAGCCTTACTTCAGTATATTTTTGGACGATAGCTGTCATTTATAACTCTGCAGGTTTGTGAATTACAGTGCCCCTGAGCTCCTTTCTTCAACTCGCTTTCTTGTGAGCTGGCCGCAACACCGCAGGATGGCTTCAGGCCCTAATCTTGTTCCGGCACGGCACGCTGAGCCTTTGGTTATTTCCTCTTCCTGGTGGGAAATGAGAGTTAAATTTGCCCGTCCAGACACCTCCAGCTAGTCTCTCATTGGTTCTCCCTATTCCTGTTCATCTTTCGCAGAAATTGCAAACTGGACCAAACAGGAGGTTAAAGGCCCTGACTCTCCAAGTCGGGAGAGTGTTAGTAAAGCATCTGGAATGTGCACCCGAGTACCAGGGTACGAAAACTGAGACATATTTGAACACGTCTCCCGATCACATGGTTGATCATACTCTAGGTTCAACATGCATGTTTTAGCTGAAGGAAGAATACCTTAAACCTGGATAATTGAAACCCGTGGAATGGGTACCATGCAATATGACTTCAAAGGGTCTTCATTTGATCACCGAACCTCTCCAATCCTATCACTGCTGCGTTTATGCCCCTGTACACATGCTTGATTCTCTTTCGGAGACATAGCAATCCATAGGTTTTAAGATACTTACTAGTCAGGTACATTCTTTGGCGTTTAACATGGGGTGTTGAGTCCTTTTCGTTGAGCAAGGAGTAGCTCTTGTCTATTCCATATTTGGCTTAAGGAACTTTATCTGTTCTCATTTCAATCTCTGGTTTTATGCAGCACCCCAACTCACCTTTACCCTTAAGCAAGCATAAGTTGGTTTTCTAAATTTGAGACCCTGTTCTGTTTTGGAATTCAGTTCCTGTGTAGCCAAGTTTACATTCCGTGTATTACTGATATCTTACGATGTTTCTTTTTCTGTGTGACTTATTTCAGTTAGAATCATCGTACCTGAATCCACTCATTATGCTGCTAAGGGCCTGATGACATAGATTTCATTGCTGAGTGATATTGCTTTGTAAGTAAATACCACAACTTCTTTATCCATTTTTCACTTTCTGCGATGTTGAACTTGTACTGTAAACGAGGTTCTTGTAAACAGAGCCATTCCAAACTTTGGGGTGGCTGTGTCTTTTTGAATTTAATTTCCCTAAGCTATAGGACCATAAGTGGAAGTGCCCTAGGCTCTGTTGCTTTTTTTTTTACATGTTTCAGGAAACACCATACACTTCTCCCGAGTGTCTGTTGGCAAATTACATCCCGCCCATCAGCATAACAAGGCTCCCAGTTTTCCATGGCCTGTCCTGACTTTCTAGATTTTACACTTTTTTCAGATGGCCCTTTTGACCGTGGGGAAGTGAGACTTCATTGTAGTGCAGATTTCCTTTGCAAGCTTGCTTGGTTGGCCAAAAAGGGCGTATGCGTTTTTTCCTGAATATATTCAGAAAAAACGCATACGCACTTTTTAGCCAAGTGCATCATTGTGGACGTTCTGCCTCTTTTCCTATGCTTTCAATGCAATTCCAGTCTACCTCCTGAAATCGGTTTCCTGCAATTCTGCCCCACTTTTAAGTCCTCTTGGCAGCCTTACTTCAGTATATTTTTGGACGATAGCTGTCATTTATAACTCTGCAGGTTTGTGAATTACAGTGCCCCTGAGCTCCTTTCTTCAACTCGCTTTCTTTTGAGATGGCCGCAACACCGCATGATGGCTTCAGGCCCTAATCTGGTTCCGGCACGGCACGCTGAGCCTTTGGTTAATTCCTCTGCCTGGTGGGAAATGAGAGTTAAATTTGCCCGTCCAGACACCTCCAGCTAGTCTCTCATTGGTTCTCGCTATTCCTGTTCATCTTCCGCAGAAATTGCAAACTGGGCCAAACAGGAGGTTAAAGGGACTGACTCTCCAAGTCGGGAGAGTGTTAGTAAAGCTTCTGGAATGTTGCACCCGAGTACCAGGGTACGAAAACTGAGACATATTTGAACACATCTCCCGATCACATGGTTGATCATACTCTAGGTTCCACATGCATGTTTTAGCTGAAGGAAAAATACCTTAAACCTGGGTAGTTGAAACCCGTGGAATGGGTACCATGCAATATGACTTCAAAGGGTCTTCATTTGCTCACCGAACCTCTCCAATCCTATCACTGCTGCGTTTATTCCCCTGTACATACGCTTGATTGTCTTTCAGAGACATAGCAATCCATAGGTTTTAAGATACTTACTAGTCAGGTACATTCTTAGGCGTTTAATATGCGGTGTTGAGTTCATTTCGTTGAGCAAGGAGTAGCTCTTGTCTATTCCATATTTGGCTTAAGGAACTTTATCTGTGCTCATTTCAATCTCTGGTTTTATGCAACACCCCAACTCACCTTTCCCCTTAAGCAAGCATAAGATGGTTTTCTAAATTTGAGACCCTGTTCTGTTCTGTAATTCAGTTCCTGTGTAGCCAAGTTTACATTCCGTGTATTACTGATATCTTATGATGTTTCTTTTTCTGTGTGACTTATTTCAGTTAGAATCATCGTACCTGAATCCACTCATTACGCTGCTACGGGCCTGATGACATAGATTTCTTTGCTGAGTGATACTGCATTGTACGTAAGTACCACAATTTCTTTATCCATTTTTCACTTTCTGTGATATTGAACTTGTATGGTAAACGAGGTTCTTGTAAACAGAGGCGTCCCAAATTTTGGGGTGGCTGTGTCTTTTTGATTTTAATTTCCCTAAGCTATAGGACCATAAGTGGAAGTGCCCTAGGCTCTGTTGCTTTGTTTTTTAGATGTTTCAGGAAACACCATACACTTCTCCCGAGTGTCTGTTGGCAATTTACATCCCGCCCATCAGCATAACAAGGCTCCCAGTTCTCCATGGCCTGTCCTGCCTTTCTGGATTTTACACTTTTTTCAGATGGCCCTTTTGACCGGGGGGAAGTGAGACTTCATTGTAGTGCAGATTTCCTTTGCAAGCTTGCTTGGTTGGCCAAAAAGGGAGTATGCGTTTTTTCCTGAATATATTCAGGAAAAAACGCATACGCCCTTTTTGGCCAAGTGCATCATTGTGGACGTTCTGCCTCTTTTCCTATGCTTTCAATGCAATTCCAGTCTACCTCCTGAAATCGGTTTCCTGCAATTCTGCCCCGCTTTCAAGTCCTCTTGGCAGCCTTACTTCAGTATATTTTTGGACGATAGCTGTCATTTATACCTCTGCAGGTTTGTGAATTACAGTGCCCCTGAGCTCCTTTCTTCAACTCGCTTTCTTGTGAGCTGGCCGCAACACCGCAGGATGGCTTCAGGCCCTAATCTGGTTCCGACACGGCATGCTGAGCCTTTGGTTAATTCCTCTTCCTGATGGGAAATGAGAGTTAAATTTGCCCGTCCAGACACCTCCAGCTAGTCTCTCATTGGTT
The DNA here is from genome assembly GCF_964374135.1 of Grampus griseus. Taxonomy (NCBI): domain Eukaryota; kingdom Metazoa; phylum Chordata; class Mammalia; order Artiodactyla; family Delphinidae; genus Grampus; species Grampus griseus. The sequence continues at coordinate 653,578 of NW_028133365.1, read as the reverse complement.
CTCCCTATTCCTGTTCATCTTCCGCAGAAATTGCAAACTGGACCAAACAGGAAGTTAAAGGCGCTGACTCTCCAAGTGGGGAGAGTGTTAGTAAAGCGTCTGGAATGTTGCACCCGAGTACCAGGGGAGGAAAACTGAGACATATTTGAACACGTCTCCCGATCACATGGTTGATCATACTCTAGGTTCCACATGCATGTTTTAGCTGAAGGAAGAATACCTTAAACATGGGTAGTTGAAACCCGTGGAATGGGTACCATGCAATATGACTTCAAAGGGTCTTCATTAGCTCACCGAACCTCTCCAATACTATCACTGCTGCGTTTATGCCCCTGTACACACGCTTGATTCTCTTTCGGAGACATAGCAATCCATAGGTTTTAAGATACTTACTAGTCAGGTACATTCGTAGGCGTTTAATACGCGGTGTTGAGTCCATTTCGTTGAGCAAGGAGTAGCTCTTGTCTATTCCATATTTGGCTTAAGGAACTTTATCTGTGCTCATTTCAATCTCTGGTTTTATGCAGCACCCCAACTCACCTTTCCCCTTAAGCAAGCATAAGTTGGTTTTCTAAATTTGAGACCTTGTTCTGTTTTGGAATTCAGTTCCTGTGTAGCCAAGTTTACATTCCGTGTATTAGTGATATCTTATGATGTTTCTTTTTCTGTGTGACTTATTTCAGTTAGAATCATCGTACCTGAATCCACTCATTATGCTGCTACGGGCCTGATGACATAGATTTCATTGCTGAATGATACTGCATTGTACGTAAGTACCACAAGTTCTTTATCCATTTTTCACTTTCTGTGATATTGAACTTGTATGGTAAACGAGGTTCTTGTAAACAGAGGCGTCCCAAATTTTGGGGTGGCTGTGTCTTTTTGATTTTAATTTCCCTAAGCTATAGGACCATAAGTGGAAGTGCCCTAGGCTCTGTTGCTTTGTTTTTTAGATGTTTCAGGAAACACCATACACTTCTCCCGAGTGTCTGTTGGCAATTTACATCCCGCCCATCAGCATAACAAGGCTCCCAGTTCTCCATGGCCTGTCCTGCCTTTCTGGATTTTACACTTTTTTCAGATGGCCCTTTTGACCGGGGGGAAGTGAGACTTCATTGTAGTGCAGATTTCCTTTGCAAGCTTGCTTGGTTGGCCAAAAAGGGAGTATGCGTTTTTTCCTGAATATATTCAGGAAAAAACGCATACGCCCTTTTTGGCCAAGTGCATCATTGTGGACGTTCTGCCTCTTTTCCTATGCTTTCAATGCAATTCCAGTCTACCTCCTGAAATCGGTTTCCTGCAATTCTGCCCCGCTTTCAAGTCCTCTTGGCAGCCTTACTTCAGTATATTTTTGGACGATAGCTGTCATTTATACCTCTGCAGGTTTGTGAATTACAGTGCCCCTGAGCTCCTTTCTTCAACTCGCTTTCTTGTGAGCTGGCCGCAACACCGCAGGATGGCTTCAGGCCCTAATCTGGTTCCGACACGGCATGCTGAGCCTTTGGTTAATTCCTCTTCCTGATGGGAAATGAGAGTTAAATTTGCCCGTCCAGACACCTCCAGCTAGTCTCTCATTGGTTCTCCCTATTCCTGTTCATCTTCCGCAGAAATTGCAAACTGGACCAAACAGGAAGTTAAAGGCGCTGACTCTCCAAGTGGGGAGAGTGTTAGTAAAGCGTCTGGAATGTTGCACCCGAGTACCAGGGGAGGAAAACTGAGACATATTTGAACACGTCTCCCGATCACATGGTTGATCATACTCTAGGTTCCACATGCATGTTTTAGCTGAAGGAAGAATACCTTAAACCTGGAGAGTTGAGACCCGTGGAATGGGTACCATGCAATATGACTTCAAAGGGTCTTCATTAGCTCACCGAACCTCTCCAATACTATCACTGCTGCGTTTATGCCCCTGTACACACGCTTGATTCTCTTTCGGAGACATAGCAATCCATAGGTTTTAAGATACTTACTAGTCAGGTACATTCTTAGGCGTTTAATACGCGGTGTTGAGTCCATTTCGTTGAGCAAGGAGTAGCTCTTGTCTATTCCATATTTGGCTTAAGGAACTTTATCTGTGCTCATTTCAATCTCTGGTTTTATGCAGCACCCCAACTCACCTTTCCCCTTAAGCAAGCATAAGTTGGTTTTCTAAATTTGAGACCTTGTTCTGTTTTGGAATTCAGTTCCTGTGTAGCCAAGTTTACATTCCGTGTATTAGTGATATCTTATGATGTTTCTTTTTCTGTGTGACTTATTTCAGTTAGAATCATCGTACCTGAATCCACTCATTATGCTGCTACGGGCCTGATGACATAGATTTCATTGCTGAATGATACTGCATTGTACGTAAGTACCACAAGTTCTTTATCCATTTTTCACTTTCTGTTATATTGAACTTGTACGGTAAACGAGGTTCTTGTAAACAGAGGCGTCCCAAACTTTGGGGTGGCTGTGTCTTTTTGATTTTAATTTCCCTAAGCTATAGGACCATAAGTGGAAGTGCCCTAGGCTCTGTTGCTTTGTTTTTTAGATGTTTCAGGAAACACCATACACTTCTCCGGAGTGTCTGTTGGCAATTTACATCCCGCCCATCAGTATAACAAGCCTCCCAGTTCTCCATGGCCTGTCCTGCCTTTCTGGATTTTACACTTTTTTCAGATGGCCCTTTTGACTGGGGGGAAGTGAGACTTCATTGTAGTGCAGATTTCCTTTGCAAGCTTGCTTGGTTGGCCAAAAAGGGCGTATGCGTTTTTTCCTGAATATATTCAGGAAAAAACGCATACGCCCTTTTTGGCCAAGTGCATCATTGTGGACGTTCTGCCTCTTTTCCTATGCTTTCAATGCAATTCCAGTCTACCTCCTGAAATCGGTTTCCTGCAATTCTGCCCCGCTTTCAAGTCCTCTTGGCAGCCTTACTTCAGTATATTTTTGGACGATAGCTGTCATTTATAACTCTGCAGGTTTGTGAATTACAGTGCCCCTGAGCTCCTTTCTTCAACTCGCTTTCTTGTGAGCTGGCCGCAACACCGCAGGATGGCTTCAGGCCCTAATCTTGTTCCGGCACGGCACGCTGAGCCTTTGGTTAATTCCTCTTCCTGGTGGGAAATGAGAGTTAAATTTGCCCGTCCAGACACCTCCAGCTAGTCTCTCATTGGTTCTCCCTATTCCTGTTCATCTTTCGCAGAAATTGCAAACTGGACCAAACAGGAGGTTAAAGGCCCTGACTCTCCAAGTCGGGAGAGTGTTAGTAAAGCATCTGGAATGTGCACCCGAGTACCAGGGTACGAAAACTGAGACATATTTGAACACGTCTCCCGATCACATGGTTGATCATACTCTAGGTTCAACATGCATGTTTTAGCTGAAGGAAGAATACCTTAAACCTGGATAATTGAAACCCGTGGAATGGGTACCATGCAATATGACTTCAAAGGGTCTTCATTTGATCACCGAACCTCTCCAATCCTATCACTGCTGCGTTTATGCCCCTGTACACATGCTTGATTCTCTTTCGGAGACATAGCAATCCATAGGTTTTAAGATAGTTACTAGTCAGGTACATTCTTTGGCGTTTAACATGGGGTGTTGAGTCCTTTTCGTTGAGCAAGGAGTAGCTCTTGTCTATTCCATATTTGGCTTAAGGAACTTTATCTGTGCTCATTTCAATCTCTGGTTTTATGCAGCACCCCAACTCACCTTTCCCCTTAAGCAAGCATAAGTTGGTTTTCTAAATTTGAGACCCTGTTCTGTTCTGTAATTCAGTTCCTGTGTAGCCAAGTTTACATTCCGTGTATTACTGATATCTTATGATGTTCCTTTCTCTGTGTGACTTATTTCAGTTAGAATCATCATACCTGAATCCACTCATTGTGCTGCTAAGGGCCTGATGACATAGATTTCATTGCTGAGTGATATTGCTTTGTAAGTAAATACCACAACTTCTTTATCCATTTTTCACTTTCTGCGATGTTCAACTTGTACTGTAAATGAGGTTCTTCTAAACAGAGTCGACCCAAACTTTGGGGTGGCTGTGTCTTTTTGATTTTAATTTCCCTAAGCTATAGGACCATAAGTGGAAGTGCCCTAGGCTCTGTTGCTTTGTTTTTTAGATGTTTCAGGAAACACCATACACTTCTCCCGAGTGTCTGTTGGCAATTTACATCCCGCCCATCAGCATAACAAGGCTCCCAGTTCTCCATGGCCTGTCCTGCCTTTCTAGATTTTACACTTTTTGCAGATGGCCCTTTTGACCGGGGGGAAGTGAGACTTCATTGTAGTGCAGATTTCTTTGCAAGCTTGCTTGGTTGGCCAAAAAGGGCGTATGCGTTTTTTCCTGAATATATTCAGGAAAAAACGCATACGCCCTTTTTGGCCAAGTGCATCATTGTGGACGTTCTGCCTCTTTTCGTATGCTTTCAATGCAATTCCAGTCTACCTCCTGAAATCGGTTTCCTGCAATTCTGCCCCGCTTTCAAGTCCTCTTGGCAGCCTTACTTCAGTATATTTTTGGACGATAGCTGTCATTTATAACTCTGCAGGTTTGTGAATTACAGTGCCCCTGAGCTCCTTTCTTCAACTCGCTTTCTTGTGACCTGGCCGCAACACCGCAGGATGGCTTCAGGCCCTAATCTGGTTCCGGCACGGCACGCTGAGCCTTTGGTTATTTCCTCTTCCTGGTGGGAAATGAGAGTTAAATTTGCCCGTCCAGACACCTCCAGCTAGTCTCTCATTGGTTCTTCCTATTCCTGTTCATCTTCTGCAGAAATTGCAAACTGGGCCAAACAGGAGGTTAAAGACGCTGACTCTCCAAGTGGGGAGAGTGTTAGTGAAGCGTCTGGAATGTTGCACCCGAGGACCAGGGGAGGAAAACTGAGACATATTTGAACACGTCTCCCGTTCACACGGTTGATCATACTCTGGGTTCCACATGCATGTTTTAGCTGAAGGAAGAATACCTTAAACCTGGAGAGTTGAGACCCGTTGAATGGGTACCATGCAATATGACTTCAAAGGGTCTTCATTTGCTCACCGAACCTCTCCAATCCTATCACTGCTGCGTTTATGCCCCTGTACACATGCTTGATTCTCTTTCGGAGACATAGCAATCCATAGGTTTTAAGATACTTACTAGTCAGGTACATTCTTAGGCGTTTAATATGGGGTGTTGAGTCCATTTCGTTGAGCAAGGAGTAGCTCTTGTCTATTCCATATTTGGCTTAAGGAACTTTATCTGTGCTCATTTCAATCTCTGGTTTTATGCAGCACCCCAACTCACCTTTCCCCTTAAGCAAGCATAAGTTGGTTTTCTAAATTTGAGACCCTGTTCTGTTTTGGAATTCAGTTCCTGTGTAGCCAAGTTTACATTCCGTGTATTAGTGATATATTATGATGTTTCTTTTTCTGTGTGACTTATTTCAGTTAGAATCATCGTACCTGAATCCACTCATTATGCTGCTACGGGCCTGATGACATAGATTTCATTGCTGAGTGATACTGCATTGTACGTAAGTACCACAACTTCTTTATCCATTTTTCACTTTCTGTGATATTGAACTTGTACGGTAAACGAGGTTCTTGTAAACAGAGGCGTCCCAAACTTTGGGGTGGCTGTGTCTTTTTGATTTTAATTTCCCTAAGCTATAGGACCATAAGTGGAAGTGCCCTAGGCTCTGTTGCTTTGTTTTTTAGATGTTTCAGGAAACACCATACACTTCTCCCGAGTGTCTGTTGGCAATTTACATCCCGCCCAGCAGCATAACAAGGCTCCCAGTTCTCCATGGCCTGTCCTGCCTTTCTGGATTTTACACTTTTTTCAGATGGCCCTTTTGACCGGGGGGAAGTGAGACTTCATTGTAGTGCAGATTTCCTTTGCAAGCTTGCTTGGTTGGCCAAAAAGGGCGTATGCGTGTTTTCCTGAATATATTCAGGAAACAACGCATACGCCCTTTTTGGCCAAGTGCATCATTGTGGACGTTCTGCCTCTTTTCCTATGCTTTCAATGCAATTCCAGTCTACCTCCTGAAATCGGTTTCCTGCAATTCTGCCCTGCTTTCAAGTCCTCTTGGCAGCCTTACTTCAGTATATTTTTGGACGATAGCTGTCATTTATAACTCTGCAGGTTTGTGAATTACAGTGCCCCTGAGCTCCTTTCTTCAACTCGCTTTCTTTTGAGCTGGCCGCAACACCGCAGGATGGCTTCAGGCCCTAATCTGGTTCCGGCACGGCACGCTGAGCCTTTGGTTATTTCCTCTTCCTGGTGGGAAATGAGAGTTAAATTTGCCCGTCCAGACACCTCCAGCTAGTCTCTCATTGGTTCTTCCTATTCCTGTTCATCTTCTGCAGAAATTGCAAACTGGGCCAAACAGGAGGTTAAAGACGCTGACTCTCCAAGTGGGGAGAGTGTTAGTGAAGCGTCTGGAATGTTGCACCCGAGGACCAGGGGAGGAAAACTGAGACATATTTGAACACGTCTCCCGTTCACACGGTTGATCATACTCTGGGTTCCACATGCATGTTTTAGCTGAAGGAAGAATACCTTAAACCTGGAGAGTTGAGACCCGTTGAATGGGTACCATGCAATATGACTTCAAAGGGTCTTCATTTGCTCACCGAACCTCTCCAATCCTATCACTGCTGCGTTTATGCCCCTGTACACATGCTTGATTCTCTTTCGGAGACATAGCAATCCATAGGTTTTAAGATACTTACTAGTCAGGTACATTCTTAGGCGTTTAATATGGGGTGTTGAGTCCATTTCGTTGAGCAAGGAGTAGCTCTTGTCTATTCCATATTTGGCTTAAGGAACTTTATCTGTGCTCATTTCAATCTCTGGTTTTATGCAGCACCCCAACTCACCTTTCCCCTTAAGCAAGCATAAGTTGGTTTTCTAAATTTGAGACCCTGTTCTGTTTTGGAATTCAGTTCCTGTGTAGCCAAGTTTACATTCCGTGTATTAGTGATATATTATGATGTTTCTTTTTCTGTGTGACTTATTTCAGTTAGAATCATCGTACCTGAATCCACTCATTATGCTGCTACGGGCCTGATGACATAGATTTCATTGCTGAGTGATACTGCATTGTACGTAAGTACCACAACTTCTTTATCCATTTTTCACTTTCTGTGATATTGAACTTGTACGGTAAACGAGGTTCTTGTAAACAGAGGCGTCCCAAACTTTGGGGTGGCTGTGTCTTTTTGATTTTAATTTCCCTAAGCTATAGGACCATAAGTGGAAGTGCCCTAGGCTCTGTTGCTTTGTTTTTTAGATGTTTCAGGAAACACCATACACTTCTCCCGAGTGTCTGTTGGCAATTTACATCCCGCCCAGCAGCATAACAAGGCTCCCAGTTCTCCATGGCCTGTCCTGCCTTTCTGGATTTTACACTTTTTTCAGATGGCCCTTTTGACCGGGGGGAAGTGAGACTTCATTGTAGTGCAGATTTCCTTTGCAAGCTTGCTTGGTTGGCCAAAAAGGGCGTATGCGTGTTTTCCTGAATATATTCAGGAAACAACGCATACGCCCTTTTTGGCCAAGTGCATCATTGTGGACGTTCTGCCTCTTTTCCTATGCTTTCAATGCAATTCCAGTCTACCTCCTGAAATCGGTTTCCTGCAATTCTGCCCTGCTTTCAAGTCCTCTTGGCAGCCTTACTTCAGTATATTTTTGGACGATAGCTGTCATTTATAACTCTGCAGGTTTGTGAATTACAGTGCCCCTGAGCTCCTTTCTTCAACTCGCTTTCTTTTGAGCTGGCCGCAACACCGCAGGATGGCTTCAGGCCCTAATCTGGTTCCGGCACGGCACGCTGAGCCTTTGGTTAATTCCTCTTCCTGGTGGGAAATGAGAGTTAAATTTGCCCGTCCAGACACCTCCAGCTAGTCTCTCATTGGTTCTCGCTATTCCTGTTCATCTTCCGCAGAAATTGCAAACTGGGCCAAACAGGAGGTTAAAGGGACTGACTCTCCAAGTCGGGAGAGTGTTAGTAAAGCGTCTGGAATGTTGCACCCGAGTACCAGGGTACGAAAACTGAGACATATTTGAACACGTCTCCCGATCACATGGTTGATCATATTCTAGGTTCCACATGCATGTTTTAGCTGAAGGAAGAATACCTTAAACCTGGAGAGTTGAGACCCGTGGAATGGGCACCATGCAATATGACTTCAAAGGGTCTTCATTTGCTCACCGAACCTCTCCAATCCTATCACTGCTGCGTTTATGCCCCTGTACACACGCTTGATTCTCTTTTGGAGACATAGCAATCCATAGGTTTTAAGATACTTACTAGTCAGGTACATTCTTAGGCGTTTAATATGGGGTGTTGAGTCCATTTCGTTGAGCAAGGAGTAGATCTTGTCTATTCCATATTTGGCTTAAGGAACTTTATCTGTTCTCATTTCAATCTCTGGTTTTATGCAGCACCCCAACTCACCTTTACCCTTAAGCAAGCATAAGTTGGTTTTCTAAATTTGAGACCCTGTTCTGTTTTGGAATTCAGTTCCTGTGTAGCCAAGTTTACATTCCGTGTATTACTGATATCTTATGATGTTTCTTTTTCTGTGTGACTTATTTCAGTTAGAATCATCGTACCTGAATCCACTCATTATGCTGCTAAGGGCCTGATGACATAGATTTCATTGCTGAGTGATATTGCTTTGTAAGTAAATACCACAACTTCTTTATCCATTTTTCACTTTCTGCGATGTTGAACTTGTACTGTAAACGAGGTTCTTGTAAACAGAGCCATTCCAAACTTTGGGGTGGCTGTGTCTTTTTGAATTTAATTTCCCTAAGCTATAGGACCATAAGTGGAAGTGCCCTAGGCTCTGTTGCTTTGTTTTTTACATGTTTCAGGAAACACCATACACTTCTCCCGAGTGTCTGTTGGCAAATTACATCCCGCCCATCAGCATAACAAGGCTCCCAGTTTTCCATGGCCTGTCCTGACTTTCTAGATTTTACACTTTTTTCAGATGGCCCTTTTGACCGTGGGGAAGTGAGACTTCATTGTAGTGCAGATTTCCTTTGCAAGCTTGCTTGGTTGGCCAAAAAGGGCGTATGCGTTTTTTCCTGAATATATTCAGAAAAAACGCATACGCACTTTTTAGCCAAGTGCATCATTGTGGACGTTCTGCCTCTTTTCCTATGCTTTCAATGCAATTCCAGTCTACCTCCTGAAATCGGTTTCCTGCAATTCTGCCCCGCTTTCAAGTCCTCTTGGCAGCCTTACTTCAGTATATTTTTGGACGATAGCTGTCATTTATAACTCTGCAGGTTTGTGAATTACAGTGCCCCTGAGCTCCTTTCTTCAACTCGCTTTCTTTTGAGCTGGCCGCAACACCGCATGATGGCTTCAGGCCCTAATCTGGTTCCGGCACGGCACGCTGAGCCTTTGGTTAATTCCTCTTCCTGGTGGGAAATGAGAGTTAAATTTGCCCGTCCAGACACCTCCAGCTAGTCTCTCATTGGTTCTCGCTATTCCTGTTCATCTTCCGCAGAAATTGCAAACTGGGCCAAACAGGAGGTTAAAGGGACTGACTCTCCAAGTCGGGAGAGTGTTAGTAAAGCTTCTGGAATGTTGCACCCGAGTACCAGGGTACGAAAACTGAGACATATTTGAACACATCTCCCGATCACATGGTTGATCATACTCTAGGTTCCACATGCATGTTTTAGCTGAAGGAAAAATACCTTAAACCTGGGTAGTTGAAACCCGTGGAATGGGTACCATGCAATATGACTTCAAAGGGTCTTCATTTGCTCACCGAACCTCTCCAATCCTATCACTGCTGCGTTTATTCCCCTGTACATACGCTTGATTGTCTTTCAGAGACATAGCAATCCATAGGTTTTAAGATACTTACTAGTCAGGTACATTCTTAGGCGTTTAATATGCGGTGTTGAGTTCATTTCGTTGAGCAAGGAGTAGCTCTTGTCTATTCCATATTTGGCTTAAGGAACTTTATCTGTGCTCATTTCAATCTCTGGTTTTATGCAGCACCCCAACTCACCTTTCCCCTTAAGCAAGCTTAAGATGGTTTTCTAAATTTGAGACCCTGTTCTGTTCTGTAATTCAGTTCCTGTGTAGCCAAGTTTACATTCCGTGTATTACTGATATCTTATGATGTTTCTTTTTCTGTGTGACTTATTTCAGTTAGAATCATCGTACCTGAATCCACTCATTACGCTGCTACGGGCCTGATGACATAGATTTCTTTGCTGAGTGATACTGCATTGTACGTAAGTACCACAATTTCTTTATCCATTTTTCACTTTCTGTGATATTGAACTTGTATGGTAAACGAGGTTCTTGTAAACAGAGGCGTCCCAAATTTTGGGGTGGCTGTGTCTTTTTGATTTTAATTTCCCTAAGATATAGGACCATAAGTGGAAGTGCCCTAGGCTCTGTTGCTTTGTTTTTTAGATGTTTCAGGAAACACCATACACTTCTCCCGAGTGTCTGTTGGCAATTTACATCCCGCCCATCAGCATAACAAACCTCCCAGTTCTCCATGGCCTGTCCTGCCTTTCTGGATTTTACACTTTCTTCAGATGGCCCTTTTGACCGGGGGGAAGTGAGACTTCATTGTAGTGCAGATTTCCTTTGCAAGCTTGCTTGGTTGGCCAAAAAGGGCGTATGCGTTTTTTCCTGAATATATTCAGGAAAAAACGCATACGCCCTTTTTGGCCAAGTGCATCATTGTGGACGTTCTGCCTCTTTTCCTATGCTTTCAATGCAATTCCAGTCTACCTCCTGAAATCGGTTTCCTGCAATTCTGCCCCGCTTTCAAGTCCTCTTGGCAGCCTTACTTCAGTATATTTTTGGACGATAGCTGTCATTTATACCTCTGCAGGTTTGTGAATTACAGTGCCCCTGAGCTCCTTTCTTCAACTCGCTTTCTTGTGAGCTGGCCGCAACACCGCAGGATGGCTTCAGGCCCTAATCTGGTTCCGACACGGCATGCTGAGCCTTTGGTTAATTCCTCTTCCTGATGGGAAATGAGAGTTAAATTTGCCCGTCCAGACACCTCCAGCTAGTCTCTCATTGGTTCTCGCTATTCCTGTTCATCTTCCGCAGAAATTGCAAACTGGGCCAAACAGGAGGTTAAAGGGACTGACTCTCCAAGTCGGGAGAGTGTTAGTAAAGCGTCTGGAATGTTGCACCCGAGTACCAGGGGAGGAAATCTGAGACATATTTGAACACGTCTCCCGATCACATGGTTGATCATACTCTAGGTTCAACATGCATGTTTTAGCTGAAGGAAGAATACCTTAAACCTGGATAATTGAAACCCGTGGAATGGGTACCATGCAATATGACTTCAAAGGGTCTTCATTTGATCACCGAACCTCTCCAATCCTATCACTGCTGTGTTTATGCCCCTGTACACATGCTTGATTCTCTTTCGGAGACATAGCAATCCATAGGTTTTAAGATACTTACTAGTCAGGTACATTCTTTGGCGTTTAACATGGGGTGTTGAGTCCTTTTCGTTGAGCAAGGAGTAGCTCTTGTCTATTCCATATTTGGCTTAAGGAACTTTATCTGTGCTCATTTCAATCTCTGGTTTTATGCAGCACCCCAACTCACCTTTCCCCTTAAGCAAGCATAAGTTGGTTTTCTAAATTTGAGACCCTGTTCTGTTCTGTAATTCAGTTCCTGTGTAGCCAAGTTTACATTCCGTGTATTACTGATATCTTATGATGTTCCTTTCTCTGTGTGACTTATTTCAGTTAGAATCATCATACCTGAATCCACTCATTGTGCTGCTAAGGGCCTGATGACATAGATTTCATTGCTGAGTGATATTGCTTTGTAAGTAAATACCACAACTTCTTTATCCATTTTTCACTTTCTGCGATGTTCAACTTGTACTGTAAATGAGGTTCTTCTAAACAGAGTCGACCCAAACTTTGGGGTGGCTGTGTCCTTTTGATTTTAATTTCCCTAAGCTATAGGACCATAAGTGGAAGTGCCCTAGGCTCTGTTGCTTTGTTTTTTAGATGTTTCAGGAAACACCATACACTTCTCCCGAGTGTCTGTTGGCAATTTACATCCCGCCCATCAGCATAACAAGGCTCCCAGTTCTCCATGGCCTGTCCTGCCTTTCTGGATTTTACACTTTTTGCAGATGGCCCTTTTGACCAGGGGGAAGTGAGACTTCATTGTAGTGCAGATTTCTTTGCAAGCTTGCTTGGTTGGCCAAAAAGGGCGTATGCGTTTTTTCCTGAATATATTCAGGAAAAAACGCATACGCCCTTTTTGGCCAAGTGCATCATTGTGGACGTTCTGCCTCTTTTCGTATGCTTTCAATGCAATTCCAGTCTACCTCCTGAAATCGGTTTCCTGCAATTCTGCCCCGCTTTCAAGTCCTCTTGGCAGCCTTACTTCAGTATATTTTTGGACGATAGCTGTCATTTATAACTCTGCAGGTTTGTGAATTACAGTGCCCCTGAGCTCCTTTCTTCAACTCGCTTTCTTTTGAGCTGGCCGCAACACCGCATGATGGCTTCAGGCCCTAATCTGGTTCCGGCACGGCACGCTGAGCCTTTGGTTAATTCCTCTTCCTGGTGGGAAATGAGAGTTAAATTTGCCCGTCCAGACACCTCCAGCTAGTCTCTCATTGGTTCTCGCTATTCCTGTTCATCTTCCGCAGAAATTGCAAACTGGGCCAAACAGGAGGTTAAAGGGACTGACTCTCCAAGTCGGGAGAGTGTTAGTAAAGCTTCTGGAATGTTGCACCCGAGTACCAGGGTACGAAAACTGAGACATATTTGAACACATCTCCCGATCACATGGTTGATCATACTCTAGGTTCCACATGCATGTTTTAGCTGAAGGAAAAATACCTTAAACCTGGGTAGTTGAAACCCGTGGAATGGGTACCATGCAATATGACTTCAAAGGGTCTTCATTTGCTCACCGAACCTCTCCAATCCTATCACTGCTGCGTTTATTCCCCTGTACATACGCTTGATTGTCTTTCAGAGACATAGCAATCCATAGGTTTTAAGATACTTACTAGTCAGGTACATTCTTAGGCGTTTAATATGCGGTGTTGAGTTCATTTCGTTGAGCAAGGAGTAGCTCTTGTCTATTCCATATTTGGCTTAAGGAACTTTATCTGTGCTCATTTCAATCTCTGGTTTTATGCAGCACCCCAACTCACCTTTCCCCTTAAGCAAGCATAAGATGGTTTTCTAAATTTGAGACCCTGTTCTGTTCTGTAATTCAGTTCCTGTGTAGCCAAGTTTACATTCCGTGTATTACTGATATCTTATGATGTTTCATTTTCTGTGTGACTTATTTCAGTTAGAATCATCGTACCTGAATCCACTCATTACGCTGCTACGGGCCTGATGACATAGATTTCTTTGCTGAGTGATACTGCATTGTACGTAAGTACCACAATTTCTTTATCCATTTTTCACTTTCTGTGATATTGAACTTGTATGGTAAACGAGGTTCTTGTAAACAGAGGCGTCCCAAATTTTGGGGTGGCTGTGTCTTTTTGATTTTAACTTCCCTAAGATATAGGACCATAAGTGGAAGTGCCCTAGGCTCTGTTGCTTTGTTTTTTAGATGTTTCAGGAAACACCATACACTTCTCCCGAGTGTCTGTTGGCAATTTACATCCCGCCCATCAGCATAACAAACCTCCCAGTTCTCCATGGCCTGTCCTGCCTTTCTGGATTTTACACTTTCTTCAGATGGCCCTTTTGACCGGGGGGAAGTGAGACTTCATTGTAGTGCAGATTTCCTTTGCAAGCTTGCTTGGTTGGCCAAAATGGGCGTATGCGTTTTTTCCTGAATATATTCAGGAAAAAAACGCATACGCCCTTTTTGGCCAAGTGCATCATTGTGGACGTTCTGCCTCTTTTCGTATGCTTTCAATGCAATTCCAGTCTACCTCCTGAAATCGGTTTCCTGCAATTCTGCCCCGCTTTCAAGTCCTCTTGGCAGCCTTACTTCAGTATATTTTTGGACGATAGCTGTCATTTATACCTCTGCAGGTTTGTGAATTACAGTGCCCCTGAGCTCCTTTCTTCAACTCGCTTTTTTGTGAGCTGGCCGCAACACCGCAGGATGGCTTCAGGCCCTAATCTGGTTCCGACACAGCATGCTGAGCCTTTGGTTAATTCCTCTTCCTGATGGGAAATGAGAGTTAAATTTGCCCGTCCAGACACCTCCAGCTAGTCTCTCATTGGTTCTCGCTATTCCTGTTCATCTTCCGCAGAAATTGCAAACTGGGCCAAACAGGAGGTTAAAGGGACTGACTCTCCAAGTCGGGAGAGTGTTAGTAAAGCGTCTGGAATGTTGCACCCGAGTACCAGGGGAGGAAAACTGAGACATATTTGAACACGTCTCCCGATCACATGGTTGATCATACTCTAGGTTCAACATGCATGTTTTAGCTGAAGGAAGAATACCTTAAACCTGGATAATTGAAACCCGTGGAATGGGTACCATGCAATATGACTTCAAAGGGTCTTCATTTGATCACCGAACCTCTCCAATCCTATCACTGCTGCGTTTATGCCCCTGTACACATGCTTGATTCTCTTTCGGAGACATAGCAATCCATAGGTTTTAAGATACTTACTAGTCAGGTACATTCTTTGGCGTTTAACATGGGGTGTTGAGTCCTTTTCGTTGAGCAAGGAGTAGCTCTTGTCTATTCCATATTTGGCTTAAGGAACTTTATCTGTGCTCATTTCAATCTCTGGTTTTATGCAGCACCCCAACTCACCTTTCCCCTTAAGCAAGCATAAGTTGGTTTTCTAAATTTGAGACCCTGTTCTGTTCTGTAATTCAGTTCCTGTGTAGCCAAGTTTACATTCCGTGTATTACTGATATCTTATGATGTTCCTTTCTCTGTGTGACTTATTTCAGTTAGAATCATCATACCTGAATCCACTCATTGTGCTGCTAAGGGCCTGATGACATAGATTTCATTGCTGAGTGATATTGCTTTGTAAGTAAATACCACAACTTCTTTATCCATTTTTCACTTTCTGCGATGTTCAACTTGTACTGTAAATGAGGTTCTTCTAAACAGAGTCGACCCAAACTTTGGGGTGGCTGTGTCCTTTTGATTTTAATTTCCCTAAGCTATAGGACCATAAGTGGAAGTGCCCTAGGCTCTGTTGCTTTGTTTTTTAGATGTTTCAGGAAACACCATACACTTCTCCCGAGTGTCTGTTGGCAATTTACATCCCGCCCATCAGCATAACAAGGCTCCCAGTTCTCCATGGCCTGTCCTGCCTTTCTGGATTTTACACTTTTTGCAGATGGCCCTTTTGACCGGGGGGAAGTGAGACTTCATTGTAGTGCAGATTTCTTTGCAAGCTTGCTTGGTTGGCCAAAAAGGGCGTATGCGTTTTTTCCTGAATATATTCAGGAAAAAACGCATACGCCCTTTTTGGCCAAGTGCATCATTGTGGACTTTCTGCCTCTTTTCGTATGCTTTCAATGCAATTCCAGTCTACCTCCTGAAATCGGTTTCCTGCAATTCTGCCCCAATTTCAAGTCCTCTTGGCAGCCTTACTTCAGTATATTTTTGGACGATAGCTGTCATTTATAACTCTGCAGGTTTGTGAATTACAGTGCCCCTGAGCTCCTTTCTTCAACTCGCTTTCTTTTGAGCTGGCCGCAACACCGCAGGATGGCTTCAGGCCCTAATCTGGTTCCGGCACGGCACGCTGAGCCTTTGGTTATTTCCTCTTCCTGGTGGGAAATGAGAGTTAAATTTGCCCGTCCAGACACCTCCAGCTAGTCTCTCATTGGTTCTTCCAATTCCTGTTCATCTTCTGCAGAAATTGCAAACTGGGCCAAACAGGAGGTTAAAGACGCTGACTCTCCAAGTGGGGAGAGTGTTAGTGAAGCGTCTGGAATGTTGCACCCGAGGACCAGGGGAGGAAAACTGAGACATATTTGAACACGTCTCCCGTTCACACGGTTGATCATACTCTGGGTTCCACATGCATGTTTTAGCTGAAGGAAGAATACCTTAAACCTGGAGAGTTGAGACCCGTTGAATGGGTACCATGCAATATGACTTCAAAGGGTCTTCATTTGCTCACCGAACCTCTCCAATCCTATCACTGCTGCGTTTATGCCCCTGTACACATGCTTGATTCTCTTTCGGAGACATAGCAATCCATAGGTTTTAAGATACTTACTAGTCAGGTACATTCTTAGGCGTTTAATATGGGGTGTTGAGTCCATTTCGTTGAGCAAGGAGTAGCTCTTGTCTATTCCATATTTGGCTTAAGGAACTTTATCTGTGCTCATTTCAATCTCTGGTTTTATGCAGCACCCCAACTCACCTTTCCCCTTAAGCAAGCATAAGTTGGTTTTCTAAATTTGAGACCCTGTTCTGTTTTGGAATTCAGTTCCTGTGTAGCCAAGTTTACATTCCGTGTATTAGTGATATCTTATGATGTTTCTTTTTCTGTGTGACTTATTTCAGTTAGAATCATCGTACCTGAATCCACTCATTATGCTGCTACGGGCCTGATGACATAGATTTCATTGCTGAGTGATACTGCATTGTACGTAAGTACCACAACTTCTTTATCCATTTTTCACTTTCTGTGATATTGAACTTGTACGGTAAACGAGGTTCTTGTAAACAGAGGCGTCCCAAACTTTGGGGTGGCTGTGTCTTTTTGATTTTAATTTCCCTAAGCTATAGGACCATAAGTGGAAGTGCCCTAGGCTCTGTTGCTTTGTTTTTTAGATGTTTCAGGAAACACCATACACTTCTCCAGAGTGGCTGTTGGCAATTTACATCCCGCCCATCAGCATAACAAGGCTCCCAGTTCTCCATGGCCTGTCCTGCCTTTCTGGATTTTACACTTTTTTCAGATGGCCCTTTTGACCGGGGGGAAGTGAGACTTCATTGTAGTGCAGATTTCCTTTGCAAGCTTGCTTGGTTGGCCAAAAAGGGCGTATGCGTGTTTTCCTGAATATATTCAGGAAACAACGCATACGCCCTTTTTGGACAAGTGCATCATTGTGGACGTTCTGCCTCTTTTCCTATGCTTTCAATGCAATTCCAGTCTACCTCCTGAAATCGGTTTCCTGCAATTCTGCCCCGCTTTCAAGTCCTCTTGGCAGCCTTACTTCAGTATATTTTTGGACGATAGCTGTCATTTATAACTCTGCAGGTTTGTGAATTACAGTGTCCCTGAGCTCCTTTCTTCAACTCGCTTTCTTGTGACCTGGCCGCAACACCGCAAGATGGCTTCAGGCCCTAATCTGGTTCCGGCATGGCACTCTGAGCCTTTGGTTAATTCCTCTTCCTGGTGGGAAATGAGAGTTAAATTTGCCCGTCCAGACACCTCCAGCTAGTCTCTCATTGGTTCTCGCTCTTCCTGTTCATGTTCCGCTTAAATTGCAAACTGGGCCAAACAGGAGGTTAAAGGGACTGACTCTCCAAGTCGGGAGAGTGTTAGTAAAGCGTCTGGAATGTTGCACCCGAGTACCAGGGGAGGAAAACTGAGACATATTTGAACACGTCTCCCGATCACATGGTTGATCATACTCTGGGTTCCACATGCATGTTTTAGCTGAAGGAAGAATACCTTAAACCTGGGTAGTTGAAACCCGTGGAATGGGTTCCATGCAATATGACTTCAAAGGGTCTTCATTTGCTCACCGAAGCTCTCCAATCCTATCACTGCTGCGTTTATGCCCCTGTACACACGCTTGATTCTCTTTTGGAGACATAGCAATCCATAGGTTTTAAGATACTTACTAGTCAGGTACATACTTAGGCGTTTAATATGGGGTGTTGAGTCCATTTCGTTGAGCAAGGAGTAGCTCTTGTCTATTCCATATTTGGCTTAAGGAACTTTATCTGTGCTCATTTCAATCTCTGGTTTTATGCAGCGCCCCAACTCACCTTTCCCCTTAAGCAAGCATAAGATGGTTTTCTAAATTTGAGACCCTGTTCTGTTCTGTAATTCAGTTCCTGTGTTGCTAAATTTACATTCCGTGTATTACTGATATCTTATGATGTTTCTTTTTCTGTGTGACTTATTTCAGTTAGGATCATCATACCTGAATCCACTCATTGTGCTGCTAAGGGCCTGATGACATAGATTTCATTGCTGAGTGATATTGCTTTGTAAGTAAATACCACAACTTCTTTATCCATTTTTCACTTTCTGCGATGTTGAACTTCTACTGTAAACGAGGTTCTTGTAAACAGAGGCGTCCCAAACTTTGGGGTGGCTGTGTCTTTTTGATTTTAATTTCCCTAAGCTATAGGACCATAAGTGGAAGTGCCCTAGGCTCTGTTGCTTTGTTTTTTAGATGTTTCAGGAAACACCATACACTTCTCCCGAGTGTCTGTTGGCAATTTACATCCCGCCCATCAGCATAACAAGGCTCCCAGTACTCCACGGCCTGTCCTGCCTTTCTGGATTTTACACTTTTCTCAGATGGCCCTTTTGACCGGGGGGAAGTGAGACTTCTTTGTAGTGCAGATTTCCTTTGCAAGTTTGCTTGGTTGGCAAAAAACGGCATATGCGTTTTTTCCTGAATATATTCAGGAAAAAACGCATAGGCCCTTTTTGGCCAAGTGCATCATTGTGGACATTCTGCCTCTTTTCCTATGCTTTCAATGCAATTCCAGTCTACCTCCTGAAATCGGTTTCCTGCAATTCTGCCCCGCTTTCAAGTCCTCTTGGCAGCCTTACTTCAGTATATTTTTGGACGATAGCTGTCATTTATAACTCTGCAGGTTTGTGAATTGCAGTGCCCCTGAGCTCCTTTCTTCAACTCGATTTCTTTTGAGCTGGCCGCAACACCGCAGGATGGCTTCAGGCCCTAATCTGGTTCCGGCACGGCACGCTGAGCCTTTGGTTATTTCCTCTTCCTGGTGGGAAATGAGAGTTAAATTTGCCCGTCCAGACACCTCCAGCTAGTCTCTAATTGGTTCTCCCTATTCCTGTTCATCTTCCGCAGAAATTGCAAACTGGACCAAACAGGAAGTTAAAGGCGCTGACTCTCCAAGTGGGGAGAGTGTTAGTAAAGCGTCTGGAATGTTGCACCCGAGTACCAGGGGCGGAAAACTGAGACATATTTGAAAACGTCTCCCGATCACATGGTTGATCATACTCTAGGTTCCACATGCATGTTTTAGCTGAAGGAAGAATACCTTAAACATGGGGAGTTGAAACCCGTGGAATGGGTACCATGCAATATGACTTCAAAGGGTCTTCATTAGCTCACCGAACCTCTCCAATACTATCACTGCTGCGTTTATGCCCCTGTACACACGCTTGATTCTCTTTCGGAGACATAGCAATCCATAGGTTTTAACATACTTACTAGTCAGGTACATTCTTAGGCGTTTAATACGCGGTGTTGAGTCCATTTCGTTGAGCAAGGAGTAGCTCTTGTCTATTCCATATTTGGCTTAAGGAACTTTATCTGTGCTCATTTCAATCTCTGGTTTTATGCAGCACCCCAACTCACCTTTCCCCTTAAGCAAGCATAAGTTGGTTTTCTAAATTTGAGACCCTGTTCTGTTCTGTAATTCAGTTCCTGTGTAGCCAAGTTTACATTCCGTGTATTACTGATATCTTATGATGTTCCTTTCTCTGTGTGACTTATTTCAGTTAGAATCATCATACCTGAATCCACTCATTGTGCTGCTAAGGGCCTGATGACATAGATTTCATTGCTGAGTGATATTGCTTTGTAAGTAAATACCACAACTTCTTTATCCATTTTTCACTTTCTGCGATGTTCAACTTGTACTGTAAATGAGGTTCTTGTAAACAGAGTCGTCCCAAACTTTGGGGTGGCTGTGTCCTTTTGATTTTAATTTCCCTAAGCTATAGGACCATAAGTGGAAGTGCCCTAGGCTCTGTTGCTTTGTTTCTTAGATGCTTCAGGAAACACCATACACTTCTCCCCAGTGTCTGTTGGCAATTTACATCCCGCCCATCAGCATAACAAGGCTCCCAGTTCTCCATGGCCTGTCCTGCCTTTCTGGATTTTACACTTTTTTCAGATGGCCCTTTTGACCGGGGGGAAGTGAGACTTCATTGTAGTGGAGATTTCCTTTGCAAGCTTGCTTGGTTGGCCAAAAAGGGCGTATGCGTTTTTTCCTGAATATATTCAGGAAAAAACACATATGCCCTTTTTGGCCAAGTGCATCATTGTGGACGTTCTGCCTCTTTTCCTATGCTTTCAATGCAATTCCAGTCTACCTCCTGAAATCGGTTTCCTGCAATTCTGCCCCGCTTTCAAGTCCTCTTGGCAGTCTTACTTCGGTATCTTTTTGGACGATAGCTGTCATTTATAACTCTGCAGGTTTGTGAATTACAGTGCCCCTGAGCTCCTTTCTTCAACTCGCTTTCTTTTGAGCGGGCCGCTACACCGCAGGATGGCTTCAGGCCCTAATCTGGTTCCGGCACGGCACGCTGAGCCTTTGGTTATTTCCTCTTCCTGGTGGGAAATGAGAGTTAAATTTGTCCGTCCAGACACCTCCAGCTAGTCTCTCATTGGTTCTCCCTATTCCTGTTCATCTTCTGCAGAAATTGCAAACTGGGCCAAACAGGAGGTTAAAGGCGCTGACTCTCCAAGTGGGGAGAGTTTTAGTAAAGCGTCTGGAATGTTGCACCCGAGTACCGGGGAGGAAAACTGAGACATATTTGAACACGTCTCCTGTTCACATGGTTGATCATAATCTGGGTTCCACATGCATGTTTTAGCTGAAGGAAGAATACCTTAAACCTGGAGAGTTGAGACCCGTGGAATGGGTACCATGCAATATGACTTCAAAGGGTCTTCATTTGCTCACCGAACCTCTCCAATCCTATCACTGCTGCATTTATGCCCCTGTACACACGCTTGATTCTCTTATGGAGACATAGCAATCCATAGGTTTTAAGATACTTACTAGTCAGGTACATTCTTAGGCATTTAATTTGGGGTGTTGAGTCCATTTCGTTGAGCAAGGAGTAGCTCTTGTCTATTCCATATTTGGCTTAAGGAACTTTATCTGTGCTCATTTCAATCTCTGGTTTTATGCAGCACCCCAACTCACCTTTCCCCTTAAGCAAGCATAAGTTGGTTTTCTAAATTTGAGACCCTGTTCTGTTTTGGAATTCAGTTCCTGTGTAGCCAAGTTTACATTCCGTGTATTAGTGATATCTTATGATGTTTCTTTTTCTGTGTGACTTATTTCAGTTAGAATCATCGTACCTAAATCCACTCATTATGCTGCTACGGGCCTGATGACATAGATTTCATTGCTGAGTGATACTGCATTGTACGTAAGTACCACAAGTTCTTTATCCATTTTTCACTTTCTGCGATGTTGAACTTGTACGGTAAACGAGGTTCTTGTAAACAGAGGCGTCCCAAACTTTGGGGTGCTGTGTCTTTTTGATTTTAATTTCCCTAAGCTATAGGACCATAAGTGGAAGTGCCCTAGGCTCTGTTGCTTTGTTTCTTAGATGCTTCAGGAAACACCATACACTTCTCCCGAGTGTCTGTTGGCAATTTACATCCCGCCCATCAGCATAACAAGGCTCCCAGTTCTCCATGGCCTGTCCTGCCTTTCTGGATTTTACACTTTTTTCAGATGGCCCTTTTGACCGGGGGGAAGTGAGACTTCATTGTAGTGCAGATTTCCTTTGCAAGTTTGCTTGGTTGGCCAAAAAGGGCGTATGCGTTTTTTCCTGAATATATTCAGGAAAAAACGCATACGCCCTTTATGGCCAAGTGCATCATTTTGGACGTTCTGCCTCTTTTCCTATGCTTTCAATGCAATTCCAGTCTACCTCCTGAAATCGGTTTCCTGCAATTCTGCCCCGCTTTCAAGTCCTCTTGGCAGCCTTACTTCAGTATATTTTTGGACGATAACTGTCATTTATAACTCTGCAGGTTTGTGCATTACAGTGGCCCTGAGCTCCTTTCTTCAACTCGCTTTCTTTTGAGCTGGCCGCAACACCGCAGGATGGCTTCAGGCCCTAATCTGGTTCCGGCACGGCACGCTGAGCCTTTGGTTAATTCCTCTTCCTGGTGGGAAATGAGAGTTAAATTTGCCCGTCCAGAAACCTCCAGCTAGTCTCTCATTGGTTCTCGCTATTCCTGTTCATCTTCCGCAGAAATTGCAAACTGGGCCAAACAGGAGGTTAAAGGGACTGACTCTCCAAGTCGGGAGAGTGTTAGTAAAGCATCTGGAATGTTGCACCCGAGTACCGGGGTACGAAAACTGAGACATATTTGAACACGTCTCCCGATCACATGGTTGATCATACTCTAGGTTCCACATGCATGTTTTAGCTGAAGGAAGAATACCTTAAACCTGGGTAGTTGAAACCCGTGGAATGGGTACCATGCAATATGACTTCAAAGGGTCTTCATTTGCTCAGTGAAGCTCTCCAATCCTATCACTGCTGCGTTTATTCCCCTGTACACATGCTTGATTCTCTTTCGGAGACATAGCAATCCATAGGTTTTAAATACTTACTAGTCAGGTACATTCTTAGGCGTTTAATATGGGGTGTTGAGTCCATTTCGTTGAGCAAGGAGTAGCTCTTGTCTATTCCATATTTGGCTTAAGGAACTTTATCTGTGCTCATTTCAATCTCTGGTTTTATGCAGCACCCCAACTCACCTTTCCCCTTAATGAAGCATAAGTTGGTTTTCTAAATTTGAGACCCTGTTCTGTTCTGTAATTCAGTTCCTGTGTAGCCACGTTTACATTCCGTGTATTACTGATATCTTATGATGTTTCATTTTCTGTGTGACTTATTTCAGTTAGAATCATCATATCTGAATCCACCCATTGTGATGCTAAGGGCCTGATAACATAGATTTCAGTGCTGAGTGATATTGCTTTGTAAGTAAATACCACAACTTCTTTATCCATTTTTCACTTTCTGCGATGTTGAACTTGTACGATAAACGAGGTTCTTGTAAACAGAGCCGTTCCAAACTTTGGGGTGGCTGTGTCTTTTTGATTTTAATTTCCCTAAGCTATAGGACCATAAGTGGAAGTGCCCTAGGCTCTCTTGCTTTGTTTCTTAGATGCTTCAGGAAACACCATACACTTCTCCCCAGTGTCTGTTGGCAATTTACATCCCGCCCATCAGCATAACAAGGCTCCCAGTTCTCCATGGCCTGTCCTGCCTTTCTGGATTTTACACTTTTTTCAGATGGCCCTTTTGACCGGGGGGAAGTGAGACTTCATTGTAGTGCAGATTTCCTTTGCAAGTTTGCTTGGTTGGCCAAAAAGGGCGTATGCGTTTTTTCCTGAATATATTCAGGAAAAAACGCATACGCCCTTTTTGGCCAAGTGCATCATTGTGGACGTTCTGCCTCTTTTCCTATGCTTTCAATGCAATTCCAGTCTACCTCCTGAAATCGGTTTCCTGCAATTCTGCCCCGCTTTCAAGTCCTCTTGGCAGCCTTACTTCAGTATATTTTTGGACGATAGCTGTCATTTATAACTCTGCAGGTTTGTGCATTTCAGTGCCCCTGAGCTCCTTTCTTCAACTCGCTTTATTTTGAGCTGGCCGCAACACCGCAGGATGGCTTCAGGCCCTAATCTGGTTCCGGCACGGCACGCTGAGCCTTTGGTTATTTCCTCTTCCTGGTGGGAAATGAGAGTTAAATGTGCCCGTCCAGACACCTCCAGCTAGTCTCTCATTGGTTCTCCCTTTTCCTGTTCATCTTCTGCAGAAATTGCAAACTGGGCCACACAGGAGGTTAAAGGCGCTGACTCTCCAAGTGGGGAGAGTGTTAGTAAAGCGTCTGGAATTTTGCACCCGAGTACCGGGGAGGAAAACTGAGACATATTTGAACACGTCTCCTGTTCACACGGTTGATCATACTCTGGGTTCCACATGCATGTTTTAGCTGAAGGAAGAATACCTTAAACCTGGAGAGTTGAGACCCGTGGAATGGGTACCATGCAATATGACTTCAAAGGGTCTTCATTTGCTCACCGAACCTCTCCAATCCTATCACTGCTGCGTTTATGCCCCGTACACATGCTTGATTCTCTTTCGGAGACATAGCAATCCATAGGTTTTAAGATACTTACTAGTCAGGTACATTCTTAGGCGTTTAATATGCAGTGTTGAGTCCATTTCGTTGAGCAAGGAGTAGCTCTTGTCTATTCCATATTTGGCTTAAGGAACTTTATCTGTGCTCATTTCAATCTCTGGTTTTATGCAGCACCCCAACTCACCTTTCCCCTTATCAAGCATAAGTTGGTTTTCTACATTTGAGAACCTGTTCTGTTTTGGAATTCAGTTCCTGTGTAGCCAAGTTTACATTCCATGTATTACTGATATCTTACGATGTTTCTTTTTCTGTGTGACTTATTTCAGTTAGAATCATCATACCTGAATCCACTCATTGTGCTGCTAAGGGCCTGATGACATAGATTTCATTGCTGAGTGATACTGCATTGTACGTAAGTACCACAAGTTCTTTATCCATTTTTCACTTTCTGTGATATTGAACTTGTACGGTAAACGAGGTTCTTGTAAATAGAGGCGTCCCAAATTTTGGGGTGGCTGTGTCTTTTTGATTTTAATTTCCCTAAGCTATAGGACCATAAGTGGAAGTGCCCTAGGCTCTGTTGCTTTGTTTCTTAGATGTTTCAGGAAACACCATACACTTCTCCCGAGTGTCTGTTGGCAATTTACATCCCGCCCATCAGCATAACAAGGCTCCCAGTTCTCCATGGCCTGTCCTGCCTTTCTGGATTTTACACTTTTCTCAGATGGCCCTTTTGACCGGGGGGAAATGAGACTTCATTGTAGTGCAGATTTCCTTTGCAAGTTTGCTTGGTTGGCCAAAAAGGGCGTATGCGTTTTTTCCTGAATATATTCAGGAAAAAACGCATACGCCCTTTTTGGCCAAGTGCATCATTGTGGACATTCTGCCTCTTTTCCTATGCTTTCAATGCAATTCCAGTCTACCTCCTGAAATCGGTTTCCTGCAATTCTGCCCCGCTTTCAAGTCCTCTTGGCAGCCTTACTTCAGTATATTTTTGGACGATAGCTGTCATTTATAACTCTGCAGGTTTGTGCATTACAGTGCCCCTGAGCTCCTTTCTTCAACTCGCTTTCTTTTGAGCTGGCCGCAACACCGCAGGATGGCTTCAGGCCCTAATCTGGTTCCGGCACGGCACGCTGAGCCTTTGGTTATTTCCTCTTCCTGGTGGGAAATGAGAGTTAAATTTGCCCGTCCAGACACCTCCAGCTAGTCTCTCATTGGTTCTCCCTATTTCTGTTCATCTTCTGCAGAAATTGCAAACTGGGCCAAACAGGAGGTTAAAGGCGCTGACTCTCCAAGTGTGGAGAGTGTTAGTAAAGCGTCTGGAATGTTGCACCCGAGTACCGGGGAGGAAAACTGAGACATATTTGAACACGTCTCCTGTTCACACGGTTGATCATACTCTGGGTTCCACATGCATGTTTTAGCTGAAGGAAGAATACCTTAAACCTGGAGAGTTGAGACCCGTGGAATGGGTACCATGCAATATGACTTCAAAGGGTCTTCATTTGCTCACCGAACCTCTCCAATCCTATCACTGCTGCGTTTATGCCCCTGTACACATGCTTGGTTCTCTTTTGGAGACATAGCAATCCATAGGTTTTAAGATACTTACTAGTCAGGTACATTCTTAGGCGTTTAATATGCAGTGTTGAGTCCATTTCGTTGAGCAAGGAGTAGCTCTTGTCTATTCCATATTTGGCTTAAGGAACTTTATCTGTGCTCATTTCAATCTCTGGTTTTATGCAGCACCCCAACTCACCTTTCCCCTTATCAAGCATAAGTTGGTTTTCTACATTTGAGACCCTGTTCTGTTTTGGAGTTCAGTTCCTGTGTAGCCAAGTTTACATTCCGTGTATTACTGATATCTTACGATGTTTCTTTTTCTGTGTGACTTATTTCAGTTAGAATCATCATACCTGAATCCACTCATTGTGCTGCTAAGGGCCTGATGACATAGATTTCATTGCTGAGTGATACTGCATTGTACGTAAGTACCACAAGTTCTTTATCCATTTTTCACTTTCTGTGATATTGAACTTGTACGGTAAACGAGGTTCTTGTAAACAGAGGCGTCCCAAATTTTGGGGTGGCTGTGTCTTTTTGATTTTAATTTCCCTAAGCTATAGGACCATAAGTGGAAGTGCCCTAGGCTCTGTTGCTTTGTTTCTTAGATGTTTCAGGAAACACCATACACTTCTCCCGAGTGTCTGTTGGCAATTTACATCCCGCCCATCAGCATAACAAGGCTCCCAGTTCTCCATGGCCTGTCCTGCCTTTCTGGATTTTACACTTTTCTCAGATGGCCCTTTTGACCGGGGGGAAGTGAGACTTCATTGTAGTGCAGATTTCCTTTGCAAGCTTGCTTGGTTGGCCAAAATGGGCGTATGCGTTTTTTCCTGAATATATTCAGGAAAAAACGCATATGCTGTTTTTGGCCAAGTGCATCATTGTGGACGTTCTGCCTCGTTTCCTATGCTTTCAATGCAATTCCAGTCTACCTCCTGAAATCGGTTTCCTGCAATTCTGCCCCGCTTTCAAGTCCTCTTGGCAGCCTTACTTCAGTATATTTTTGGACGATAGCTGTCATTTATAACTCTGCAGGTTTGTGAATTACAGTGCCCCTGAGCTCCTTTCTTCAACTCGCTTTCTTGTGAGCTGGCCGCAACACCGCAGGATGGCTTCAGGCTCTAATATGGTTCCGGCACGGCACGCTGAGCCTTTGGTTATTTCCTCTTCCTGGTGGGAAATGAGAGTTAAATTTGCCCGTCCAGACACCTCCAGCTAGTCTCTCATTGGTTCTCGCTATTCCTGTTCATCTTCCGCAGAAATTGCAAACTGGGCCAAACAGGAGGTTAAAGGGACTGACTCTCCAAGATGGGAGAGTGTTAGTAAAGCGTCTGGAATGTTGCACACGAGTACCAGGGGAGGAAAACTGAGACATATTTGAACACATCTCCCGATCACATGGTTGATCATACTCTGGGTTCCACATGCATGTTTTAGCTGAAAGAAGAATACCTTAAACCTGGGTAGTTGAAACCCGTGGAATGGGTACCATGCAATATGACTTCAAAGGGTCTTCATTTGCTCACCGAACCTCTCCAATCCTATCACTGCTGCGTTTATGCCCCTGTACACATGCTTGATTCTCTTTCGGAGACATAGCAATCCATAGGTTTTAAGATACTTACTAGTCAGGTACATTCTTAGGCGTTTAATATGCGGTGTGGAGTCCATTTCGTTGAGCAAGGAGTAGCTCTTGTCTATTCCATATTTGGCTTAAGGAACTTTATCTGTGCTCATTTCAATCTCTGGTTTTATGCAGCACCCCAACTCACCTTTCCCCTTAAGCAAGCATAAGTTGGTTTTCTAAATTTGAGACCCTGTTCTGTTCTGTAATTCCGTTCCTGTGTAGCCAAGTTTACATTCCGTGTATTACTGATATCTTATGATGTTTCTTTTTCTGTGTGAGTTATTTCAGTTAGAATTATCATACCTGAATCCACTCATTATGCTGCTACGGGCCTGATGACATAGATTTCATTGCTGAGTGATATTGCTTTGTAAGTAAATACCACAACTTCTTTATCCATTTTTCACTTTCTGCGATGTTGAAGTTGTACTGTAAACGAGGTTCTTGTAAACAGAGGCGTCCCAAACTTTGGGGTGGCTGTGTCTTTTTGATTTTAATTTCCCTAAGCTATAGGACCATAAGTGGAAGTGCCCTAGGCTCTGTTGCTTTGTTTTTTAGATGTTTCAGGAAACACCATACACTTCTCCCGAGTGTCTGTTGGCAATTTACATCCCGCCCATCAGCATAACAAGGCTCCCAGTTCTCCATGGCCTGTCCTGACTTGCTGGATTTTACACTTTTTTCAGATGGCCCTTTTGACCGGGGGGAAGTCAGACTTCATTGTACTGCAGATTTCCTTTGCAAGCTTGCTTGGTTGGTCAAAAAGGGCGTATGCTTTTTTCCTGAATATATTCAGGAAAAAACGCATACGCCCTTTTTGGCCAAGTGAATCATTGTGGACGTTCTGCCTCTTTTCCTATGCTTTCAATGCAATTCCAGTCTACCTCCTGAAATCGGTTTCCTGCAATTCTGCCCCGCTTTCAAGTCCTCTTGGCAGCCTTACTTCAGTATATTTTTGGACGAAAGCTGGCATTTATGACTCTGCAGGTTTGTGAATTATAGTGCCCCTGAGCTCCTTTCTTTAACTCGCTTTCTTGTGAGCCGGCCGCAACACCGCAAGATGGCTTCAGGCCCTAATCTGGTTCGGGCACGGCACGCTGAGCCTTTGGTGAAATTCCTCTTCCTGGTGGGAAATGAGAGTTAAATTTGCCCGTCCAGACACCTCCAGCTAGTCTCTCATTGGTTCTCGCTATTCCTGTTCATCTTCCGCAGAAATTGCAAACTGGGCCAAACAGGAGGTTAAAGGGACTGACTCTCCAAGATGGGAGAGTGTTAGTAAAGCGTCTGGAATGTTGCACACGAGTACCAGGGGAGGAAAACTGAGACATATTTGAACACATCTCCCGATCACATGGTTGATCATACTCTGGGTTCCACATGCATGTTTTAGCTGAAAGAAGAATACCTTAAACCTGGGTAGTTGAAACACGTGGAATGGGTACCATGCAATATGACTTCAAAGGGTCTTCATTTGCTCACCGAACCTCTCCAATCCTATCACTGCTGCGTTTATGCCCCTGTACACATGCTTGATTCTCTTTCGGAGACATAGCAATCCATAGGTTTTAAGATACTTACTAGTCAGGTACATTCTTAGGCGTTTAATATGGGGTGTTGAGTCCATTTCGTTGAGCAAGGAGTAGCTCTTGTCTATTCCATATTTGGCTTAAGTAACTTTATCTGTGCTCATTTCAATCTCTGGTTTTATGCAGCACCCCAACTCACCTTTACCCTTAAGCAAGCATAAGTTGGTTTTCTAAATTTGAGACCCTGTTCTGTTCTGTAATTCAGTTCCTGTGTAGCCAAGTTTACATTCCGTGTATTACTGATATCTTATGATGTTTCTTTTTCTGTGTGAGTTATTTCAGTTAGAATTATCATACCTGAATCCACTCATTATGCTGCTACGGGCCTGATGACATAGATTTCATTGCTGAGTGATATTGCTTTGTAAGTAAATACCACAACTTCTTTATCCATTTTTCACTTTCTGCGATGTTGAAGTTGTACTGTAAACGAGGTTCTTGTAAACAGAGGCGTCCCAAACTTTGGGGTGGCTGTGTCTTTTTGATTTTAATTTCCCTAAGCTATAGGACCATAAGTGGAAGTGCCCTAGGCTCTGTTGCTTTGTTTTTTAGATGTTTCAGGAAACACCATACACTTCTCCCTAGTGGCTGTTGCCAATTTACATCCCGCCCATCAGCATAACAAGGCTCCCAGTTCTCCATGACCTGTCCTGCCTTTCTGGATTTTACACTTTTTTCAGATGGCCCTTTTGACCGGGAGGAAGTGAGACTTCATTGTACTGCAGATTTCCTTTGCAAGCTTGCTTGGTTGGCCAAAAAGGGCGTATGCGTTTTTTCCTGAATATATTCAGGAAAAAACGCATACGCCCTTTTTGGCCAAGTGCATCATTGTGGACGTTCTGCCTCTTTACCTATGCTTTCAATGCAATTCCAGTCTACCTCCTGAAATCGGTTTCCTGCAATTCTGCCCCGCTTTCAAGTCCTCTTGGCAGCCTTACTTCAGTATATTTTTGGACGATAGCTGTCATTTATAACTCTGCAGGTTTGTGCATTACAGTGCCCCTGAGCTCCTTTCTTCAACTCGCTTTCTTTTGAGCTGGCCGCAACACCGCAGGATGGCTTCAGGCCCTAATCTGGTTCCGGCACGGCACGCTGAGCCTTTGGTTATTTCCTCTTCCTGGTGGGAAATGAGAGTTAAATTTGCCCGTCCAGACACCTCCAGCTAGTCTCTCATTGGTTCTCCCTATTTCTGTTCATCTTCTGCAGAAATTGCAAACTGGGCCAAACAGGAGGTTAAAGGCGCTGACTCTCCAAGTGTGGAGAGTGTTAGTAAAGCGTCTGGAATGTTGCACCCGAGTACCGGGGAGGAAAACTGAGACATATTTGAACACGTCTCCTGTTCACACGGTTGATCATACTCTGGGTTCCACATGCATGTTTTAGCTGAAGGAAGAATACCTTAAACCTGGAGAGTTGAGACCCGTGGAATGGGTACCATGCAATATGACTTCAAAGGGTCTTCATTTGCTCACCGAACCTCTCCAATCCTATCACTGCTGCGTTTATGCCCCTGTACACATGCTTGGTTCTCTTTTGGAGACATAGCAATCCATAGGTTTTAAGATACTTACTAGTCAGGTACATTCTTAGGCGTTTAATATGCAGTGTTGAGTCCATTTCGTTGAGCAAGGAGTAGCTCTTGTCTATTCCATATTTGGCTTAAGGAACTTTATCTGTGCTCATTTCAATCTCTGGTTTTATGCAGCACCCCAACTCACCTTTCCCCTTATCAAGCATAAGTTGGTTTTCTACATTTGAGACCCTGTTCTGTTTTGGAGTTCAGTTCCTGTGTAGCCAAGTTTACATTCCGTGTATTACTGATATCTTACGATGTTTCTTTTTCTGTGTGACTTATTTCAGTTAGAATCATCATACCTGAATCCACTCATTGTGCTGCTAAGGGCCTGATGACATAGATTTCATTGCTGAGTGATACTGCATTGTACGTAAGTACCACAAGTTCTTTATCCATTTTTCACTTTCTGTGATATTGAACTTGTACGGTAAACGAGGTTCTTGTAAACAGAGGCGTCCCAAATTTTGGGGTGGCTGTGTCTTTTTGATTTTAATTTCCCTAAGCTATAGGACCATAAGTGGAAGTGCCCTAGGCTCTGTTGCTTTGTTTCTTAGATGTTTCAGGAAACACCATACACTTCTCCCGAGTGTCTGTTGGCAATTTACATCCCGCCCATCAGCATAACAAGGCTCCCAGTTCTCCATGGCCTGTCCTGCCTTTCTGGATTTTACACTTTTCTCAGATGGCCCTTTTGACCTGGGGGAAGTGAGACTTCATTGTAGTGCAGATTTCCTTTGCAAGCTTGCTTGGTTGGCCAAAAAGGGCGTATGCGTTTTTTCCTGAATATATTCAGGAAAAAACGCATATGCTGTTTTTGGCCAAGTGCATCATTGTGGACGTTCTGCCTCGTTTCCTATGCTTTCAATGCAATTCCAGTCTACCTCCTGAAATCGGTTTCCTGCAATTCTGCCCCGCTTTCAAGTCCTCTTGGCAGCCTTACTTCAGTATATTTTTGGACGATAGCTGTCATTTATAACTCTGCAGGTTTGTGAATTACAGTGCCCCTGAGCTCCTTTCTTCAACTCGCTTTCTTGTGAGCTGGCCGCAACACCGCAGGATGGCTTCAGGCTCTAATATGGTTCCGGCACGGCACGCTGAGCCTTTG
This sequence comes from Grampus griseus, assembly GCF_964374135.1. Classification (NCBI taxonomy): domain Eukaryota; kingdom Metazoa; phylum Chordata; class Mammalia; order Artiodactyla; family Delphinidae; genus Grampus; species Grampus griseus. The sequence goes on along the minus strand of NW_028133365.1, from coordinate 622,068 downwards.
GTTATTTCCTCTTCCTGGTGGGAAATGAGAGTTAAATTTGCCCGTCCAGACACCTCCAGCTAGTCTCTCATTGGTTCTCGCTATTCCTGTTCATCTTCCGCAGAAATTGCAAACTGGGCCAAACAGGAGGTTAAAGGGACTGACTCTCCAAGATGGGAGAGTGTTAGTAAAGCGTCTGGAATGTTGCACACGAGTACCAGGGGAGGAAAACTGAGACATATTTGAACACATCTCCCGATCACATGGTTGATCATACTCTGGGTTCCACATGCATGTTTTAGCTGAAAGAAGAATACCTTAAACCTGGGTAGTTGAAACCCGTGGAATGGGTACCATGCAATATGACTTCAAAGGGTCTTCATTTGCTCACCGAACCTCTCCAATCCTATCACTGCTGCGTTTATGCCCCTGTACACATGCTTGATTCTCTTTCGGAGACATAGCAATCCATAGGTTTTAAGATACTTACTAGTCAGGTACATTCTTAGGCGTTTAATATGCGGTGTGGAGTCCATTTCGTTGAGCAAGGAGTAGCTCTTGTCTATTCCATATTTGGCTTAAGGAACTTTATCTGTGCTCATTTCAATCTCTGGTTTTATGCAGCACCCCAACTCACCTTTCCCCTTAAGCAAGCATAAGTTGGTTTTCTAAATTTGAGACCCTGTTCTGTTCTGTAATTCCGTTCCTGTGTAGCCAAGTTTACATTCCGTGTATTACTGATATCTTATGATGTTTCTTTTTCTGTGTGAGTTATTTCAGTTAGAATTATCATACCTGAATCCACTCATTATGCTGCTACGGGCCTGATGACATAGATTTCATTGCTGAGTGATATTGCTTTGTAAGTAAATACCACAACTTCTTTATCCATTTTTCACTTTCTGCGATGTTGAAGTTGTACTGTAAACGAGGTTCTTGTAAACAGAGGCGTCCCAAACTTTGGGGTGGCTGTGTCTTTTTGATTTTAATTTCCCTAAGCTATAGGACCATAAGTGGAAGTGCCCTAGGCTCTGTTGCTTTGTTTTTTAGATGTTTCAGGAAACACCATACACTTCTCCCGAGTGTCTGTTGGCAATTTACATCCCGCCCATCAGCATAACAAGGCTCCCAGTTCTCCATGGCCTGTCCTGACTTGCTGGATTTTACACTTTTTTCAGATGGCCCTTTTGACCGGGGGGAAGTCAGACTTCATTGTACTGCAGATTTCCTTTGCAAGCTTGCTTGGTTGGTCAAAAAGGGCGTATGCGTTTTTTCCTGAATATATTCAGGAAAAAACGCATACGCCCTTTTTGGCCAAGTGCATCATTGTGGACGTTCTGCCTCTTTTCCTATGCTTTCAATGCAATTCCAGTCTACCTCCTGAAATCGGTTTCCTGCAATTCTGCCCCGCTTTCAAGTCCTCTTGGCAGCCTTACTTCAGTATATTTTTGGACGATAGCTGTCATTTATAACTCTGCAGGTTTGTGAATTACAGTGCCCCTGAGCTCCTTTCTTCACCTCGCTTTCTTTTGAGCTGGCCGCAACACCGCAGGATGGCTTCAGGCCCTAATCTGGTTCGGGCACGGCACGCTGAGCCTTTGGTTAATTCCTCTTCCTGGTGGGAAATGAGAGTTAAATTTGCCCGTCCAGACACCTCCAGCTAGTCTCTCATTGGTTCTCGCTATTCCTGTTCATCTTCCGCAGAAATTACAAACTGGGCCAAACAGGAGGTTAAAGGGACTGACTCTCCAAGTCGGGAGAGTGTTAGTAAAGCGTCTGGAATGTTGCACCCGAGTACCAGGGGAGGAAAACTGAGACATATTTGAACACGTCTCCCGATCACATGGTTGATCATACTCTGAGTTCCACATGCATGTTTTAGCTGAAGGAAGATTACCTTAAACCTGGGTAGTTGAAACCAGTGGAATGGGTACGATGCAATATGACTTCAAAGGGTCTTCATTTGCTCACCGAACCTCTCCAATCCTATCACTGCTGCGTTTATGCCCCTGTACACATGCTTGATTCTCTTTCGGAGACATAGCAATCCATAGGTTTTAAGATACTTACTAGTCAGGTACATTCTTAGGCGTTTAATATGCGGTGTGGAGTCCATTTCGTTGACCAAGGAGTAGCTCTTGTCTATTCCATATTTGGCTTAAGGAACTTTATCTGTGCTCATTTCAATCTCTGGTTTTATGCAGCACCCCAACTCACCTTTACCCTTAAGCAAGCATAAGTTGGTTTTCTAAATTTGAGACCCTGTTCTGTTCTGTAATTCAGTTCCTGTGTAGCCAAGTTTACATTCCGTGTATTACTGATATCTTATGATGTTTCTTTTTCTGTGTGAGTTATTTCAGTTAGAATTATCATACCTGAATCCACTCATTGTGCTGCTACGGGCCTGATGACATAGATTTCATTGCTGAGTGATATTGCTTTGTAAGTAAATACCACAACTTCTTTATCCATTTTTCACTTTCTGTGATATTGAACTTGTACTGTAAACGAGGTTCTTGTAAACAGAGCCGTTCCAAACTTTGGGGTGGCTGTGTCTTTTTGATTTTAATTTCCCTAAACTATAGGACCATAAGTGGAAGTGCCCTAGGCTCAGTTGCTTTGTTTTTTAGATGTTTCAGGAAACACCATACACTTCTCCCGAGTGTCTGTTGGCAATTTACATCCCGCCCATCAGCATAACAAGGCTCCCAGTTCTCCATGGCCTGTCCTGCCTTTCTGGATTTTACACTTTTTTCAGATGGCCCTTTTGACCGGGGGGAAGTGAGACTTCATTGTAGTGCAGATTTCCTTTGCAAGCTTGCTTGGTTGGCCAAAAAGGGCGTATGCGTTTTTTCCTGAATAAATTCAGGAAAAAACGCATACGCCCTTTTTGGCCAAGTGCATCATTGTGGACGTTCTGCCTCTTTTCCTATGCTTTCAATGCAATTCCAGTCTACCTCCTGAAATCGGTTTCCTGCTATTCTGCCCCGTTTTCAAGTCCTCTTGGCAGCCTTACTTCAGTATATTTTTGGACGATAGCTGTCATTTATAACTCTGCAGGTTTGTGTATTACAGTGCCCCTGAACTCCTTTCTTCAACTCGCTTTCTTGTGAGCTGGCCGCAACACCGCAGGATGGCTTCAGGCCCTAGTGTGGTTCCACCATGGCACGCTGAGCCTTTGGTTAATTCCTCTTCCTGGTGGGAAATGAGAGTTAAATTTGCCCGTCCAGACACCTCCAGCTAGTCTCTCATTGGTTCTCGCTATTCCTGTTCATCTTCCGCAGAAATTGCAAACTGGGCCAAACAGGAGGTTAAAGGGACTGACTCTCCAAGTCGGGAGAGTGTTAGTAAAGCGTCTGGAATGTTGCACCCGAGTACCAGGGGAAGAAAACAGACATATTTGAACACGTCTCCCGATCACATGGTTGATCATACTCTAGGTTCCACATGCATGTTTTAGCTGAAGGAAGAATACTTTAAACCTGGGTAGTTGAAACCCGTGGAATGGGTACCATGCAATATGACTTCAAAGGCTCTTCATTTGCTCACCGAACCTCTCCAATCCTATCACTCCTGCGTTTATGCCCCTGTACACATGCTTGATTCTCTTTCAGAGACATAGCAATCCATAGGTTTTAGGATACTTACTAGTCAGGTACATTCTTAGGCGTTTAATATGCGGTGTTGAGTCCATTTCGTTGAGCAAGGAGTAGCTCTTGTCTATTCCATATTTGGCTTAAGGAACTTTATCTGTGCTCATTTCAATCTCTGGTTTTATGCAGCACCCCAACTCACCTTTCCCCTTAAGCAAGCATAAGTTGGTTTTCTAAATTTGAGACCCTGTTCTGTTCTGTAATTCAGTTCCTGAGTAGCCAAGTTTATATTCCATGTATTACTGATATCTTATGATGTTTCTTTTTCTGTGTGACTTATTTCAGTTAGAATCATCATACCTGAATCCACTCATTGTGCTGCTAAGGGCCTGATGACATAGATTTCATTGCTGAGTGATATTGCATTGTACGTAAGTACCACAACTTCTTTATCCATTTTTCACTTTCTGCGATATTGAACTTGTACGGTAAACGAGGTTCTTGTAAACAGAGCCGTCCCAAACTTTGGGGTGGCTGTGTCTTTTTAATTTTAAGTTCCCTAATCTATAGGACCATAAGTAGAAGTGCCCTAGGCTCTGTTGCTTTGTTTTTTAGATGTTTCAGGAAACACCATACACTTCTCCAGAGTGGCTGTTGACAATTTACATCCCGCCCATCAGCATAAGAAGGCTCCCAGTTCTCCATGCCCTGTCGTGCCTTTATGGATTTTACACTTTTTTCAGATGGCCCTTTTGACCAGGTGGAAGTGAGACTTCATTGTAGTGCAGATATCCTTTGCAAGCTTCCTTGGTTGGCCAAAAAGTGTGCATGCGTTTTTTCCTGAATATATTCAGGAAACAACACATACGCCCTTTTTGGCCAAGTGCGTCATTGTCGAGGTTCTGACTCTCTTCATATGTTTTCAATGCAATTCCAGTCTACCTCCTGAAATCGGTTTCCTGCAATTCTGCCTTGCTTTCAATGTCTCTTCATAGCCTTACCTCAATATATTTTTTGATAATAGTTGGCCTTTATAACTCTGCAGGTTTTTGAATTGCAGTGGCCCTTAACCCCACTTTTCAGCTCTTATTTTTGTGGTCTTGCCCCATAACCACAGGATTCCTTGAAGCCCTATTTTTCTTCTGGGGCACCTTGCTGTGCCTTTGGTTAATTCTTCTTACTGATGTGACATTAGAGTGACATGTGCCCATTGAAACTGCTACAGCTTGTTTCTCACTGGTTCCCCCTATTCCCATTCATCCTCTACACTAACTGCAGACTGTGCGATACCAGAACTTAAAGGCATTGACTCCATGTGGGGATGTTGTTAATAAAGCGGCTGGAATGTCGATCTGGAGCCCCAGGAGAGGAAAAATGAGGTGTGTTTTAGAAACCTTTCCCGATCATATGGTATACCAGTCGCTGGGTTTCCCAAGCATGGTTTAGCTGTAGGAAGATTCCCTTCAACCTGGAGTGTTGTGACCCTTGGACTGAGTAGCATGAAGTATTGCATTAAACTTTCGGCAGTTGCTCACCAAAGCTCACCAATCCTCTCAGCCCCAAGTGTCCAGCCTTATGTCTTATCCAGCTGTGGGTTTATATGTGGTCAATCCAGGTTGCATCACAGCCCCTGAGCGAATTTTGTAAGAATTTTTCTCTCTTTCATTGTTTCAGCGTTTTCTTTTTAAAATTTATTTCTATAATGGGGTTTAGCTCATTTTCACTGCTGTGTTTGTGCCGCTCTGCACACACTTGATTCCCTTATGGAGATATATGAATACATGGGTTTTAAGATTCTTATTACTCAGATATATTTCTCTGCGGTGTATAGGGTGTGTTGAGGCCAGTTCATTGAGCAAGGTGTAGATCTTGTCTAATACCTATTTGGTTTATTGAACGGTATCTGTGCTAATTTCAAACTCTGGTTTTATGCATCACCCCACCTCTCCTTTCCCCTTAAGCTGACATAAGTGTGTTTTCTAAATGTGAGACACTGTTCTGTTCTGTAATTCATTTCTTGTGCAGCCATATTTACCCTCCCTCTATAAGTGATATCTTATGATATGTTTCTTTTTCTGTTTGACTTATTTCAAGTAGTATTATCGGACCTAAATCCACTCTTTATCCTTCTACTAGCCTTATTACATTGATTTCATGGTGAAGAGATATTCCATTGTACATAAGTACCACATCTTCTTTATCCATTGTTCTCTTTCCTGGGATATTTAAGGTGTACTGAAGTTGAGGTTCTTGTAAACAGAGTAGCCCTAAACTGTGGTGTGCTTGTGTCTTGTTGATTTTTAGACTTCCCTAGATATACTCCCATGATTGGAAGTGTCCTATGCTCTGTAGCTCTGTTTTTTAGATGATTTAGGAACCACCATACACTTCTCCAGAGTGGCTCTCGGCAGTTCACACACTGCCCATCAGCGTATAAAGGCTCCCTGTTCTCCATGGCCTGTCCTGCATTTCTGGTTTTTACAAATTTTTAGGATGGCCCTTTTGACCGGTGGGAAGTGAGACTTCTTTGTTGTGCACATTTGCATTGCTTGCTTGCTTCGTTGCCCATAAAGTGCGTATGCGTTTTTTCCTGGATATAATCAGGAAAAAACGCATACGCCCTTTTGGGCCAACTGCATCATTGTCGAAATTCTGCCGCTTTTCATGTGCATTAAAGACGAGTCCAATCTATCTCTTGAAATCTGTTTCTTGCAATTCTGTCTTGCATTCAGATCCTCTTCTTTGCCTTACCTCAACATATTTTTGGACATTAGTTTTCATTTATAACTCTGCAGGTTTGTGAATTGCAGTGACCCTGAGCTCCATTTTTTAAGTTGCTCTTTTGTGAGCTGGCCACAAACCCACAGGATTGCTTCAGGCCCTATTTTGGCTCCGGCGAGGCAGGCTGAGCCTTTCTTTAATTCTTATTCTTAATGGGAAATTAGAGTGATATGTGCCCGTCCAAACCCCTACAACTATTCTCTCATTGGTTCCCCCTCTTCCCATTCATCCTCCTCACAATTTGCAAAATGTGTGAAACAGAAGTTTAAATGTGCTGATTCTCCAAGTGGGGAGATTCTAAGTAACATGGCTGGAATGGTGAACAGGAGCACCAGGAGAGGATAAATGAGGTGCATTTTAGACACATCTCCCGATCACATGGTGTACAGTCCTCTGGGTTTTCCATGTATGTTTTAGCTGTAGGAAGATCCCTTGAACCTGCAGATTTGGGACCCATTGAATGGGTACCAGGTAGTATTACTTTATAGGGTGTGCATTTCCTCACCCAACCTCACATTTCTCTTAGCGCAAACAGTTTCCAGCCTTATGTCTCATCCTGCTGTGGGTCTAGATGTGTTCAATCCATGTTGCATCACCGTCCCTGAGGAAAAGTTGTAAGAGGTTTTCTCTGTCTCTCTGTCATTTATTTTTTTCAATTTATTACTATATTGGTTACAGCTGATTTTCAAAGCTCTGTTTCTTGCTGCTGTACATCCACTTGATTCACGTACAGAGAGTCATCAATAAATTCTTTTTCAGATTCTTACCAGTCGTATATATTCTTTTCCGGTGACTTGAGTGTGCTGAGTGCAGTTCTTTTAGCTACCGTGTAGGCCTTGTTGATTATCAGTTTGGTATTTGGAATGGTATCTTTGCTAATTTCAACCTCCTGGATGATGCCTCACCCCTCCCCACCTTTCCCGTTTAGCAGCGTTATGCGTGTTTTCCACATATTTGACTATGTTTTTGTTTTGTAATTTATTTCATGTGTAGCCATTTTGGATTCCACCTTTAAGTGATATCTTATGATATGTGTCTTTTTCTTTTTGAATTCTGTCACTTAGAATGATCATACGTAACTCCTCCGGAGTTGTTACAACTGGCCATATTTCATTGATTTCCAGGCTGAATAATATTCCACTCTACCTAAGTACCACATCTCTATCCATTTTTTCCCTCCAGAGACATTTAAGTTATATCCTAGTCGAGGATCTTTTAAACAGAGAGGGGGTAAACATTGGGGTGCCTGTGTCCTCTCGATTTTTGTTTTTCCCAAGATATACGCCCATGAGTGCAAGTGCCCTATGCTCTGTAGCTCATTTTTTAGATGCTTTAGTAAACACAATACACTTCTCCAGAATGGCCGTTGGCAATATACATTTCCACTATAAGTCTCACAGGGCTCCCTCTTCTCCTTGCCCTGTCCTGCATTTCTGTTGTTTACGCTTTATGAGGATGGCTCTTCTGACTGATGCGAAGTGATATCTTTTGTAGTATTGACTTCCAGTGCCCACCTGTTTGGTTGGCTAAAAAAGTGTATGCCCTTTTCTTGAATATATACAGAAAAAAACGCATACACCCTTTTTGGCCAACTGCAATGTTGGCAATGTTCAGCTCCTTTTCTTGTGCTTAATGGCGAGTCCTTTCTACCTCCTCAAATCCCTTTCCTGCCATTCTCCCTTGCTTACAAGTCCTTTTCTCTGACTTTCCTCAAGACATTTTTCAGTGATGGATATTTTCAGCTCTGCAGTTTTGTGAATTTTACTGCCCCTGAGTTCCATTGTTCAACTTGTGTTTATGGGAACTGGCCACAAAGCAGCGGGATTTCCTCAAGCCCTATACTGTTTCCATGGGCAACCCTAGCCTTTGGTCAATTCGTCTTCCTGATTGGAAATTAGAGTGACATGTGCCTGTCTGAACACCTAGGACTTGTCTCTCATTGTTCCTCATCCTTCCGCTTCATCCTCTGGACAAATTCCAAACTGTACGCAACAGGATGTTGACAGTGCTGACATCTCCAAGTGAGGAGACTGTTAGTAAAGACGCTGGAGGGGTGAACCCGAGCACCAGGAGATGAGGAGATGAGATGCCTTTACCAAACTCTTCCCGATCAGACGGTATACCATCCTCTGGGTGTGACAGACATGTTTTAGCAGTAGGAAGAGTCCCATTCATGTAAGGAGAACACCAGGGCTTTTTCAAAATCAGTGTCTCCCCGAAACCCAAACTGGGGAAGTTTTTAAGCTACGGCTACACATATGTTCATTAAGGGCCTTGGGAAGTAGGCAGAGTCCAAACTTTAGATGATTGAAGTCTTCAGGGTCAGAAGCACTCACCACCAGCTTCCCTTAGGCTACACTTTAACTATCATTGATAGATGATGTCAATAAAAATATCTATTCTTTTTCAGATTATTTCCCCTTATAGGTTATTGCAAAATGTTGAGTGTAGTTCCCTGTGCTATACAGTAGTTCCTTGTTGATGATCTATTTTATACATAGCAGTGTGTATGTGTTAATTCCAAAGTGTTAATTTATCCCTCCTCCCACCTTTCCCCTTTGGTAATAATAAATTATAAGATTTTATACTTCTCAGAAATGGGGGAGCTGAAAGAGAGGTATCATTTTCAATGGAAAAGCATTTAAAACAAGATTGAAGGTTTAACCAAGATTATTAGATGTACATCCTTGGAAAGAAATCACTTCGTTTCTCTAATATTGACCTGACAAATAAGACAAACCTTTTCACTGAACTTGCTTATAAAAAGTGATGGAAATATCAAATGGAAGTGTTAGAAACATCTTATTTTACCCGAGCCTTATACACTGTTCTATGTTAACTACAGTTTGGCTCACACATCTGTTCATTGAGGTTACAATAGTCTCAATTTCTGTTACTGATCCTCCAGAGTGGACCCCAACAAGTGTCCCCCTGCCCAGTGTCATTGGGGCCAACAGATCGAGACTGAGTTTGGTTCACAAGCAAAGGAAACTTTATATTTTGATCAGAAAATGGAGAGGTGAGAGCATGCACTACCCCATGGGCTGTGGGCTGGCCTGGGCTGCTGTGTAGAGATCCTGTCAGAGTCAGTGGGAGGGAGGGAGGCGGCGGAGCTCTCGAGGGCCGGGTTGGCTGTAGCTCAGGCTCTATATCGTGGAGTCTGCACTGGGCCCCAGGAGCTGAGGTGTCGACCCAGCCATTCTGCACTAGGAAATCTGGTCTGAAGTGCCAGGTGTGGAACCTCTGCATGCGGGACCCTAGGAGCACGTGAAATTAGACAAAGCACAAAGGATAAAAAAGGTTAGACTTGACTTTATTGCCCAGATTCTATTTTTATCTCCCAGGGATTTTTAATGGGCTTTGCTGGGGACAAACCCCTCCTCTGCCTTTTGTCCCGTTCCTCATTCTTGGAGTGCTGAGGGTGCAGACCCTTCTTCTGTAACTGCTGAGTGCTGAGTTGGGAGCCCTCATACCCTGGGGCGAGGGTCAGAGCTTCTCCCCAGCAGCCTCCCGGTGACGTTGATTGTCCCCAGGACCCCTGCCTCCCTGCTCGTCCACCTGAGCACCAGCATTGGAAGTGTTATAGATACTAATGACCTTTAAGGGTCCAGGAAAGAGATGTGCAGAGACGCTGTGGGGGCCGGTTTCACCCCGCCCCACATTTGTTCGGCCACCTTAGGCTGACCGTTTCTGCCAGCCTAGATGCTCTGACCAGTAGTCTGCGCTTTCTTCAATTAGGCCCCTGAATTAACGTACAAACAGCACCAGGTGTCAGAGCCCTGCCCGCTCAACTCCCAGACAGTCCAGGGTCAGTGGTGATAAGGACCATGATGGCTACTGAGTCAACAGCCTTTTGAAGTAAACAGGAGTTCAGCCGGTCTTATTGGCCACCATCATCACGGTGTCTGTAGGCTTTTCTATGGTGACAGTGTGGTATACTGTTCCCCTGCCAAGATTATTAGCTCCCCTCTGGGTGCAGTAAGTCCTGCAAGCAGTAGTTTACTCTTTTGGGACACACCCTTGTTGTTTTATGAGAGAAACTCCAGGTCAAGTGATGTTCACACGAGTCGTCATGGTGCCTTGTTGCCCCCGGTTATCTCTCTGGATGTTGGAGTTGGAGGGCCTCCTCACTCGAGGTCGGTGTGCCCACGGAGCGAACCCTGCAACTTCAGGGCATGGTTGGTGGTTAGGATCACCACGTGGGGTCCTTTTCCCTTAGGAGGGAGGTGGCCTTTTGGGCTGCTGATTTCCAGGTTTTTAGATACCGCCAGTATCTTGGCCAGATGTGGCAGTGGGCCAAGCTCCTTAGTGACCGTAGTTTATCCTACCTGGATGGCATTCTTGCATTGTTCCATTTCAAGTGGTCCCAGTTTTTGCACTAATTCTCCAATGGCGATTCACCTTTCACCGGGAATGTAAAGGTCAAAGGGTTTAGCTAAATTAGGGAGTTCCAGGGCAAGGGTCTGAATTGACTGCTCTTTCCATTCTTGAAAGGCCACTTCTGGATTCTATTCAAAAGGATCATCATCTTTTCCTTTCAGTGTTTCATATAGAGGCCCAGCTAGTAGACTGTAGTTAGGGATCCAGAAGCAGCAAACCCTGGCCTCCCCAGGAACCCCTAAGCTGTCTTCTAGTTTTAGAAAGGGGTAAGGCTGAAAATGGTTTCTTCCCTTTCCTGGGATGGGCTTCTCTGACCTTGTGTGAGAATGAAGCCCAGGCAGGTCACCGCAGTCTGTGATATTTGAGCTTTTTCTTGGACAACTTCTATCCTTTATTGGCTTGGTAGTTCAGAGGCCTCCTTAGTAGGGCTGGCGATCAGAATGTCGTCTGCATATTGAAGGAGGGTTTCCTTTTCCAGAGGTAGAACTTTTAGGTCTTTAGCTAAGCTTTCCCCAAAGACGGTGTGGGAATTTTTGCACCCTTGGGTCCAGACGGCCCGGAAGTATTGTTTTAGTTGTATGTTGAGTCCTGCCACTCACAAGCCAAAATTTCTTGTGACTCTGGGACTAATGGAATACAAAAGAAGGCATCATTGAAGACTAATACAGAATACCATGTCCTGGTGGTTGGTAGAATGACCAGCAGGGTGTAGGAATTAGGAGCAACTGGAGGTATATCCTCAGTGGCTTCACTGACTGTCCTGACATCCTTTACCAGGTCCCCAGCAGCCCATGGGGCTCTCGTGGTCAGACCAATCCCAGAATATGGAGCTCACCTGGGCAGGTACCCCACCCCCACCCCAGCCCATGGGGCTCTTGTGATCAGGCCCCTCCCAGGATACAGAGCTACCCTTGCAGGTACCGTGGCAGGGCTGGGCACACAGGAACCGTGCACATAGCCCTCATTGCAGAGCACCCCCAGCTCACCTGTCACTCAGAGCTGACACAGAGCACCTCAGAGCAGGACTTGAACTAACAAACAGCAGCTGCGACAGGTCTGTGACCCTGGGCATCACTCCGTGAGGCCTCCCTCCACCTGGTCTTCCAGAGACTTCCACTGCACCCGGGGCACCAGGCCTCTGTCTCCAACCACCACCCACCCCTCCTCTCCCTGACTCCTGGGTTCCTCTCATTAGGAGAGGGTTTTCTTGAAGTTGTCTCCCACTCATGGGCCAGATAAAATGATTAGAAAAGAAGCCAAAGCTGCAGCCCCTTGTCTATCCTGACTCTCAGGAGCCCACACCTGTTCCTTGGACCTGGCCGGTTCAGCAAGTTCCATTTTCTGCAACTGTGAGCCCCTGAGGGGTGATGATTGGCTGACCTGGGCAGCCTTACCGTGCCGGCCAGCCCTCCCCAGGTGTGCCTGGGTTGAGATCAATATAAATACCACTCCAGGCAGCAAGAGCCCCTGCAGCCGTGCCTGACACCATTTTCTCTGCCCTGTCAGCAGTCTCGGGGCTGGGCTGGTGGGAGGGAGTGAGAGGCCGCAGCTTTGTGGGTGGCCCAGTGTGAGTGGGGCTCTGCTGGACTTTCTGCAGCAGTTGCCAGGCTGCCACCTGCTAAAGAAGAGGATGTGTCACCCATACCTGCTGCTGGAATTTCTCCCTGGGCAGAGGTGAGGAAGGAAAAAAGCAGTGGGGGCAGGGACAGGACGGGTATCTCAGGCAGGGAAATGGAAATCTTCCAGAAGAGCACCCAGGGCCAGGACCATCCTGGCTGGCCTGCAGGCACCAAGTCGGCTGGCATGCTGTCACTAGTGTGGCTCTATGGCCCTTCCTCTAGGCTTTCAAGTCCTTGTATATATTCAGGTGTTTTACCTGGGACGGGTGGGAATAGTTCAGCAACAACTGGCCTGGGGCTCAGCTCACGTTTACTCACAGATGCCTCGGCACGGTGCCCCAGCTTTGCAATGAGGACGCTTGTTGCGTGGGGGCTGCTGGCTGAATGGGAGACGATTCTCCACCACTGACCAACTTCAGAATTGTTTACAACTGGAGCAAGTGCCCTGATACGGTTTTCCTCTGTGTAACTGGTGGGTTCTGTGTTTTTTTCTCTTTTTCGTTTTTGGTTCAAGGTAGATTTTATTCCTCTTTTTTGTATTTACAGATATAAGCATGGAAATAATTTATTCATATAAATACATGTATGTGCAGGGAATAATTGTTTTTTCTGTTTTATTTTTTAAATTTTATTTCTTTTTAAGTTTGAATTTTATTTTATATTTTTATACAGCAGGTTCTTATTGGTTATCTATTTTATACATATAAATGTATACATGCCAATCCCAGTCTCTCAACTCCTCCCACCACCACCCCCCCAACAGCTTTCCCCCCTTGTTGTCCATACGTTTGTTGTCTACATCTGTTGCTCTATTTATGCCTTGCAAAATGGTTAATCTGTACAGTTTTTCTAGGTTCCACATATATGCATGAATATACAAGATTTGTTTTTCTCTTTCTGACTTACTTCACTCTGTATGACAGTCTCTAGATCCATCGACGTCTCTACAAATGACCCAATTTCATTCCTTTTCATGGCTTAGTAATATTCCATTTTATATATGTATCACAGCTTTATGCATTCGTCTGTCTGTGGGCATTTAGGTTGCTTCCATTACCTCGATATTGTAAATAGTGATGCAATGAACATTGCGGTGAATGACTCTTTTTGATTTATGGTTTTGTCTGGGTATATGTCCAGTACTGGGATTGCTGTATCATATGGTAATTCTATTGTTAGTTTCTTAAGAAATTCTATATTGTTCTCCATAATGACTGTATCAATTTATATTCCCAACAATAGTGGAAGAGGGTTCCTTTTCTCCACACCCTTTCCAGCATTTTTTGTTTGTAGATTTTCTATGATGCCTATTCTACAAGGTGTGAGGTGATACCTCATTGTTGAATCCATTTCGTTGAGCAAGGGGTAGGTCTTGTCTATTAAATATTTGGCTTATGGAACGGTATCTGTGCTAATTTCAAACTCTGCTTTTATGCAGCACCCCAACTCACCTTCCCCTTAAGCAAGCATAAGTTGGTTTTCTAAATTTGAGACCCTGTTCTGTTTTGTAATTCAGTTCATGTGTAGCCAAGTTCACATTCCGTGTATTAGTGATACCTTATGATGTTTCTTTTTCTGTGTGACTTATTTCACTTAGAATCATCGTGCCTCAATCCACTCATTATGCTGGTACGGGCCTGGTGACATAGATTTCATTGCTGAGTGGTATTCTGTTGTACATAAGTACCGCAACTTCTTTATCCATTATTTGCACTCTGGGATATTTAACTTGTGCCGCAGAAGAGATTCCTGTAAAAAGAGCCGTCCCAAATTATGGGGTGGCTGTGTCTTTTTGATTTTAATTTCCCTAAGCTATAGGACCATAAGTGGAAGTGCCCTAGGCTCTGTTGCTTTGTTTTTTAGATGTTTCAGGAAACACCATACACTTCTCCCGAGTGTCTGTTGGCAATTTACATCCCGCCCATCAGCATAACAAGGCTCCCAGTTCTCCATGGCCTGTCCTGCCTTTCTGGATTTTACACTTTTTTCAGTTGGCCCTTTTGACCGGGGGGAAGTGAGACTTCATTGTAGTGCAGATTTCCTTTGCAAGTTTGCTTGGTTGGCCAAAAAGGGCATATGCGTTTTTTCCTGAATATATTTAGGAAAAAACGCATATGCCCTTTTTGGCCAAGTGCATCATTGTGGACGTTCTGCCTCTTTTCCTATGCTTTCAATGCAATTCCAGTCTACCTCTTGAAATCGGTTTCCTGCAATTCTGCCCCGCTTTCAAGTCCTCTTGGCAGCCTTACTTCAGTATATTTTTGGACGATAGCTGTCATTTATAACTCTGCAGGTTTGTGAATTACAGTGCCCCTGAGCTCCTTTCTTCAACTCGCTTTCTTTTGAGCTGGCCGCAACACCGCAGGATGGCTTCAGGCCCTAATCTGGTTCCGGCACGGCACGCTAAGCCTTTGGTTATTTCCTCTTCCTGGTGGGAAATGAGAGTTAAATTTGCCCGTCCAGACACCTCCAGCTAGTCTCTCATTGGTTCTCGCTATTCCTGTTCATCTTCCGCAGAAATTGCAAACTGGGCCAAACAGGAGGTTAAAGGCGCTGACTCTCCAAGTGGGGAGAGTGTTAGTAAAGCGTCTGGAATGTTGCACCCGAGTACCAGGGGACGAAAACTGAGACATATTTGAACACGTCTCCCGTTCACACGGTTGATCATACTCTGGGTTCCACATGCATGTTTTAGCTGAAGGAAGAATACCTTAAACCTTGGTAGTTGAGACCCGTGGAATGGGTACCATGCAATATGTCTTCAAAGAGTCTTCATTTGCTCACCAAACCTCTCTAATCCTATCACTGCTGCGTTTATGCCCCTGTACACACGCTTGATTCTCTTTTGGAGACATAGCAACCCATACGTTTTAAGATACTTACTAGTCAGGTACATTCTTAGGCGTTTAATATGGGGTGTTGAGTCCATTTCGTTGAGCAAGGAGTAGCTCTTGTCTATTCCATATTTGGCTTAAGGAACTTTATCTGTGCTCATTTCAATCTCTGGTTTTATGCAGCACCCCAACTCAACTTTCCCCTTAAGCAAGCATAAGTTGGTTTTCTCAATTTGAGACCCTGTTCTGTTCTGCAATTCAGTTCTTGTGTAGGCAAGTTTACATTCCGTGTGTTAGTGATATCTTATGATGTTTCTTTTTCTGTGTGACTTATTTCAGTTAGAATCATCGTATCTACCTCTACTCATTATGCTGCTACGGGCCTGATGACATAGATTTCATTGCTGAGTGATACTGCATTGTACGTGAGTTCCACAAATTATTTATCCATTTTTCACTTTCTGTGATATTGAACTTGTACGGTAAATGAGGTTGTGGTAAACAGAGCCATCCCAAACTTTGGGGTGGCTGTGTCTTTTTGATTTTAATTTCCCTAAGCTATAGGACCATAACTGGAAGTGCCCTAGGCTCTGTTGCTTTGTTTTTTAGATGTTTCAGGAAACACCATACACTTCTCCCTAGTGGCTGTTGGCAATTTACATCCTGCCCATCACCATAACAAGGTTCCCATTTCTCCATGGCCTGTCCTGCCTTTCTGGATTTTACACTTTTTTCAGATGGCCCTTTTGACCGGGGGGAAGTGAGACTTCATTGTAGTGCAGATTTCCTTTGCAAGCTTGCTTGGTTGGCCAAAAAGTGCGTATGCGTTTTTTAGTGAATATATTCAGGAAAAAACGCATACGCGCTTTTTGGCCAAGTGCATTCTTGTGGACCTTCTGCCTCTTTTCCTATGCTTTCAATGCAATTCCAGTCTACATCCTGAAATCGGTTTCCTGCAATTCTGCCCCGCTTTCAACTCCTTTTGGCAGCCTTACTTCAGTATATTTTTGGACGATAGCTGTCATTTATAACTCTGCAGCTTTGTGAATTACAGTGCCCCTGAGCTCCTTTCTTCAACTCGCTTTCTTGTGAGCTGGCCGCAACACCGCAGGATGGCTTCAGGCCCTAATCTGGTTCCGGCACGGCACGCTAAGCCTTTGGTTATTTCCTCTTCCTGGTGGGAAATGAGAGTTAAATTTGCCCGTCCAGACACCTCCAGCTAGTCTCTCATTGGTTCTCGCTATTCCTGTTCATCTTCCGCAGAAATTGCAAACTGGGCCAAACAGGAGGTTAAAGGCGCTGACTCTCCAAGTGGGGAGAGTGTTAGTAAAGCGTCTGGAATGTTGCACCCGAGTACCAGGGGACGAAAACTGAGACATATTTGAACACGTCTCCCGTTCACACGGTTGATCATACTCTGGGTTCCACATGCATGTTTTAGCTGAAGGAAGAATACCTTAAACCTTGGTAGTTGAGACCCGTGGAATGGGTACCATGCAATATGTCTTCAAAGAGTCTTCATTTGCTCACCAAACCTCTCTAATCCTATCACTGCTGCGTTTATGCCCCTGTACACACGCTTGATTCTCTTTTGGAGACATAGCAACCCATACGTTTTAAGATACTTACTAGTCAGGTACATTCTTAGGCGTTTAATATGGGGTGTTGAGTCCATTTCGTTGAGCAAGGAGTAGCTCTTGTCTATTCCATATTTGGCTTAAGGAACTTTATCTGTGCTCATTTCAATCTCTGGTTTTATGCAGCACCCCAACTCAACTTTCCCCTTAAGCAAGCATAAGTTGGTTTTCTCAATTTGAGACCCTGTTCTGTTCTGCAATTCAGTTCTTGTGTAGGCAAGTTTACATTCCGTGTGTTAGTGATATCTTATGATGTTTCTTTTTCTGTGTGACTTATTTCAGTTAGAATCATCGTATCTACCTCTACTCATTATGCTGCTACGGGCCTGATGACATAGATTTCATTGCTGAGTGATACTGCATTGTACGTGAGTTCCACAAATTATTTATCCATTTTTCACTTTCTGTGATATTGAACTTGTACGGTAAATGAGGTTGTGGTAAACAGAGCCATCCCAAACTTTGGGGTGGCTGTGTCTTTTTGATTTTAATTTCCCTAAGCTATAGGACCATAACTGGAAGTGCCCTAGGCTCTGTTGCTTTGTTTTTTAGATGTTTCAGGAAACACCATACACTTCTCCCTAGTGTCTGTTGGCAATTTACATCCCGCCCATCAGCATAACAAGGCTCCCAGTTCTCCATGGCCTGTCCTGCCTTTCTGGATTTTACACTTTTTTCAGATGGCCCTTTTGACCGGGGGGAAGTGAGACTTCATTGTAGTGCAGATTTCCTTTGCAAGCTTGCTTGGTTGGCCAAAAAGGGCGTATGCGTTTTTTAGTGAATATATTCAGGAAAAAACGCATACGCGCTTTTTGGCCAAGTGCATTCTTGTGGACCTTCTGCCTCTTTTCCTATGCTTTCAATGCAATTCCAGTCTACATCCTGAAATCGGTTTCCTGCAATTCTGTCCCGCTTTCAACTCCTTTTGGCAGCCTTACTTCAGTATATTTTTGGACGATAGCTGTCATTTATAACTCTGCAGCTTTGTGAATTACAGTGCCCCTGAGCTCCTTTCTTCAACTCGCTTTCTTGTGAGCTGGCCGCAACACCGCAGGATGGCTTCAGGCCCTAATCTGGTTCCAGCACGGCACGCTGAGCCTTTGGTTAATTCCTCTTCCTGGTGGGAAATGAGAGTTAAATTTGCCCGTCCAGACACCTCCAGCTAGTCTCTCAATGGTTCTCGCTATTCCTGTTCATCTTCCGCAGAAATTGCAAACTGGGCCAAACAGGAGGATAAAGGGACTGACTCTCCAAGTCGGGAGAGTGTTAGTAAAGCGTCTGGAATGTTGCACCCGAGTACCAGGGTACGAAAACTGAGACATATTTGAACACCTCTCCCGATCACATGGTTGATCATACTCTAGGTTCCACATGCATGTTTTAGCTGAAGGAAGAATACTTTAAACCTGGGTAGTTGAAACCCGTGGAATGGGTACCATGCAATATGACTTCAAAGGGTCTTCATTTGCTCACCGAACCTCTCCAATCCTATCACTGCTGCGTTTATGCCCCTGTACACATGCTTGATTCTCTTTCAGACATAGCCATCCATACGTTTTAAGATTCTTACTAGTCACGTATATTCATAGGCGTTTAATATGGGGTGTTGAGTCCATTTCGTTGAGCAAGGAGTAGCTCTTGTCTATTACATATTTGGCTTAAGGAACTTTATCTGTGCTCATTTCAATCTCTGGTTGTATACAGCACCTCAACTCACCTTTACCCTTAAGCAAGCATAAGTTGGTTTTCTAAATTTGAGACCCTGTTCTGTTCTGTAATTCAGTTCCTGAGTAGCCAAGTTTACATTCCGTGTATTACTGATATCTTATGATGTGTCTTTTTCTGTGTGACTTATTTCAGTTAGAATCATCATACCTGAATCCACTCATTGTGCTGCTAAGGGCCTGATGACATAGATTTCATTGCTGAGTGATATTGCATTGTACGTAAGTACCACAACTTCTTTATCCATTTTCCACTTTCTGCGATATTGAACTTGTACGGTAAACGAGGTTCTTGTAAACAGAGCCGTCCCAAACTTTGGGGTGGCTGTGTCTTTTTAATTTTAATTTCCCTAATCTATAGGACCATAAGTAGAAGTGCCCTAGGCTCTGTTGCTTTGTTTTTTAGATGTTTCAGGAAACACCAAACACTTCTCCAGAGTGGCTGTTGACAATTTACATCCCGCCCATCAGCATAAGAAGGCTCCCAGTTCTCCATGCCCTGTTGTGCCTTTATGGATTTTACACTTTTTTCAGATGGCCCTTTTGACCAGGTGGAAGTGAGACTTCATTGTAGTGCAGATTTCCTTTGCAAGCTTGCTTGGTTGGCCAAAAAGTGTGTATGCGTTTTTTCCTGAATATATTCAGGAAAAAACACATACGCCCTTTTTGGCCAAGTGCATCATTGTCGAGGTTCTGACTCTCTTCATATGTTTTCAATGCAATTCCAGTCTACCTCCTGAAATCGGTTTCCTGCAATTCTGCCTTGCTTTCAATGTCTCTTCATAGCCTTACCTCAATATATTTTTTGAAAATAGTTGGCCTTTATAACTCTGCAGGTTTTTGAATTGCAGTGGCCCTTAGCCCCACTTTTCAGCTCTTATTTTTGTGGTCTTGCCCCATAACCACAGGATTCCTTGAAGCCCTATTTTTCTTCTAGGGCACCTTGCTGTGCCTTTGGTTAATTCTTCTTACTGATGTGACATTAGAGTGACATGTGCCCATTGAAACCGCTACAGCTTGTTTCTCACTGGTTCCCCCTATTCCCATTCATCCTCTACACTAACTGCAGACTGTGCGATACCAGAACTTAAAGGCATTGACTCCATGTGGGGATGTTGTTAGTAAAGTGGCTGGAATGTCGATCCGGAGCCCCAGGAGAGGAAAAATGAGGTGCGTTTTAGAAACCTTTCCCGATCATATGGTATACCAGTCGCTGGGTTTCCCAAGCATGGTTTAGCTGTAGGAAGATTCCCTTCAACCTGGAGTGTTGGGACCCTTGGACTGAGTAGCATGAAGTATTGCATTAAACTTTTGGCAGTTGCTCACCAAAGCTCACCAATCCTCTCAGCCCCAAGTGTCCAGCCTTATGTCTTATCCAGCTGTGGGTTTATATGTGGTCAATCCAGGTTGCATCACAGCCCCTGAGCGAATTTTGTAAGAATTTTTCTCTTTCATTGTTTCACCGTTTTCTTTTTAAAATTTATTTCTATAATGGGGTTTAGCTCATTTTCACTGCTGTGTTTGTGCCGCTCTGCACACACTTGATTCCCTTATGGAGATATATGAATACATGGGTTTTAAGATTCTTATAACTCAGATATATTTCTCTGCGGTGTATAGGGTGTGTTGAGGCCAGTTCATTGAGCAAGGTGTAGATCTTGTCTAATACCTATTTGGTTTATTGAACGGTATCTGTGCTAATTTCAAACTCTGGTTTTATGCATCACCCCACCTCTCCTTTCCCCTTAAGCTGACATAAGTGTGTTTTCTAAATGTGAGACACTGTTCTGTTCTGTAATTCATTTCTTGTGCAGCCATATTTACCCTCCCTCTATAAGTGATATCTTATGATATGTTTCTTTTTCTGTTTGACTTATTTCAAGTAGTATTATCGGACCTAAATCCACTCTTTATCCTTCTACTAGCCTTATTACATTGATTTCATGGTGAAGAGATATTCCATTGTACATAAGTACCACATCTTCTTTATCCATTGTTCTCTTTCCTGGGATATTTAAGGTGTACTGAAGTTGAGGTTCTTGTAAACAGAGTAGCCCTAAACTGTGGTGTGCTTGTGTCTTGTTGATTTTTAGACTTCCCTAGATATACTCCCATGATTGGAAGTGTCCTATGCTCTGTAGCTCTGTTTTTTAGATGATGTAGGAACCACCATACACTTCTCCAGAGTGGCTCTCGGCAGTTCACACACTGCCCATCAGTGTATAAAGGCTCCCTGTTCTCCATGGCCTGTCCTGCATTTCTGGTTTTTACAATTTTTTAGGATGGCCCTTTTGACCGGTGGGAAGTGAGACTTCTTTGTTGTGCACATTTGCATTGCTTGCTTGCTTCGTTGCCCATAAAGTGCGTATGCGTTTTTTCCTGGATATAATCAGGAAAAAACGCATACGCCCTTTTGGGCCAACTGCATCATTGTCGAAATTCTGCCGCTTTTCATGTGCATTAAAGACGAGTCCAATCTATCTCTTGAAATCTGTTTCTTGCAATTCTGTCTTGCATTCAGATCCTCTTCTTTGCCTTACCTCAACATATTTTTGGACATTAGTTTTCATTTATAACTCTGCAGGTTTGTGAATTGCAGTGACCCTGAGCTCCATTTTTTAAGTTGCTCTTTTGTGAGCTGGCCACAAACCCACAGGATTGCTTCAGGCCCTATTTTGGCTCCGGCGAGGCAGGCTGAGCCTTTCTTTAATTCTTATTCTTAATGGGAAATTAGAGTGATATGTGCCCGTCCAAACCCCTACAACTATTCTCTCATTGGTTCCCCCTCTTCCCGTTCATCCTCCTCACAATTTGCAAAATGTGTGAAACAGAAGTTTAAATGTGCTGATTCTCCAAGTGGGGAGATTCTAAGTAACATGGCTGGAATGGTGAACAGGAGCACCAGGAGAGGATAAATGAGGTGCATTTTAGACACATCTCCCGATCACATGGTGTACAGTCCTCTGGGTTTTCCATGCATGTTTTAGCTGTAGGAAGATCCCTTGAACCTGCAGATTTGGGACCCATTGAATGGGTACCAGGTAGTATTACTTTAAAGGGTGTGCATTTCCTCACCCAACCTCACATTTCTCTTAGCGCAAACAGTTTCCAGCCTTATGTCTCATCCTGCTGTGGGTCTAGATGTGTTCAATCCATGTTGCATCACCGTCCCTGAGGAAAAGTTGTAAGAGGTTTTCTCTGTCTCTCTGTCGTTTATTTTTTTCAATTTATTACTATATTGGTTACAGCTGATTTTCAAAGCTCTGTTTCTTGCTGCTGTACATCCACTTGATTCACGTACAGAGAGTCATCAATAAATTCTTTTTCAGATTCTTACCAGTCGTATATATTCTTTTCCGGTGACTTGAGTGTGCTGAGTGCAGTTCTTTTAGCTACCGTGTAGGCCTTGTTGATTATCAGTTTGGTATTTGGAATGGTATCTTTGCTAATTTCAACCTCCTGGATGATGCCTCACCCCTCCCCACCTTTCCCGTTTAGCAGCCTTATGCGTGTTTTCTACA